>NC_139972.1:35079466-35679466 GCF_963993115.1 Abramis brama
TTCGCAAAAAAAAATATTTGTCTTATAAACCCCTCCAGGTAGATGTATTTTCTTTTTTCTTTTTACTGGTTCAATGAATGTTACACTGAACGTCTCAGTTGCGTATGCAACCCTCGTTCCCTGAAGGAGGGAACGGAGACGTAGTCGACGTCGTCTGAATGGGATCACGCTTAGGGAGCCTGTCATCTTCGAGTACTATTGAAATGAGCCAATGTAATTGGTGTGTATGATTCACATCACATACTCCGGCCCCCCGCGGCGCGGCATAAATAAGTGGATGCACGCACAAGTTGCTTTTTTCGCTGAGGAGCCGAGCGTAACTCGGAGTCAGCGGTGGTCCAGCAATAGTGGCGAAAGGACTACATCTCTGTTCCCTCCTTCAGGGAACGAGGGTTGCATATGCAACCGAGACGTTCCCTTTCAGTCGTTCACGTTCGACGTAGTTGACTGAATGGGATCCCCTATTGAAAACGCCACTAGAGCTGCCACCTTCCAGCGCCTAGACAAAAGCCTCCTGACCCCCCGCAATTTGAGGTGGGTTCCGAAAATGAACTGTAACTCAGCGAATACTCAGTCACAAAGGCATACATGTCACGGTTCATGAATTCACTGTTTTCTTCGTGTCTCGTGTATTTGTTGTTCTGTGTGTGTGGGTGTGTGTGAGTGGGCGTGGCTGCTCATTTCAACTGATCAGCGCTCCACCTGATCTCATTCCCCTCACCAGCTGCTGCCAGTTTATTCATCTATATAGACTCATCGCACTCTCCTTTCTTTGTCAGATCGTTGTTTTGGTGTCTTCAGTGTGTGTCGTCGTGTGCCATTCCAGTCCTGTTCCTGTTCCAGATCGTGTTCCTGTTCGGTGTTCTCTTGGTGTTCGTCGCGTTGGATGTTCACTTCACTGGATTCACCGTCACCTGTCTTCACCATCTCGCTGACCATCAAGTCCCTGCGCCACCAGCCCACCCGTGTATTTTTGCCTTGTGTCTACTGACCCATAATAAAAGAGTACTTGCAATTTTGCTTCCGCTTCATGAATTATGACAGAACGATCTGACCAAGCGATGGGAGCAGCAAGTGGATCCTCTTCACCTCTGGATGACTTCATCAGAGCCACCATTTCTCGGATTGAGGCCCAGGAGAGGACTTCTAATGAGTCGGGTCGGGCCATTCAAGCTCTCGTGGCGCAGGTGTCCGAGCTCACCCAGCAGCTGCAACAACTACGAGCTCCCACTGCGCCACCACCCGCACCGCCCGCTCCCCCAGTACCACCACCGAGCGTCTCCCAGTCAGAACCCCGCCTACCGGTTCCTGAGTCCTATAGTGGTGAGCCGAACTTTTGCAGAGCATTTTTAACACGCTGTTCTATGCATTTTTCCCTGCAGCCCAGAACATTTGCCACCGAACAGAGCAAAGTGGCGTTCGTGCTCACACTGCTGACTGGGAGGGCAGCTCTATGGGGGACGGCGGTGTGGGACAATCAAGATCCGTGCTGTGCCTCGTTCCAGACACTCGCCGCCGAGATGAAGATGGTGTTTGACCGCGCGGTCGCGGGAAGAGAAGCAGCACGAACCCTGGCGGACCTCAAGCAGGGAGGTAAATCTGTATCGGATTATGCCATTGAGTTCCGGACCTTGGCGGCTGAGTGTCAATGGAACGAGGAGGCGCAGTGGGACATGTTCCTGCATGGGCTGGCTGACCGCGTCCTGAAGGAAATCTACGCCTTGGATTTACCCGCTACACTCAATGGACTTATTGATCTGGCGCTTCGCGTGGATTCTCGTCTCTCCCGAGTGGAACGGATGAAGTTACCAGCTCGGGCTTCTGCAGCCGTTGAGACCACGCAAGCCAGCGGCGGGGACGCGGTCAGCCCCGTCTACGATCACAAGCCCATGCAGGTCGGGCGAGCTCGGCTTTCCCGGGAGGAGAAGGAAAGGCGGAGATCCCAGGGCCTTTGCCTGTACTGTGGGACTGCTGGTCATTTCGCGTACAACTGCCCGGTAAAAGGGCAAGCCCGGCAGTAAATCTGAGGCTACTGTCGGGTGGGATCTCCGCTGAGAAGACCTCATCAACATCTACGCTCCTCCCGGTAAGACTTAGATGGTCAGCCAACACTCACGACTGTCTAGCACTTTTGGATTCCGGGGCAGAAGGTAACTTCATGGACTACACATTCGCTCACAAGATCCACGTTCCTCTGTTACCCCTCACCCACTCCATTGCTGTTCACGCCCTCAACGGTCAAGCTCTTCCTACCATTTCATTCACCACTGGACCCATTACACTTACAGTATACGGAAATCACACAGAGACTACCTCATTTTACATCCTGGACTCCCCCCTTGCACCTATTGTTCTCGGTCACCCCTGGCTCATCAAACATAACCCCAAGATAGACTGGCAACAGAGATCAGTGTTGGAGTGGAGTAGTTTATGTCACGAGTCCTGTCTTGTGTCTGCTTGTCCGTCTGTTGTTGTTTCTGCGTTACAGGAGGAGGCAGTGGATTTGTCAAACGTGCCCACGGAGTATCTGGACCTGAAGGAAGTGTTCAGTAAGTCTCGGGCTGCTTCTCTCCCTCCGCATCGTCCCTATGACTGTGCGATAGATCTACTGCCAGGTACGTCTCCGCCTAAGGGCAAGCTTTACTCTCTGTCTATTCCCGAGAGGGAGGCCATGGAGAAATATATTTCTGATTCTCTGGCATCCAAATTCATTCGACCTTCCTCTTCTCCAGCGGGGGCGGGGTTCTTTTTTGTGGGGAAGAAGGACGGTTCTCTGCGACCTTGCATTGACTACCGAGGGTTGAATAACATCACGGTAAAGAATACTTACCCTTTGCCGTTGATGTCTTCAGCCTTCGAGAGGTTGCAGGGAGCGTCGGTCTTCACAAAACTGGACTTACGTAATGCTTATCATTTGGTCCGCATCAGGAAGGGGGATGAATGGAAGACCGCTTTTAACACCCCCAGGGGGCACTTTGAATATTTGGTTATGCCTTTTGGGCTGTCCAATAGCCCAGCGGTCTTCCAGGCACTCGTCAATGACGTGTTGAGAGACATGGTCGATCAGTTCATTTATGTCTACCTGGATGACATATTGATTTTTTCTTCGTCTCTCCAGGAACACGTTCAGCACGTCAGACGAGTGCTTCAGAGGTTGCTAGAGAATGGGCTTTTTGTCAAGGCGGAGAAATGCGCTTTTCATGCACAGTCTGTTCCTTTCTTAGGGTACATTGTGTCGTCTGAGGGGATGCGTATGGATCCTGAGAAGGTTAAGGCTATGGTGGATTGGCCAAGTCCAGATTCCCGTAAGGCCCTACAGAGGTTTCTGGGGTTCGCCAATTTCTACCGGCGGTTCATTTGCAATTTCAGCCAACTAGCCTCGCCTCTGACCGCCTTGACCTCCCCCAGAACTACGTTCAGGTGGTCAGACGCAGCTGAGGCTGCGTTTGCCAAACTGAAAGGCCGCTTTGTTTCAGCCCCCATCCTAGTTACCCCTGATCCATCACGTCAGTTCGTGGTGGAGGTCGACGCGTCAGAGGTGGGGGTAGGTGCAGTGTTATCCCAACGTTCTTCTACAGACGACAGAATGCATCCGTGCGCGTTTTTGTCTCATCGTTTGTCCCCTGCCGAACGTAATTATGATATTGGTAACAGAGAGTTGTTGGCAGTCAAGTTAGCATTGGAAGAGTGGCGTCACTGGTTAGAAGGGTCGGGGGTACCTTTTATCGTTTGGACCGATCATAAGAATCTGGAATACATTAGAACCGCTAAAAGATTGAACTCTAGGCAGGCTCGGTGGGCACTTTTTTTTCGGACGTTTTGACTTTACTCTCTCGTACCGCCCGGGCTCCAAAAACATCAAGCCCGATTCTTTGTCACGCATTTTTGACCATTCCGATCGCCCGTCTACTCCCGAGTGCATTTTTCCGGAGACCCTAATTATCTCCACACTCTCATGGGAGGTCGAATCGAAGGTCAGGACGGCCTTAGAAGGGGTAACGCCTCCGCCCGGTTGTCCACCGAACCGTTTATTTGTGCCAGAGGAATTACGGTCCAACGTCATTCAGTGGGGTCATTGTTCCAATGTGGCTTGTCATCCAGGAGTCACTCGCACCACGTCCTTAGTTAAGCAACGATTTTGGTGGCCACGTATGGCTCGTGACGTTCACAGTTTTGTTTTGGCTTGCTCAGTTTGTGCCACTGGTAAGACTTCCAGTCGACCCCCAGACGGGCTCCTTCAACCGCTGCCGATCCCTTCGAGACCCTGGTCCCATATCGCACTAGATTTTGTTACCGCCCTCCCACCCACTCAGGGTAACACGGTAGTTTTGACCGTGGTGGACCGGTTCTCGAAGGCGGTCCATTTCATTCCCTTGCCCAAATTACCCTCAGCCAAGGAGACAGCGTTAACAGTCGTTAACCACGTCTTTCGGTTACATGGCCTCCCGACAGACGTGGTTTCCGACAGAGGACCCCAATTTGTGTCCAAATTTTGGCAAGAATTTTGTAGATTACTGGGTGCGACGGTTAGTCTGTCCTCAGGGTTCCATCCCCAGAGCAATGGCCAAACTGAGAGAGCCAACCAGGATTTGGAGAGAACGTTGCGATGTCTGGTCTCCAAGAATCCTTCCTCATGGAGCCAACAACTGTCAATGGTGGAGTACGCCCACAATTCGTTACCAGTATCATCTACGGGCCTATCACCGTTTGAGTGTAGTCTAGGTTACCAGCCACCAATTTTTCCTAGTCTGGAGTCTGAAGTCGCGGTCCCCTCCGCTCACGCCTTTGTCCAGAGGTGTCGTCGCACTTGGACTAGAGCCCGCGAGACTCTACTCCAAGCGGGAGCGCGCACCAAGGCTAAAGCCGATCGCCACCGGTCTAGGCCTCCCGTATACGTCGTTGGTCAAAAAGTGTGGCTTTCTACTAAGAACATTCCTCTCCGTTCCATCTCTAATAAACTAGCTCCCAAATTTATTGGCCCATTCACTGTCACCAAGATCATTAGCCCGGTGGCAGTCCGCCTCAAACTCCCTCCAGTGTACAGGAGGATTCATTCCGTCTTCCATGTTTCCAAAATTAAGCCCGTGTTTCGTTCTCAGTTTAATCCGCCTGTCCCGGTTCCTCCCCCGCCGCGTCTCGTAGAAGGGGAACCTACGTATTCGGTTAATCGTATTCTGGACTCAAGGCGGAGGGGACGCGGATTCCAGTACTTGGTGGACTGGGAAGGTTACGGTCCGGAGGAGAGGAGTTGGGTTCCTGCTAGAGACCTGGGATCACTCTCTTATCGATGATTACAATCGACAGGTAAGGGAGTCTGGGGACGCCAGGAGGCGTTCCTAGGAGAGGGGGTACTGTCACGGTTCATGAATTCACTGTTTTCTTCGTGTCTCGTGTATTTGTTGTTCTGTGTGTGTGGGTGTGTGTGAGTGGGCGTGGCTGCTCATTTCAACTGATCAGCGCTCCACCTGATCTCATTCCCCTCACCAGCTGCTGCCAGTTTATTCATCTATATAGACTCATCGCACTCTCCTTTCTTTGTCAGATCGTTGTTTTGGTGTCTTCAGTGTGTGTCGTCGTGTGCCATTCCAGTCCTGTTCCTGTTCCAGATCGTGTTCCTGTTCGGTGTTCTCTTGGTGTTCGTCGCGTTGGATGTTCACTTCACTGGATTCACCGTCACCTGTCTTCACCATCTCGCTGACCATCAAGTCCCTGCGCCACCAGCCCACCCGTGTATTTTTGCCTTGTGTCTACTGACCCATAATAAAAGAGTACTTGCAATTTTGCTTCCGCTTCATGAATTATGACAATACAGGCACACAGGCTTAAAGCTTGAATTATCTTCTTTTAAATGAATTAAATTATTTAAAAAACAAATATTCTCAGTTTATGTAATCTGTATGAAAAGAGAGAGATGTCAGTCGTTCTCATTTCAGCTCAAGTGCTTAAGTGTTAATGTGATTAATGTGAATAGGGGCTATTCAAACGCAAATGATCTGAGGCGATCCATGCAAACCTATGAAAGCCCACATCAGCTTGATAAAACACACCAAGTTTAATCAGACTCTTTACGACTTTACGACGCTGTGAGGAAAAATACTATCTTAATAATAATCCTGGAAAATTTACCTCAGAAGTGCTGGTAGTTTCATTTCGAGGAGCAACAGATCCAGCTGAGGTATAGATAAGTTCTTTATTCTTAAGTGCTTTGTTCTAATCGCAATATGGAATAGTGTCTGTAAACCGCAAAAAGACTGTTTAAAAATGAATCGCGTTTCTGTGTGTGAATGAATGAACGGCAGAGATAAGCGCTGTTGTTTACTACAGCTCGCAAAAAGACTGTTTAAATATGAATCGCGTGTCTGTGTGTGAATGAATGAACAGCTTTTACCAAACTATATTGTTATACTGAGATGAGTACAAATCGACTGAAATATTTTGAAATAAAATGTCTTTGTATAAGCAACATATTAAACTGCACATTAACATTTATATGCCCTAATATATCATAAAAACGATAGGCCTATGTTACAGACGAAATATGAAAGACAACATTTCGTTGAATAGTTTTGGATAGATTATAAAGTTTTTACTGTAAAATAGACTACTGCCACATAGACGGCTGCATATATGGGGGGAAAAAAACACCTAACCCTAAAAAAATTCTAACAAAAGGTTTCTCAGCTGTTTTTTGTAGTATTAGGTGTCCTTAATAACATACTAAAAGTTTACCAAAGTTTGACCACTAGAAAGGTGTAATTTTCAAGATGGCGTCCAAGATGTGCAGGAAGCCCTTAAAATATCCTAACTCCTTCATTATTTGACCTAGCTAAGTAATCTTGGTGTCTAACCCCATGTTTTCTGGGTCTATGAATCCATTGGACTTGTCTAAATTGCACTGACATGATTACATACTTATGGAATACATGATTTTGTGATATTACTGTAAGGTTTTATCTTTGGGGTGAACCAGAGGTGTAAACAATTTAGCCTATGTCATGCAGCTCCTACTCAGTACGTGTTTTTGGACACAAACCCTTTTTTTTTTTTTTTGCTAAAACACAGGCTTGACATTCAGTGTAAAAGTTAAAAGTAACTTAAATTGGAGTTGTATAACTTTGATCATAAACAACTATGAATTAGCCCGAACAGAGGCCTGTGTGTGATCCCTCTAAAATGGTCACTCATTTCAATTTGAATAAGGTAATACATATGTAATGCATCCTCTATAGATGTTTTTGAGTATAAATATGGCATTATACTAAACCCAACAAAACTAAATTCACAATTTTCAGCAATTCAGAAGATGGTAGAAGATAATACTGGCATTTGATATTGCTTGCCCCATTAAAATGTTGTTGGCAGCACAGTGTATACCATTTTGCTCGAACAAAATTCCTCCTTAAAACTACTTAAACCCCACCCCTCCTTCTGGCAGTTATTTTCTGGCAGTTATTTTCCCTGTCTCCATGGTAACTCAACTGTCAACAGAACATTAGACAGATTTCTAACACGTGTGTTAAGAGAGGAGTAAGGAGAGAGGTACACTCTAAATGCCATTTTGACCATGAGTCACGTCGTTGTAAACCAAGAAACTTGCCCCATTTGCTGTAAAAATTTAAGAGATGGCTCCAATGTGGTTGAGGTTCATCAGAAGGGAGTTGATGGAATCAACAATGCAAGTGTACAAAAAGGCGACGACGTACACATTTCCGCTGGTGAAATAGTACACTCAAAATGTTGACAGAAGTACATAAATAAAAAAGACATTAAAAGCCTCCATGACATAGTGACAATGAGAGAGAAGACATCACAAATACTACGATCTTATTTCAGTGAACAAGAAAAGGATGAGGAATCCCAGAAATAAGCGATCATTCAAACAGCTGCGCGATTGATCAAAAGTGATATCAAGTCCAATGTCCTCTCCGTTACGGATCAGTATCCGAGAACAAAGTCACTTGAGCTTGATTCTGCCCTTTCGTTTGTTCCTGAGACTCTCCGTACACTTTTGAATGGTCTTTTTGTGGGTAAGGAGACAAGCCAAAAGGTTGCAGGAATTGGACAGGCAATTGTCCAGGCAGCAAGACCACGTGCTGTGGTAGCTCCATTACAACTTGGCCTTGCAGTGCAGGCACTTCATATGTATCGGTCACAATTCCTGGTGGATACCCCTCATGGAATGGGATTTGCTTCATCATACAAATGAAACTTTTCATTTGCGTTTTGAAAAGAATGCAGCAGATTCAGTTGCCCCAGATATGTTAGCGGATGACATAGATGTGCTGGACATGGCACTTCTTTTTGCTGGGGACAATGTTGACCACAACATCCTTACTATTGATGGTAAGGGGACCTTCCACGGAATGGGAATTATAGCAGCAATCACTCCAGGGCGAAAAAAGGACCGTATTATTCCAAGGAGACACATTACCAACCTAGATTTTGCAGTGCAAAGTAAAATCCCAGTCATCGAATATCGCTTTGCGAATCATGTGCGCCAAACCATTGTGTTCAACGACCTCCCAGCACTGATCAACTGTGACAGAACAGTTGATGTCCTGTGGGTGCTTTCACTTAACTACAAACAAGAAACCCCAGGGTGGCAGGGAATGATGCATATCATTCATCAAGGACTAGAACATCCAGGCCAATCATCAGTTGTGTTCCTGCAAATGACTGACCTGTACTCTGGAGACAAAGGTGTATTTTGTCCACCTTGGTTTTTGTTTGTAACCTGGCTATCAAACACAATGCTCCACCCATTATTACCTTTGATCAGCCACTGTACTGGAAAGCAAAAGAGATCATTGTGGATGCACCACAGAGTAGTCCCCTGAAAAGCATAGTCTTAATGCTTGAAGGTTTTCATACTTTTATGAACCTACTTGGTGCAATAGGCACACTGATGGAAGGCACAGGACTCAGGAACATTATGGAAGTTGTCTATGGATCATATGCCGTCCAGCACATGATGACTGGAAAGTCAGTGCAAAGAGCTTTTCGTGGACATTTGCTGGTGGACAGATGTCTCAATCACCTAGTTGTGTCAGAGCTGCAGGAGAATGACTCACAGTTTGAGTCATTGGTGAACCAAGCTGGAGAGATGTACTCATCCATGGTAACGAAATAAACAACTTTGGAGAGTGCTGCAGCATCAGATATGCTGAACCAAATCAAGGAAAAGGTGGACACAAAGAGGGCACACCTTGGCACAAGGTAAAAAACCAGCCGGCTGTGGGTAAACTATCAGAAGATGCTGCAGACAGCCCGAGCTCTAATCAAAGCAGATTGTACAGGATCTTGGAATATGCACTTGCAAGCAATGCTGGGCACTTCAACTACCTACTTTCTACCTCCAAGAAATGTGCCAACTCAAGACCAGACACCCTGATGTACATGACAAGTTTTCCAGGGGTTTCCATGTGATCCGCCGCAGCAACCAGTACTGGGCAGGCCTTAGCCCTGACCTTGTCATTGAGCAGACATTGATGCGATCCTTGAAAAGCAGTGGAGGCTTGACCCATGGAAGTGGAATGACTGAAGAAATGAGAGCATTGTGGACCATGTCTACACCCATCACATCTGAATACAACAACGCCATGCAGGAATTCAATGACCTCACCTACATGACCAGCGAGCAGCACCGATAATCCTCAGAAGCAAGGATGAAAAGAGATCACTCTGATCTAGAAAAGATCAAGGAAAAGCTTACCATCTGCACACCATTCTCTCCAGACCCATCTCTGAGAAGATGTTGGCAATGAGATCATTGAAAAGATGATTTGAAAACCCGTTTTTGGAATATCCTTCAAACGGAAAGACCGGGCAAAAACCCTTGCAGATGACTCCACCATCAAAGTTGCCCAACACCGAACCATTGATACTGCTTTGCTGTTCCAACGGTTCCTGATCATGTCGAAAACTGGACAGTTTTCACTGGAAGATGTAATGAGCTATGAGCTCTGCTCATTTCCTGCAGCCCTGTTCGAAGGCAAGGAAATCCTCGTAAAGCCAACAAGCCCCAACTAGCGCAGGCAGTCACTGAGTTCTCAAGCAAGAAATCTAACAAAACTGTCCTGGATTCCATCCCACCAACTGAGCATTATGTCTTTGGTGGTGGCTCCCTGGTTCACCGCTTGGCACGGAAAAAGGGTGACAGTTACAGTGCCATTGCACAGTCATATGCAGACTTTACCATATGCCATTATGGTAAAGCAACAGTCATTTTTGATGGTTATAGCGAAGGTCCTTCTATCAAAGACAATACTCATCAGAGACGTGGTGAAAACACTCACCCTATTGTTAACTTCAATGCAGAGACTGAGTTTGTGGGAAGAAAGGATGATTTCCTTTCCAGATCTTGCAACAAACAAGGACTTATCAATCTTATGACAGAGGAGCTGGAGAAGAAAGGGCTGCACTGTTATCATTGCATCAGTTGATGCAGACGTGGACATTGTCAAAGCTGCAATCAAGGCCTCAGAACATCAGCCCACAACCTTGATAGGGGAGGATACAGACTTACTCATTCTTCTCCTCTACTATGCTGGGACGAACAATAGAGGCCTCTATTTTCGGTCAGAAGTCCAAAGCTACTAAAGTGTACAATATCAATGAGATGAAACAAGTCCTGGGTAGTGACTTGTGTTCCCAGTTGCTGTTTATCCATATTATAGTGTTTGTTCCAATGTAGGCTATATTCAAACTAATGAATCCTCAACTTTGAAATACGTATGATAAAATGTATACTTTAGTTTTTACAAAGAAAGATTACACTTGAAATATTCTTAAAATTGTAATTGTTGTTGTAATTGCAACCTTTTTAATAAAATAGCAAAACATATATTTACAAGGTCAATATAAGCCTTCTCTTTAAATTATTTTTATTGTGTTTTATTAGTGACAAATCTGGAGAGAGGATACATATTCCAAAACTTTCTGAAAGTACAGTATGAGAATTAACTGCACAATTACTAGAAATGTTTACCTTGGATATTATACAATTTGCAAGCATACACAATTTGTGGAAAAAGTAAAAAAATTCAAGATGTTTCCAACTCTGAACCAATTCTGTAGAATATATGTATGTATATATTTTAAAATGGCAAGCTTTATAATGGCAGTGAATGGCTGGAGAAAATTTGAAGCCCAAAAAAGTGCATCCATTCATGATAAAAGTCCTCCACTTTTACTCCAGGGGATTAATAGGCCTTCTGCGTTTATGTAAGGAAAATACCTATTTAAAACTTTAAAAACTATAATCACTAGCTTCTGCCAGACGGCCGTACGCATCGATTTACAGTGGAAGACTAGCATAACCCCTGACCCGCCGCACAATGTAATGACATACATGGAAGCTCAGAGGTAAGAGCAAAACAAAACCCTGGTCGAGAATTAGCCATTTTAAAGAGAAATGTCGGAGGATTTCTATATAATAGAAGAGGAGCTTCAGTTTGTTGCACAGCCCTATTTGTTTAAACTGTGAGGCCTACTCTTGATTTTTTTTATTTATCATGAATGGATGCACTTTTTTGAGTTTTCAATTTTTTCCAGCCATTCACTCCCATTATAAAACTTGGAAGAGCCAGGACATTTTTTAATATAACTCTGATTGTATTCGTCTGAAAGAAGAATGTCATGTACACCTATGACTTGAGGGTGAGTAAATCAAGGGCTTATTTTCATTTTTGGGTAAACTATCCCTTTAATGCAATGCCAATCAACATAGTCTGTATGATAGAATTTTATATAATAATATATTCTCACTCTGTGTTAAGAAGCAAAATGAAGCCACAGAAGTAATTTCAAACACGACTGACATGTTTTGTGATTTTGGACCAAAACATGATATTAAACTCATACATTGTAGTGTTTGACAGTATGCTAAGCAAACTAGCTTTCCCTGTTGTCAAGAGCAATTGTTTTATTACTAATTTTGAAAAGTAAGTCCAGGTAAGATCATTTGACTGTTTTCATTTGAATCATTTCATTTATTGAAAGCAAAGAAGTTTAAGTGAGAGGTCCGAAAAAAAGAGAGATTTACAACATTATGAATAAAAAAGTGCCAGTAAAAAAATAAAAAATGAAAAAATTAAGTGGGGTACGGTTAACATGTTAAATGCTCTTTTTTTCATCCTACCGAAAATGTGCTGGGAGCCCACTATTGCTATAGTAACTAACTACACTTTAACATACATCTTATTGACATCTTATTGAAATCATGCAATCTTGATTTTTTGCTTTGTAAAAAGTTTGCTTCGTACATTTAGTTTGAATGATAAAGCTCACCCTCTTTCAATACAGTTAATTTAACTGTGTCCATGTTTTCAAGACACTTACATTGTTTTTGCTCCATCCATGCAATAACTGCGTCCATGTTATGAGCCATTTACTTCAACTGCTCAGTGCTCTGGTATTATCAATGGAATGACTTATTTCAGAAAAATAAGAAAATGAGCATAGCTCATTGTCTGTTATTGGCTGAAGCGCATCAGACCTGTCTGTGATTGGCTGAAGCGCAGGGCTCCACCGCAGTAGTTTGAAAAGTGTGTGTCAAATGTCAGCTTGCCCTGTTGCTCCGTCGGCACAAAGTCAAAGTAAAGTAGTACTTGTCAAAGTACAGACTATTTTCTTTAGCGGAAGCAATACAGTCGTTTTTAAATCAATAAACTCCTTTTTAAATCAATATTTTGTGTCAAATTATTGATTTATTTGGTAGGTAGCCATGTAATAAGTGGGATAATGTAGAGCGAGGCGGTTGTTATAGCGAATACAACTCCTTCAGGCTGATTCAAGACCCCTCCGTGACTGTCGGGGTTGTATTCGCTATAACAACCGCCTCGCTCTACATTATCCCTTACTTAGTTACTTTTCATCTCTGTTCTTTTGTCCTTGCAATTCTTTTCATTCGCTCAGTGACACACCTGAATGAAAGGCTCATTATGCAGCTCATTATGCAGCTCATTATGAAGATCATTATATGAAGAGTTCAGATGCAAAAGCCTCTAAGTGCCATCTGAAATTTTCTTGAATGATCATTTTTATCAAGCTCATATATTTAAGTTCAATAATTTCACTTAAATGGCAATGCAAATTACCTATTAATTGTCATTTAAGTGAAATTACTGAACTTAAATATACAAGCTTGATAAAAATGATCATTCTAGAAGAAAATTTCAGATGACACTTAGAGGCTTTTGCATCTGAACTCTTCATATTATCTTCTCAGGTGTGAACCACATCATTATTCATGATCGTTCATGCCCACTCGCATATTGCCTTTCCAAACAAAAAGTGTCTTACAAAATTTAAATCAATGTATTGTTTTATTTGAATGATTAGGCAGGATGATTTTCAGATCATTTTGAAGCAAAAACTCTAGGCGACAACATCCATTAGTCAAAAGTCTTGTGGACACATATTTAGTATGTGTTTTGTGGCCTTATTTCAGAAACTTAAATGTTTAGTTTTTTCAATAACCATGCATAAACATTATTCTCTCAAAAATACAAACATGTACATACATGTTGCTCACATATTATGGTAGCCCTGTCTGTGCTAAATAGAGTGTAATTATACCTTTGCCATTAATATGTTTATAAGCAACTGAAAAAAGCACAAATGTCAGGGCATATCAAAACATCTCAAGGACCCCAAAAAACACCTTAGACCCCAGAGGGGTTATTAAGAGATGTGTAAACTTTTTACCACAACACTGTATTTCTAAAATTGTGCAAACAATGGTTCTTGCTTAGATTATTGCCCAGTGGTGTGGTCGGGTGCATCAAGTAAAGACAAAAAAATTAACTAATTGAAAATTACAATTAGTCCAGAACAGAGCGACACAACTCACTTTAAACTGTAATGGAAGGGCTAATATAATAAGAATGCACTGGTGAAGGATTGTCTCTCTGCTTTGTTTTATAAGAAATATTTCTGTGTCTAGAGTTCCTAATGTCCTGTACTTTCAACTTTTGTATAGTAGTACTAGTCATGATTTTAACACCGGGCATGCATAAAATGGATGTTTTTTTTATTTCCTGTTTTGAAAACCACTGCAAAACAATGTAATGTATAGAGGAATGAAAATATCGAATGATTTACAATTAATATTACATATTTTGTAACAAGAAAAATTAGTTTTAAAAAAATATATATATTTAAAGGAACATTTAATGGCACAATATATAGTAAATTGTTGATCTTGATGAATGTTGGGTTAGTATGTTTCATTGACTTGACTTTTTATTGTTGTTGATTAAATGTAGTTTTGTTTTTTTTACTTGTTGGGACCCCAAGAAGAGTAGCCACTGCCTAGGTAGTGGCTAACGGGGATCCAAATAAACAAATAAACTTAGATCATAGATGGAAAAGACCATTACCAGCCAATACAGGCAATTTACTAAGGAAAAATATGTTTAGTTTTTTGACAGTTATAGCACCATGTCCTGCCTGATCTCCACCACTTTTATTAGGTGTCCTCAAAGTGTGCCCATACCCATTTCGTTTTGAAGTTTAGACACTTATATTTATGAGAGCATAAAAATGATCCATGAGCGACATTGATTGGATTTTTTTTTTGTCAGTTCCTATCATAATTTTGACATTTGGGCATTATTGTTTAGCTATTGACCTATGTTTTCAAATTTCCTATGGTGGTTTTGTCTCGATCGGACTAACGGTTTCGAAGGTAATTGCAAGTTTTTTAAGCGCTAAATGACATAATATCATTATACAAACCATAAGGCGAAACCTGGCATGTTTGGTATCGTTGGACTCGACACGGATTCAGGAGTCTAAGGAGGTAACTCTCCCAAGAAAAATGCTGGCTTGAAACTTCTCAGGCTCCTTCAGGGCATTGTGTCGATGATGCATACAGAGTTTTTTTTAGATACGCCAATGTTCTCATAGACTATCATGGCACCCTGCACAAAGACACTGCATGCTAATTTTCATCGGACTAACGGTTGGGTTCGGTTATAGCCATTTTCATGATTTTTTCCCCTGTTATAGCGCCACCAAGTGGCCAAACATCACAATTTTTTTCATGTGACCTCAGATTGAGCTCATAAACGTGTCCCAAGTTTAGTGAAAATATCTCTTTCCATCCACAAGTTATAGCTGTTTTAGTAAAAGTGGCCCCAGTCACATCGAAGATTTTGGTTCTCCTTAGTGACTTTTTTTATGATTATTGACAGTCACTCTCAAGAGAATATTTCTACACTGTATTGGTTCCGATCAAGCCAAAAAACTTAAGACTAGTTTGCAAAAGTAGGTTTTTGGAAGAACCCAAAATACCCGAAAATGTTCCCAGGTGACGGGCAAATCTGAGGCATGCATTTTGTCCGCCTTGAACCCCTAATAACGCTTGAACCCCTAATAATGTGGTATACATCTAAACAGAAGACTTATGTACATATTTGTGCATTATGCACTGTATGCACAGCTCTATAAATAAAATTTGTATATGTATTTTCAAAATCTCTAATTATTGGTTCTCTCTCAAGTACTGAGAATGAATTATACAAACAGGTGGTAATTGCTGTGTTAGCTGTTTAAACTAGAGATAGCATGGGGGGAAAACTGTTTTTGTGCCTAGATGTTCTAGTGCACAGAGATCTGTAACATCTGCCTGACAGCAGAAGTGCAAACAGATTGTGGCTGGGGTGAGAGGGGTCTGTAATGATTCTTCACTCTGGCGTTGTACAAGTCCTGAAGGTTGGGCAGGTGCACACCAATTATCCTTTCAGCTGTCCTAACAGTCCGTTGCAGTCTTCTTATATCTGATTTGCTGGCTGACCCAAGCCAGACAGTTAAAGAAGTGCACAGACCCGACTCAATAACAACTGAGTAAAACTGAGTCATCTGCGACTGTAGCAGAAGTACAACCTCTGTTGGGCCTTTTTGACAATATGGAGTCAATGTGAGTGTCCCACTTCAGGTCCTGAGAGATGGTGGTGCCCAGGAACCTGAATGACTCCACTGCTTCCACAGTGCTGTTCCTGATGGTGAGTGGGGGGAGTGCTGGGGATTTTCTCCTAAAGTCTACTATCATCTCCAAAGTTTTAAACGTGTTCAGCTCCAGGTTATTATGACTGCACCAGACAGCCAGCTGCTCAACCTCTTGTCTGTAAGCAGACTCATCACCATCCTGGATGAGGCCGATGACTGTGGTGTTGTCTGCAAACTTCAAGAGCTTGACAGAGGGGTTTTTTGGAGGTGCGGTCATTTGTGTAGAGGGAAAAGAGCAGTGGGGAGAGAACGCACTCCTGGGGGGCACCAGTGCTGATGGTGAGAGTCTGATGGCGCTTTTCCACTACACAGTACCAGCTCGCCTCGCCTCGACTCGGCTTTGTTTGGTTTTCCACTGTGTAAAAGTTGTACCTGTAACTGCTTCCAGGTACTTTTTTTCGTACCACCTCCGGCGAGGTTCTAAGCGAGCTGAGGCGATACTAAAATGTGACGTGAAAACACGGCAGACTGCTGACTGGTCAGAGAGAATCATCACTATTCACTGCGTCATCATTGCACATGCCAGACGGAGTATCCTGAATAAAAAACAGCAAAAACAAAAACAAAAACATCCAAAAACAGCATACACTCGATTTCCTCCATTGTCCTGTGTGTTTGGGTAGCGGGTGAATATTAAGTCACGGCATTTTTCTGCGGCGTCGCTATGACGACCAGGTACTATTGTGGAGGTACTATCTGCAATGGAAAACGGAGCGGAAAGCGAGCCGAGCCGAGGCGAGTCGAGTCGAGTCGAGTCGAGTCGAGTCGAGTCGAGTCGAGCTGGTACTGGTAATGGAAAAGTGCCATGAGATACTAGAGAGATACTTCGGCACAGACAAATAGCCAGGTGTTGCAGGCTATTTCCTCGGAAGGCCTCCCTTGTGGTTGTCACCTGGGCGTTGTCAGGATTCCTCTCGCTTAGAAAGTGACAAGCTTTATGCTGAAGCCGCCACTCTTTAGAGCTTTGGTAGTAGCATTATCTAGCCTGTGGTCCTTATAATAGACTCTCTTGTGAAAGCTCCTTGGGTTTGACCATCAAGTCGCGGGATAGTGTGGTTACGCCTCTTCAATGGAATTTCATCCTGCTGAGGCCTCTACTCCTCCTCCTGAGCAAGTTTTTGTTCAGGTCTCTACCTTTGAGTGCTTGTCACGGGTCAGGCTGATGTCAGCGCCATGCCTCCGGGCTCCCTGCACAGTCCCCTCAGACGAGAAGTGGATGAAATGTTCTCTTGGCGCCCCTTCCCGGTCGCATTAGTTCAAGATTCAAGATTCAAGATTCAAGGTAACTTTATTATCCCAGAGGGGCAATTTAGGTTGCAGCCAGCAGTAACAGTATAACAATGAAACAACAACAATGAAACAACAACAATGAACATAACCACCAAAGAACATAATTTAAATTTGAATTTACAGGCAGTCGGGATAAATGACCTTTTTAATCTGTTTGTTCTGCATCGTGGCAAACTGTATCTGCGCCCGGATGGCAGCAGCATAAATTCATCCCACAAGGGATGACTATGATCAGCCAGAATGGCTCTCGCTTTCTTCAGGGATCTGACCCTATACAGGTCATGTAGGTAATTTAAGGGTGTGCCAACAATTTTGCTGCATACCTTTACGATACCTTGCATGCGATTTTTCTGTTTAAAGGGCACCTATTATGACTCTTTTCACAAGATGTAAAATAAGTCTCTGATGTCCCCAGAGTATGTATGTGAAGTTTTAGCTCAAAATACCCAACAGATCATTTTTTACAGCATGTTTAAATTGTAATGTTTTGGGGCTCAGAAAAACGCGCTGTTTTAGTGTGTGCCCTTTAAATGCAAATTAACTGCTGCTGCACGGCACAGGGGGCGGAGCCTCACGAGCTCGCGCTTCAGTCAGGACAATCTTATCTGATAATATCAGAACAGAAACTCTCAGTTGCGGTGTTCATTTCGACTCGGAGTCGGACAATAATGCCCACAGAGCCAGAGAATATATGCTGTATGGACATGGAACAGGTATAGTTTAGCCCCCTGAGGTCGGCTATCGCGCCGGCGCGATAGGCTCGTTTTTTTCCTTATCAGTGAAAACAAATAAATAAAATAAAATATTACTTTTTATCTAATATGCTTGTGTTATACATCAATCGATCCTGTTAAATGTGTATTATTTTTGTGTATACTCACAATAAAAACAAAGTGTTGTGCTTTTTGCCAAATAAAGAAAAATAAACACGAAGTGAGTTCTGCTTTCTCTCTGTCCGTGTAGTCCATTCTGAAACGCGTCCGAAAATGAACTGTAACTCAGCGAATACTCAGTCAAACAGACATACAGACACACAGGCATGAAGCTTGAATTCTCTTCTTTTAAATTAAGTAATTTATATAAAAAACAAATATTCTCATCTTGTCAAATCTGCATTAAAAGAGAGCGATTCCAGTCGAGCTAATTAGAGCTCATTCAGATGTAATGTGACTCCGCCCACGGAGAGCGCGCGCTATTCAAACGCAAATGTCTGAGGCAATCCAAACTGTGAACGCCCACATCAGCTCGAGAAAACACATCAGATCATTGTACTGGTTTACACAGTCTCGCAGCGCTGTGAGGAATAATACTATAATCAGGGATGCACATAAGTGGTGCGCAGGTGCGCATGCGCTACCCAATTAAACAATGCGTACCAGATGAATTGCCGCAACCCTCATTTGCGTACCTAAGATTTGGGGATAGATAGGTGCGCAATCTGTGGTGTTGGATAGGCCTCAGAACTAGAGATGCGCGGATGGGCTATTTCATCCGCAACCGCATCGCAAAACTCATCATCCGTCCGCCATTCATCCGCACCAACGTTTTTGACCAATTTTCAAAACCGCACCCGCCCGCCATCCGCTGATTGTGCAATGCAAGGCGCTGCTGATGACAGCCGCAAGACTAGAAAACTCTCTTACCTCAGAATATCAGCAGTGAACTCCGTCTCCGATCGGCGCACATGGACAAAAATAAATAAATTATTTAAATAAATAAATAGGCTAAATTAAACGAACTTCGGCAAACCTGACCGTACAATATTTTCATTGTAGCCTAATAGAAAACGCATTTTGGCACATCATTTAGGATTTTTCGTTGTTGCGCCATCAGCTAGCCTATGCCTACAAAAGACAGATGAAATTTAATATTAATAATTGATCCATGTCGGTATACACAGCCTAATATTTTACACTTAGGCTATAATTAAAAAATAGCCTAAACAATCAAGATAGCCTATTTACTTTTTTATTTATTAAAAACAGGAAATTGGTTAATGAAACATGGATTAAAATTAAGATACAATTAATACAAAACGAAATTCGCTTTAAAGAAAGGCTTTGTGCTTTCTGTTTGAGGTCTCTGTGAAAGTTTGAAAGTCTTTTAGTGCCGCGGCGCTTTCAGAGTGGTCGCGTCCGTAATGGAGAACTGTCACTCACGTAAGATTGCTTTTTCCTCATAAATTACAAAATACTTTTTAAAAAAAAGACAAACCATCAATTTAAAAAAATATATATATATAAAAAAAGAATGGATTTATAGCGTTTTGGGGGGAAAAATGGATGGATGACCTTCTATTGCCTTTGTTTTTAATTCTCCTTTTTTGAGTTTGTCACGTAAAGTTACCTCAACAAGCAGTTATAGGCCATATTAGCCTACTGCCTGATAAAAATTTGACTATTTTAAAGTGTGCTCGATTTTTTTTTTTTTTTTGGATGTAGGTATAGTCAGATAACAATATTTAACAATATATTATGCATCCCTCTAATTTGTTCCTCCCGTGAGGTGGGTTAAGGAAAAAATGAATTTGAAAATGTGAGGACCAAGCAACAACCCCAGGTTCTCCCCTGAGAACAAGACCAAAAATGTTATGTGCACCCCTGACTATAATGGAAAATTTACCTCAGAAGTACGAGGAGCAACAGATCCGAGGCTATGGAATAATGTAGTAAGTTTTTTTTTCATTCTCAAGTGCGGCGCGTATCTGTGCATGAATGAATGAATGAACAGCAGAGATGCCGCTGTTTACCACAACTGGCAAAAGACGGTTTAAATTTGAATCGTTTCTGTCTGTGAATGTTTCGCTTTTAGCAAACTGTATTGCTATAGGCTACTGAGTAAAAATCGAGTGAAATATGTTGAAATAAAATGTATTTGTATAAACAACATATTAAACTGCAAATTAACATTTATATTTCTTATAATAAAAACGAAAGTTACTATGTTACAGACATATGAAAGACAACATTTCATTGATTAGTTTTGGATAGATTATACATTTTTACTGTAAAATATCTGCCACCTCAAATAAGCTTTTGTTTGCCAATTTTTGCTCATATGTTAAATATAGTATGTTTTGTCAAAAATAATCAAATAATATGTTATAGTGTTTATTCCAATGTAGCTTAGGCTATATTCAAGTAATGAATCCTTAACTTTGAAATATGTATGATAAAATGTATACTTTAGTTTTTACAAAGAAAGATTACACTTGAATTGTTGTTGTAATTGTAACCTTTTTAATAAAAAAAAAAAAATACAAGGTAGATGTAAACAAACTAATAAAAGGTAAATATAAGCCTTTTCTTTAAATCATTTTTTATTGTGTTTTATTAGTGACAAATTTGGGGAGAGGATAAATATTCCAAAACTTAAAATACAGTATGAGAATTAACTGCACAATTACTAGACATGTTTTCCTTTTGATATTATAGGCCAATTTGCAAGCACAATTTGTGGAAAAATAAAAAAAACACGAGATGCTTCCAACTGTTGCTCTTGCATTCTTTCTTGTGACACACCTGAATGAATGGCTCATTAAGTATGTGGGCCCCATTGTCTCCAGGTGCGAACCACTAAATATGCATGATTGTTGACGCCCACTCCGCATATTGCCTTTCCAGACAGAAAGTGTTTTGCAAAATTTAAATCAATGCATTGTGTTCTGTGAATGATTAGGCAGGATGATTTTCACATAATTTTGAAGAAAAAACACTAGGCGATGACATCCATTAGTCAAAAGTCTTATTGACACATATTTAGAATGTGTTTTATGGCCTTATTTCAGAAACTTTAGTTTTTAGTTTTTTCAATAACCATGCATAAACATTATTCTCTCAAAAATACAAACATGTACATGCATGGTGCTCACATATGATGGTAGCCCTGTTTGTGCTATATAGAGTGAATTTACACCTTTGCCATTAATATGTTTATAAGCAACTGAAAAAAGCAAAAATGTCAGGGCATGTCAGAACATCTCAAGGACCCCAAAAACACCTTAGACCCCAGAGGGTTAGTTTAATTATGGTTATAACTTATTTGTCATCTGCTTTTATCCACTAATACAAGCCTGCTGTAGCAAAACCTGTCCGAATGATGACCAAAATATACTGACGAGTTCAGTGAAGTTTATTGTACATCACACAAAAGATGAGTGTTAGTTTTACTCCAGAGAATCTCTGTAAGAGCTGAATAAACATAGTATAAGAAGCAGGGGCGGCCTTAAGCATCTGGGGGCCCGTTTCAATAACTAATATGGGGCCCTGCCCACATAAAATGTAAACATGAGCAGAAAAAGCAAGGATTCTTGTTGGTTTGCATCATATTATTTTATTACGCGCACTTTCAGCTTCATGAACAGGCACCACTGGCATGTACGTTTCATTTCCTATTCAAATTATTTCCCTGCTCAAAAAAAAACAACGTTTTAACCTTACGGAAAAAAGGCAAAGTATAAACACATAAACTACCGGTATTTATTTACTTCAGATCACCGTTCGCGGGGGCGGTAAACGTCGCCATGGTAACCGCGGCGCGACTCAAGTTCGACCAATCAGAGACGTCAGTGTTTTGCTTAGAATTATGGGTAGTGTAGTATTTCTCCAGAAGATCGCAAATAACAAGGTTGATTTTTATACTTTGTGGCTTTTATAGGAGCAGAAACTTTCGTTTCACAACCTCGTAGCTCATGGTCAATCTAACTTGGATGGTTTAGGGGTCTCCAACCTTTTTTAGCTACTTTTTAAAAATGAAAGTGGCCGAGAGCTATATGCAATAATTAAATCTCTTAAATAATGTCTCATAACTCTCATATTAACAACTATGCTAACTGTTTTAGACCTAAACGAGTTATTGTAGGCCTATATATGTCACCCTTAATTGACATATAAAAAAAAAAATTATTATACTGTACAAACACATATTTATTGTTGATTTTATAGTGCATCATAATAACTAGAGATGAAATGGTATGAAAATGTAATTTCATGATTATAGTGAACAAAATGAGCATGGTTATCACATAATCCTGTTCAAAAAGTACTAATACTACACAATAAAATCAATTCACCAAGTTTTATGTCGAAAACCAGCAAATAACAAATAAACTTACCATCAACATGCACTTTTTGTTTACATAAACATTAAAATAGTAACATTAAAAATGATGGCCAAATTTGAAAGGAGTGTCTTGCAACATGTTATCTACTAACATGTACAAGTTCAAATAAAGTTTTGACAAAAAAGTTTTTATAAAAAGATAAACCTCGCATATTTCAGCCTTTAAATCATTTTTATAAAAAGAATGATTCAAAAAAGACAAAATACTGACATTTACACATAAGCTTATCTTTTATTATTAATAGTAAAATTCGGTCCGATTTTCCCGTGGCGTCTGTCGTTGCTATACCATGCGCTCTCCACAACGACAGAGAAGTTTTAATAGCTAATGGATTTCCACCACCGAAAAACGCTTGCTGTAGCTCTGCTAGAAGATTTATTTACGGAGAAGAAAAAAACACCCGTAGTTTGGGTGCACCCCCATCCTTCATATTGACTCGTTGCGCATGGAAAAAATTAGCGCGTCGCTTAAATTATTTGAAATAACGAACTTGAGCGCGCAAAAGACGCAATATGTGAACGGCCCTTGGCGAGCTACCTCCAATCAGGCCACAAGCTACTCTCGCGAGCGACGTGTTGGAGACCACTTTAGACATTATGTCTGAAAATAAATATCCTAGGGAGAAAATGAATGGGATTTTCCTGTTCTGTTGGGGGCCCCCTTGGAGGGCGGGGCCCGTTTCAATTGAAACGGGTGAAACATAGGTAAGGCCGCCTCTGATAAGAAGTGCGCATTAAAGTCTTATCCATAAACTCTCTCTCTCTCTCTCCCTTTCATTATCAACAACATACGCAGCGAAGTACACAAAACACTCGTTACAACTAACAGTAAACAAATATACACTTATATATATTTCAGTGGGTGCTAAATAAACTGGTAAACCTTATATCCGTAAAATGACTCGAAGAGCTGTCATAAAGAGCACGCTCGCACTTTCATTTCTTCCGTGTCCAGTCACGTTAGGCCTGTTGCTCCGGAGAGTGTAAGCTTGATCACAAACAGTACAGATCCATCCTTGAGTAACAACGGGAGTAAATGAAGACTGCTATGTTCATTCTTACATCCATCAACAACACACCTCAATCGCTTAGGAGACATTCTTGTCTACAGCTGCTCAAGCGTCGAACAATGGTGGACTCTGTGTCCAGCTCACTCAGGGCGGGTCTGGGCTCAAACTGAAGTGTCACTCAACAGTCGTGGGAGGGGCCTGCTCAATTCTACGTCACATTGCGCTGAATCTGAGAACAGCTCATTCTGAGACAGTGCTTATGATTTATTGGGATTGTAAAAAAAACACTGGGTGGATTTTTATCATTCTAGGGTGGTTTTGCTCACAAATTGCTGAATTTTGCATAATAGGTGCCCTTTAATAGACAGTGACCCATGCCAACAGATAAAAGAAAAACTGAGAACTGATTCAATAAAACAGGAATAAAACATTTCCATAAAAACAGTGTCAACAATAAAATTGCAAAGCTTGCGAAGAAAGTGCATGCGTTGATGTGCTTTTTTACACACAGCATCAACCTGGGACTCAAAGCACAGTTTACTGTCAATTACAGTCCCAAGATATTTATACTGCTGCACTAGTTCAACTGGCTGGTTGTCCATCAAAACAGGGGAAATAACAGTGTGATTTCTTCTAAAGTCGATTCACATTTCTTTCGTTTTTTCCACATTAATGTTTAAAAAGGAGGATTTGCACCAATCCATAAAATTCTGCGCTACAGGACCGTGTTCGGGGATCATCACTACTGAGGAGGAACACAATGACGGAATCATCTGCAAATTTAATAATATGGCACCGTTCATGATGGCTTTGGCATTAATTTGTATATAAAACAAATAAGAGAGGGGAGAGGACACAGCCCTGGGGGGACCCAGTAGAAGAAAAAAGTACATCTGATAAGACACTGTTCACTCTCACCCTTTGTGACCTCACTGTTAAAAAATCCATTAGCCAGCAGATCAGTCCAGTATCAATGTTATAAGTATTCTTCAACCTGTCTGCTAAAACATGGGGCTGGATACAGTTAAATGCGGAGGAGAAGTCAATAAATAGTAGACGGACAAGGGACTTGGCCCCCTCAAGATGTTTAAAAACCATATTTAAAAGTGTCCCTATTGCGTCGTCCACACCTCTGCCCGATCTATAGGCAAACTGAAGAGGGTCTAACTTATCCTGTACAGTGTCCAAAAGTGCATCCTTCACTAGCCTTTCAAAAGGTTTCATGACAAGAGATGTAAGTGCTACTGGTCTGAAGTCATTGAGGGTTTTAGGAGTTTGAATCTTAGGCACAGGAACAATTATTGAGTCCTTCCAAATACAGGGGACCCTATACAGCTGTAGGGACAACTGAAAAATGAAGCAGAAGATGTCTGCCAGCTGGACAGCACAGTTCTTCAGAACACGACCCCCGATCCCATCGGGACCTGGACTTTTCCTTTCTTTTACACCACGAAAAAGTTTCAAGACCATGAATTTATCAATGGGCACAGTATTATTCACCAGATTTAAATCAACATTTTTAAAAACAGACATCTCCTCACTAAAATCATGGACATTAAAATGATCTTATAAAATCCGTTCAGTTCATTGGAAAAGTCCAGGTCTGTTTTTCCATTCTGAGTAATGCAAAGCGTTTTGGACTGCAACCCCATTATGGTTTTCAGGCCCTCCCATGCAGGACGTGAATTTCCAGTACGCAGCAAGTTTTCTACTTTGTCTTTATATACGCGCTTGGCAAGCTTGAGTTCCCTCTTCAACTGTTTAGATAGTACCCTGTGCTGTATCATATCCCCCTGATTAAAACTAATGTTCCTCTGATTAATTATGCTTTTTACTGATTTAGAGACCCAGGGTTTATTATTGGGATAAATGAGGATGGATTTTTGGGAGATGATCATTTCCTCACAAAATGATATATAGGCAGACACAGTTTCTGTCAGTTCATCTAAATCCGGACAAGCATTTTTAAACACATCCCAATCAGTGACACAGAAACAGTCCAGAAGACAATGAACAGAATTTTCTGTCCATACTGGAACCATTCTTTGTTCCGCCTTGTGCCTCTTCAGGACCGATTTATACATCGGGACTAAATAAACAACATTATGGTCAGATGTTCCAAGAGGAGCTCTAGGAAGAGATTTATAAGCCCCCTTAACCGTCCCAAAACAAAGGTCCAGACATTTTGAGTGACGAGTCGGACAAGTGACATACTATATATAAAAATTACAGAGAGATTTCCCTGGTTTACAAAGATTAAAATCACCCATAATTAGGATCAGTGCGTCTGGCGCAATCCCCTGTAGCCGCTGCACAGATCTGGTCATGGCTTGGGTGGCCCTGTCCATGTTAGCTTTCGGGTGAATATAAACAAGAGTCACAAATAATTGGGGGAATTCCCTTGGAAGATAAAAGGGACGTAAAGATACAGAGAGGAGTTCAATGTCCGGCGTACACAGTGACTCTCTGACGACTACTGTACTGCACCAGTTATTGTTTACGTATAGACACAATCCCCCGCCAAGTGACTTACCGGTCACTGCAGGATCTCTGTCCAAGCGATAGGGAACTCCGAAGCCATCGATCTCCAGATCGGACTGTAAGTCGTGCTCCTTAAGCCATGTTTCTGTGAAGGCGAGAAGACAGGCACTGCTATACTCCGTCAGGAACTTGACGTTTGCCTGAAGTTCGTCAACTTTATTCCGGAGTGACTGGACATTAGCGAGGATGACTGTAGGAAGGGGAATCCGCCTTTATCCCTGTCTCCTGAGCCTCTGGCGTACACTGCCGCATCTCCCTCTTTTCCTTGCTGTCGGCCTAGTCCAATGCGCCTTGTTCCTGTTCGCTGCGTAAGGGTCCGGCAACCGGAGGATCTCTGCGGGGATAACTGCGGAAGAGTCCACGGTGCCTACACTGGTGCTGTGCAAGAACAAAAGGAATTCCCGACTATACTGGAGAGGTTCTCCATACACGAGAAGTCCACATAAAAAGTGACATGACAGCGTCAACAGAAAAAGGAGGCCAAATTCAGGTGAGTCATGTTGCCTCCTGTTCAATTGCAGATCAATCCAAAAACGATAACGTAGACAGACAGTACAGGTTAATGGACTACACACCACTCTCACACACTGCTGCTGCATGTCGCCATACCAGCGCCACGCCCCCTAGTATGATGTCATAGGCTGTTGCTGGCCAATACGATTGCCGTGAATTCGACAGTTGCTTCAGATACCAGTCACGCTGAGGCGTTCATTATAAGCATCTCAGGACGCAGTGTCTCGGTCCCTGTTCTCAGGGAACAAGGGTTACAGTCGTAACCCAAGACGTTCTCTCACTATTCACTAAACGAAATATTTACTAAACTGCTTGTAATATTGACACCTAATTTAATCATTTAAAATCTATGCTATAATATTATTGGCTTCTTATGATAAATGCCTTACATGTGACTCTAATGAAAATTCTGGAATAAAAATATGTTCTAACAATAAATTTACAGAGACAATGCATCTTGCAGAAAAAATAAATAAATAATTAATTATTGCTTTCAGCAAGCACACTTAACTAGAAAAATGCATTTCCGGAGGAACTGCAAAGTGTGCTTGCTCGGGTGCAGTGCACTAACGTTAGCAGGTAGTGGAAAGATGCGAGATGCGAGAAAAAATGCGAGATGCGAGAAAAAAGATTTTCAAATTTAATTCCTCAATCAGCGCTGGACCGGCATTTTCTGTCTTCTGCTGAGCCCTGGCTGTAGACGGATCATATGTTTCACGCTGTCAATGCAGTGGTCTGCGTTGCGCTGATCTTATTCACACTATCGAGTGTAGGTGCAGCATTCTAACATTGAGTCATAATGAGCTGTTTGTGAAGAAATTATCTGCTTCCAAATTATGTCATTTTAATCACGAAATTGAAACATTAAAAAACAATTTGCTCTTTATGGTGAGTGAGTGATAGAGCGCGGCAGCAACAAACCAACTGATCAGCTCGCAGCGTAAACATTGAATGCTCGGCCGAACAGCTGATCATAGCTGTACAGGGCGCCTTATTTCTCATCTCCATAAATATATCTAGTAGTAAAGCTAATGCAAGGGCTAGAAATCAATTAATCTTTTGCTGATACTTCCTTGTCATCATGGAGAGCGCAGTTCATGGTTGCATAGCAACGACAGACGCCACGGGACAGCAAGCGCTTGTGGAAAGGAGAGAGTGGCGCGCTCGCGCATTCCACTTGTTTTTACACATCTAAGGTGCGTTCCATTTGACAGGGTCCATACGCAGTGTTCACTGCTCCCCTACTCCCTGAGCACGGTATATCAGTTGAAGTGGACTTCACTGACAATAACCGCTCATTTGAAACGGCCTGCAAACGTCATCAAAGAAAGTCAACGACGGGGTCGCGCAGATTATGATATAACATAAATATATATAGGACTACATTCATATTTTAATTTTTATTATTATATTATTTATTTACAATTATATTGCACTATTTTACAACTACCTAAAATAAAATCACTTTACTTAAACTAGCTAAGCTGGCTGCATTCACTGAGGTAAATTATAATCATCAAAAGTAGTATATGTAATATTCACAACAATAACCGTTAAAATAGTGTCATTTGTATAACAATGGCGAAATGTATGAATACTTACACACATACGTAAACTCCTCCATCATTAGTTATGACCGTTCTGACTGGTGATGACGTGGTGCGCGAAATGACAGTTGGGTGATCATCACTCTCCACTTCCTGTGAAGTGATGTATCGATGTTCCCTTATTCCCTATGCCGTGCACAGTGCCCTTCGAACTGAACATGTTCGCTCCCTTCGGATTGGAATCTCACTTAAGATGGCGGAAAACCCTGTGAAGTCCACTTCGCAGTCCACAACGCACCTCTAGAGCGACGTTGTTGATTGTTTGAGCATGTGACTGCGCATTTCTCCTTGTTTTCTATTGTTATGCGCAGCATATTTCCCGTGCGCACAAACACAGCCACAGACAATGAATTGTTTGTTCGGTTAGCGAAGAAGAGCATGATGTATTTTGTATGAAGTTTTTTTTATTTTTTTTATTAACTGTTTTGAGAACTGGAAATGCACAATTCATGCATACAAATCTGTATATATTAATAAATTAAGATGATTAAATTAGACCGATGCAAAAAAACGAAATTCAGGCCCTGCATTTATTAAGACAAACCTAATAAAAACGAATGCAGTCTATACACTGACTTGGCAGCTCTGTGAAATGTAATACAACAGTGCCACCTACTGTCTAAATGCATTAACATTAAAAGTGTGAGGTGAAACTTTTGCATAGACATAGGTAAATGGGTTTGTCAATTAGCCTGAAATAAAAAAAAAAAAATAAATAAATAAAAATAAAAAAAACAGATCTTGTGCATCCCCACATTGGAGTTCCGAGTTCATGTACAAAGTTTGGTTTCGATACGTGACAGAGTTCCTGAGATATGGACGACTTCCTGTTTGGCGACTACGCCGCCGATTTCGTTTGGCTGTGACGGGCAAACGCTTCCGAAAATCAAAAATCCTTCTAGTAACTTTTGTGAGGCTTGGTCCAAGGATCATGTACGTCCAGTTTCGTGAAGTTCGGACCAAATTTGTCACCTTGTGAAAATTTAGTTTCGCTTTATGTTCAATCCAATATTGCGGACGAACGACATGGACTCGTGATGTCATCTTCGTGAGCAACTTACACCGGTACTGACCGGACGTTTTAAAGTTGGAACGGTGTCTCTGTCTCAAAGGGCCTAGGCGCAGGAGCTGGCCAAAATTTTTCTCCCGGGAATAATAATAATAATAAGAAGAAGAAAACTTAAGAAGAACAATAAGTGTGCTGCTTTCAGCAAGCACACTTAATAATAATAAGAAAACTTAAGAAGAACAATAAGTGTGCTGCTTTCAGCAAGCACACTTAAAAATCCTATCACTGAATGAGCTCTCATCATCATCCCCATACCTGGACTCTGTTGTGAAAGTTTTACCTTGCAACACAGGGAATAAACCTGTTGTTTTGTATTTCTCACTTTAAGTTAACGTTCCAATGATAATAGCAAGGTTGGATATAAAATGTCTATATATTAATCAAATGCTTGTTTTCTTTCTTTTAAAAAAGTCCCTTGTTTGTATACAATATTATTTAGAATTTTCCATTCAACACAGCACAAAACAGGACATCCCCCCCACACACACAACATCCACACTGAACATCTACAGAAACACAATTAAAAATATCAAACCAGAATTCTTACACTTACACTACATGGTCATTGTAAACATTGTGATCACCTCAATCTACACAATCTGTAGCTTCAAGAGTTTATATGTATACACATATTTAATGAGATATTGCCTAATTTGCATATTTTATTTTATTTTTAAGACAAAGTGTAATACAAAAAGTATTTATCTTAATATGAAGACTAAACTGGTAGAAATGTATGAGGATATCTATAAAGAGAAGAAAAAGTCCCATTCACCTGTAGTGTGATAATAGTGTTACAGGTTGTGGTCATTTTCAGGACTTTCGTCCCGGGTAGAGATTTTGGCACACATCCCACGTTGTTCAATGGGGTCATATTAGTCTATAACAGTTGAGATATTCTCCGCTAAATGAAGTGCATACAAATCTTACCCAGGACCTAGACTAATACTGCAAAAATACAACTTGGTGAGTTTGATAAGGGTTCTTTATCTTTTTCCTTTTTTTTTTAGTACAAACATTTTGTTATATTTTGCTGAAATATTAAAACTATTAGATCACAATTTATGGATTTATTATTATTATTATTATTGGTACATAACAGGCATGGACATATAACATATCAGTAGAAAATCGGTAACACTTTAAAATACGGATCCTTCGTTAATGAATAACTACACAGGAACAAATGAGTAACACAATATTAACAATCTAGTAACTACAATTAACTAACAAGTAACTCTGATTAACAAATTAGTAAGTAATAGCACACAGATTTAAGTGGTTGTTCACTATTAACTAATCAATAACTACTATTTTTTAATACTTCACAGAGAACTACTGAATTTTTTTACAGATTTAAGTGGTAGTTCACTAATAACTAATCAATAACTACTATTTTTCAATACTTCCCAGAGAAATAATGAAAAAAATTCACAATCCATGCAAAACTAATTAATAACTAATGCAGGACAAATTACTAGCACTAGATTAACATTACTGCTAGATACTGTACACTAATTATAAATATGTAATAGCGTAGCAGACTTATGATTTGGGAAAGCTGTCAATAATTAGCCTATGCACTGCTGTCTTTTAGAGAACTATTCATAAACTAAATAATTTTTAAGAATTGTTTTTATAAATGCACTTGTCTGGAACACTTACCCTGTGGCCGATTTTCCGGCATTCCTCTGGACTGCCTTTGAATAACTAGACTCATCATGGTGAGTACTGGAACATACTGAGTCATCAGCCATCCAAATACCAGTTATTTTATTATTTAACCTACCTCTCAAAATTGTTTTTATGTATGTCTCTTTGCTCATATGTAGATATGTATGTATGTATGTATATATATATATATATATATATATATATATATATATATATATATATATATATATATATGTGTGTGTGTGTGTGTGTGTGTGTGTGTATATATATATTAGGGCTGGGTATTGACACAGATTTCACAATCGATTCGATTTTGATTCACAAGCTTGCGATTCGATTCGATTTCGATTACGATTCGATTCGATTCAATATCAATTATTTTGGATATCAGGTTGTAAATTTTCTCAAGGAAAACTGGAAAATAAAAGGGAAAAAAATTATTGTAAACTATGGGAGTCAGTTGTAGCCTATAGGCTTCATTAGCCTACTATAATATTGAAGGTAAAAATTAACTGATTTGTATACAAACACTTAAAATACACTTTTATTTATTTTTATAATAATAAAGATATATGAAAATATAAAAATTTAAATGGTGGCTGTCATAAAAACTTTCCAGATTTATTCAAACATGCATTAAATATTGAAGAACAATAAAAATTATTATGATTATGTAATATGGTGCATATATTTAGCAAAATGCTCCTCTCTAGAGTTAATTTTTATGGTCACTTAAGTTTATGGTCACTGGATATGGTTTTTCTGAGGTAAATGTGACATTACATGACATTGTTTACTAACGTCTTTCCACGGTTGAAACACTGATTGAGCGATTCCATGCGACATGATACGGACTTCGATAAGTTGTACTCTATCTTTTAACACACTTTCAGATGTTCATTCATGTTTATTTAGCGCTGTAACTGGTGTTATTAATGCGGAAGAGAAGATCATGTGCGCTCCGCGCTGCTGCTTCTCTTGAGCTGAGCAAGAGCGATCTCACGCTACAGCGCCAAAACGGTATTTATGTTTTTGAATTTCGTAAGAAAATGGACGTAATTTGAAATCTGAGACTTTGTTTCATATCAATAATAACAAAGCACAAAGATTATTGCGATTTATTGGATGGGATGCGCGCATCAATGTTACATTCATTCATCAACTGAAAACAGGATGACTAATCGATTCTTGGGATTTAAGAATCGATATCGGTTCGTAAAAATGAGAATCGATTAAAATCGAGAAATCGATATTTTTTACCCAGCCCTAATATATATCCTGTGAATGATTAGATGATTCTACCCTTTCGGGCTGGCTTACCGTAACTACAGCATGGAATCACGATAAATAGTAATTGCTCAAGTGTTACTACATACTTCTATCGGAACTATTAATTATTTGGATCCGTATTCTAAAGTGAAGATCATGTTAACTAACTAGTAATGACTCAAGTGTTACTACATACCTCTATAGGAACTACTAATTATTTGGATCCGTATTCTAAAGTGAAGATCATGTTAACTAACTAGTAATGACTCAAGTGTTACTACATACTTCTATAGGAATTACTAATTATTTGGATCCGTATTCTAAAGTGAAGATCATGTTAACTAACTAGTAATGACTCAAGTGTTACTACATACCTCTATAGGAACTACTAATTATTTGGATCCATATTATAAAGTGAAGATCATGTTAACTAACTAGTAATGGCTCAAGTGTTAATGCATACTTCAAAAGAAATTTTCTAAAAGTATAGTATTTAAAAGTTCACAAACAATATCTCATACGCTTGGAATGACTTGTGTTTGGTTGCACAAATCATGACTAGAAAAATTTGTTTAAACATGAGGCATGAAAAAAGTAGCTTTTATAAACATATATTTTATAATTATTTATTAAGCGTCTGGTACCATTTCCATTTAATGCAACAACTTCACATATGTGATGCCTGAACTGGAAAAAACTATTTATTGTCTTCTAGCATACAATATTTAATTGCTGTAATGCCTTCTAATGTCTTTCAGAAGACGACCTAGAGGACCATATCTGTGCTTGTGTCCCAGCCAGTAAGTCCACTCAATAAAAGACAGATGTTCTTTTAGAAGCTGCTCTGTCCTGTTTCCCCTCAGTCGCCAAATTTGGCTTTTGTAGGTTAACCAAGCTCTTTCAATATGTTGCGTGTGTCCAACACGTAATTAGTAATTCCTATAGAAGTATGTAGTAACACTTGAGTCATTACTAGTTAGTTAACATGATCTTCACTTTAGAATACGGATCCAAATAATTTGTAAGTCCTATAAAAGTATGCATTAACACTTGAGTCATTACTAGTTATCATGATTCCATGCTGTAGTTACTAATGAAGAGCCAACCCGAAAGGGTAGAATCATCTAATCATTCACAGGATATATATACACACACATATATATATATATATATATACATATGAACATAAAAACAATTTTGAGAGGTAGGTTAAATAATAAAATAACTGGTATTTGGATGGCTGATGACTCAGTATGTTCCAGTACTCACCATGATGAGTCTAGTTATTCAAAGCCAGTCCAGAGGAATGCCGGAAAATCGGCCACAGGGTAAGTGTTCCAGACAAGTGCATTTATAAAAACAATTCTTTAAAAATTATTTAGTTCATGAATAGTTCTCTAAAAGACAGCAGTGCATAGGCTAATTATTGACAGCTTTCCCAAATCATAAGTCTGCTACGCTACTACATATTGATAATTAGTGTACAGTATCTAGCAGTAATGTTAATCTAGTGCTAGTAATTTTTCCTGCATTAGTTATTAAGTTTTGCATGAATTGTGAATTTTTTTCATTATTTCTCTGGGAAGTATTAAAAAATTGTAGTTATTGATTAGTTATTAGTGAACTACCACTTAAATCTGTAAAAAATTCAGTAGTTCTCTGGGAAGTATTAAAAAAATAGTAGTTATTGATTAGTTAATAGTGAACTACCACTTAAATCTGTGTGCTATTACTTACTAATTCGTTAATCAGAGTTACTTGTTAGTTAACTGTAGTTGTGTTACTCATTTGTTCCTGTGTAGTTATTCATTAACGAAGGATCCGTATTTTAAAGTGTTACCAGAAAATCTCATTCTCTTACTGGGCCACAGTGTAGCAATGGATCAATGGGTGCCGCCAACTGTCTGGTTACCAACATTCTTTAAAATATCTTATTTTGTGTTAAACAGAAGAATGGAACTTTAGAATAACATGAGAGTGAGCATGAGTAAAGAATAGTAGGGTGAACTGTCCCTTTAACAGGTCAGTCTCAAACATTTTTCATATACTAAAATTGTCTAGATACAACATTTTTGATAATCTCATGGATTCTATTCACCAAGGTATTTAATTTTGTCATTAAAAACTCTAAAATGAATATTAAAATTAGAAATAAGAGTATGTACATAATCAGACTACACAGTCAATTAAGCTAAGCCAGTTTAATATTTTTTGCCAATACCATGTGGGGTCTTTTTTTGGTCTTCCAACACCATGGGTGTGGGGTGGAGCAGGAGTCACCACCTCTGCATGGACAACGTTGTTAATTTCATCTTTCTGAACCTTGTTCTGCATTGTTGGATAAGGGCATACCGGATCTCTACATCTTTCTGCTACAAATTCCCGAATCTCATTGAAGAAGTACATTTTCCTCTCGTTGCTAAGTCCTTCTGGTATCAGATTGGATGGTTTCTCACAAGGCACATCATCCCGGGTCACACTTCAGCAGCTTGTATGTGACTGGCTCTGACTGTGAAAGGATCTTGCACATTACACTTCCATCCAGTCTCCATTCAATGTGATGGAGTGGCTTGATTGACGGCAGCTTTCTGAAAAACTGTAACGTAGGAATTCCAGCCATACATGGGGACAATAGCATTGCCCATCTCATCACCACAAATTTGGGAAATCAGCACACCACTTGGAGAAGCCTGGCGCACAACATTCTCAATATCAGCCAAGTAGTCCACCTTTGAATTCATTTACTTGCGCTTTAACAGGCCAAATATGGAGTCGGGAGCAAACTTACTATGACCAATCACCATGAATGAAAGAGTGATCCTCTGATGCTTACATGTTATAACGCGCCAAAGAAGGTACTGAACCAGTGCATTGTTTTTACTTTGTCCTGAGTAATTGTCTGCATGTAAGTGAGTGTACATTGTCTCAAATCATCATTAATAAAGTTATTGTCCAGCTAAAGTTAGTTTTGATCGATTCACTTCCGTTGCATAACTGTATAACTAAAGATCATTAGTTATTAACTTAGTGGCCGCTAACACGACACCGCTCTAACAGAAAACCCTTAATGCGCTCCGGCCCGCTCATTCGCACAACAGTGCCTGGTGGCTTGAGAACGCAAACCTTGAAATAGGTTCCAAGGTGCAAGCCTTGAAAAAAAAAAAAAATAAAAAAAAAAAAAAAAAATAAAAAATATATATATATATATATATATATATATTTTTTTTAATCTCTGCGCAAGCTTTAAAAACGCAAACCTGTGAAAATGCTGACAGCGTGCACATGTGTATTATGTGTTTAGTCTAGGTATGCGTGTTTAAATATATATGTGCACAGGCATGTAGTCTTTCTTTACAAATTGACCTAAACAAATTACTTGTCTGGCCTTAAAAATGTATAATGCAGAATTATTTATCGCTTCCGAGTAGCCACATGAATCTGAAAAAATAATAATGTGTTGTACCACTAATATATTCAAATCACAAACATTGTTTTACTGCAGCCTGAGATCCAGCAATATTATAACAATCAGTTAGAAGATTTTAACAAACATGAGCACGAAAAGTTAATCTACACTGTAAAACCTAACAGTTATATGTACTAAATAAAATTGAGTTCACTGCACTCAAATATTACCGAACTTTATGTGGACACAATGACTGAAACATAACTCAAACTGAATGAGTTATAGAACATTTATAGATCTCAGCATATTAATTGTATAATAATTGTATAATTAAGTGATTCATTAAGTGAGGATTTAGCATTAGTGATGAACACCTGCTGTTAACAAGCAGAATCACTGAAGGAAAGAGAACTACAATTGACTTCCAACCACAGCCTTAGATGAAATCAATTAACGGAATGCATAGCTGATATAAAAAAACTGGATGACTAGTAATTTCCTACTGCTTAACTCAGAGATTCTAATTATGGGACAAAAAACTTCCTCACGTAATAACCTAGAATACTGTCTAACACTTGATGGCTGCTCTGTCAAGTCTTCATCGTCGGTTAGGAACCTGGGTGTGCTCTTTGATACCAATCTTTCATTTGAAAGTCACATTTCTAGTATCTGTAAAACCGCATTCTTCCATCTTAAAAATATATCTAAATTACGTCATATGCTCTCATTGACAAATGCGGAACAGTTCATGCGTTCATGACCTCAAGGCTAGATTATTGTAATGCTCTTATGGGTGGTTGCCCTGCACGCTTAACCCTCTGGGGTCGGCAAACGCGCCGGCGCGTTTTGCTCTATTTTTTTCAAATAGCAGCAAAATAGACTTAAAATACTCCATCATTTTTGGTCATACAGACTTAAAAAATATGAAAAAATAAACTGCTAACTGTCTACTTTTTTATGTGTCCACTTACAATCGAAATAAAACGTTGTGCTTTTGTAAAATAAAGAAAATAAACAGGGTGTGCTTTCTGCCTCTCCGTCTCCGCAAACTTTTTTTCTGGTGCACGTCTCTTAACTTAAACAAAACTCAGCGAATACTAGTCACCCAGGCATGAGCTATATATCTTTATAATCATTTAAGTGTGTACTTTTAAATTATCTAATTCAAAACCGAAAAAAAAAATTCTGTTTATGTAATCTGTATGAAAAGAGGGATGTCAGTCGTTCTCATTTCAGCTCATTATAGCTCATTATCTGTTAATGTGAACACGCCCACGGAGAGCGCGCGCTATTCAAACACAAATGATCTGAGGCAATACATGCAAACGTGTCAACGCCCACATCAACTCGATAAAACACACCAAGTTTAATCAGATTAAAGTACTTTACGTCATCTTGCGAGGCTTTGAGGAATAATCCTGGGAAATTTACCTCAGAAGTGCTGGTTTAGTTTAATTTCAAGGAGCAACGGATCCAGCTGAGGATTGTGAATAGTACGTTTTCTATTCTTAAGTGCTTTGTTCGGTAACACTTTACTTGAAGGGGTGTGCATAAGACTGACATTACACACGTCATGAATATGAAGGAGGTTTTATGCATGTTTATGACAACTGTCATTAAGTGTCATTCGTTAAATTATGACATTTTTTATGCAAATATGACATTGTTTGAGATGTCTTTGTTATGACAACTTGACATAAACCAATACATCATAACCTGTCAGTGTCTTTGTCATGACAACTTGACATTACCAAGACAACATACTATTATTATTAATAGGACTTTAGTCCTTAAAGGAATATACACTACATCCTTATGCATAACTTTCTGCCAGGACTTTTACGTGCTTTTCCCAAAGTGACGTTGGCATCCGGGTTAGCAGTAGCATGAGCCGCCAGGCAAGTGTTATTTAAATAAACTCCTGATGTACTTAAAAAACTTTCCAATGCCTCATTTTATTAGTACAGAACCTATTTGTACTACTGTATAAGTTTGGTACCATTTTGGGCATTATTAGTGGGGTAATTTACGAGATACATCCTTGGATCCTTTAGCGCCTGCACTAAGCCATCCGGCTGATTTCTCTAAATAAGCTCTAACGTTAATAATGTTCAACCAAGAGAAAAAATGCTTCTGGGGGGTGTTTGGCTCGAGATCATGGTGCAAAGGACCCTAGGTTGATTTTACTCTGAACCATCCATTTAAAAAATGCTGTTAAAACAGCAGTTAAGAGCTTCCGTAGCTCGCGATCACCGCTGCACTCGCTGTAGAAACACCAGCACTGGGAGAGTCTTCCAAAAGAACACCGACACACTCGCTCGTTGTACTCACAACACTCTTCAGAGACATCAGACAGATCCGATCGGCTCCGAAGCGAAAGACAACTGGTGCGTGCATCCACTTTCCGTATTTATACCCGCGTTGCGGGGCGGAGCGTAGCGTGTGATGCAATTCACGCACGTCAATGTGCATTGGCTCGTTTTAACAATACTCGAAGATGACAGGCTCCCTAAGAGTGATCCCAATCAGTCGACTATGTCGAACGTGAGCGACTGAAAGGGAACTTAAATATACATTGATAACGAACTAAATGACGAACAGGTGTTTTGAGATAGTAGATTTTTATTTTTTTCTACACACACACTGAGATCATTAACCCTTAAAGACCTAGAACATTTTTGGGGCGCCTGACTCACCTGTACTTTTCTTTGTTTTTCTAACCCATTCTAGCAGCAAGCATCAAGTGCCATATATCATTTTAAACAGGAGAGCCTAAAGTTTCCATCTAGCTCATTTAAAGTCACAGTTTTACATTTCTTTTGTCAGAGAATTTATGAAATTAACAGGATTTTAAGAAAAACGGCAGCAAAAAATGTGGTGTTCCCTTTCGTAAAGGGAACGAGACGCTACATCGATACTAAATACTTTGGGGAATGCCTTCGGCATGACGCATCTGAAGTCTGTAATGGAATTACTCCAATCTTGATTGGTGCTGTGTCTTTCGTCACTCGTGACGTTGCATGTGACGTGATCCGGAAGCTATATAAGGACAACGGAACATAGCCGCATCTATTTCTGTCTTCAGCAAGTGTTCTGTGTGACTGTATGTCTTATTTGGTGTTGTTTGTCTATCTCAAATATATGGCGAATATAGAGAAACGACTCAGGCGGTGTGCGTTCCCTTGCTCACGCTGTTCGAGCGAGGATGACGCGCTCTCGTTCCGTGTTGTTTGTCTGGGAGTGAAGCATGCACGAGCAGTGCTCGAGGGCACTGTCTGTGCAGACTGTTTTCAGTTATCTATGAAAATCTCCGCTCCCGTTTGAGCCTGTTCGATCTATTAGATCAGGCTCGCGTTCACAGTGCATCAGGTCCCGCGTCTGTTGAGGCAGCGCGCCGCTTGTATGCATGGGATTCGCACGTGGGGCTGGCATATAACACTGAGACGGTTGCGACCCTTTCTCAGTGTTTATTAACCAGCTCCACTGGTCTCGCGCACGGTTCGGAAGCCCGCGCTGCGGCTTCTTCCGACCGTGTTAAAGACACAGCGTTTGATTTATCTGGCTCCGAGGAGGTAGATATTATCAACACTGAATCACGTGGATAGGGGGATTCGCCACCCCATATTCACGTTATTGAGGAGTTGCTGGAGGTTGTAACCAGGGCAGTGGCTAAATTAAATGTGAAAACAAATGGCCATTTAATAAGCAGGAAGCGAGTAAGAAAAATAAAATGGAAAATGAGCGCTTCCTGCAGACCCAGTCACAATCTTCGTGTCAGAGCCTCCCCCTTTTCACTGATCTCCATACTGAGGTATCGAGATCTTGGAAAAATCCATGTTCATGTCAATTATTTTCCCCCTCATGTATATGTTTTTTATCCATTAGGGAATCTAATGAGAATGGTTATGAGGTGATGCCTCGGGTTGAGGAATATTTTGCGAAATATTTTCTCCCCGACATTGCGTCACCCCTGATAGCTCAGACACTTCCCTCCAAATCTCGTACATCGAATTTGTTAGGGAAAGCATATATGGTGGTGGGTCGGGCCAGTGCATGCCTACACACGATGGGGTTATTACAGGCATACCAGGCTGACCTCCTCAAAGAGGGGATGATAACTGGGAGGTCTCACTCGTCGGTATTACTAAATTTCGTAGAGTGGCTGACTTATCTCTCCGTATTATTAAGAGACGGCCCGTGCCATTGGCCGTTCTATGGCAGCAGGAGTCGTCTCAGAGAGACATTTATGGCTAATCGCTTGGGGATCAGGGAGAAGGTCAGGGCCTTCCCTCTCGATGCCCCCCTTTCGCCTTCTGGCCTCTTTGGTGACACGGCAAGGACCGTTGTCGAGAGGCTTCAGGAGGCAGAGCGACAATCAGCTATCCCCGGTTGTCAGTCCAGGTCTCATGGGGTTGCTGCCAGGGGGCAGCCTCATGGGACAGCCGCCAGCTCCTCATATTTTGAGAAGGTTTCCTCTCGTGCCCCGTATAAGGCTTAGGGCCAGAAGAAACATCCTCGCACAAGCTCTCCATACCGAAGACAGGTCTGAGGACTGTCTTTCGGGCTAAGACGGCTTCAACTAAGAGGTCTTGTCGTAACACGCAGACCCTTATGGGCGTTCCCCCAGGAGAGCGAGTACAGGAGTCTCGCCCCCTTATGCAGCCCTTAGGAAATCGATGTTCGCTTCCTGCCGCCGATGGCGCTTCGGGACACATCGGCTTCCAGCGAACACAAATCGCAGTATCTGCCCGAAGACGTTGCGGCACTGTCGAGTTTACCGCTTCTCAGGAGGTCTGTAGAGAGCATATTTCGGTTAGTTCCTGCCAGTTAGCTGCTTCAGGTCACCGAAGCCATTTGGAAATTTATAGCCGAGGCCAGTCTCGAGGGACTGGTCCCCATAATGGCATATTTAGACACCCCGAGGGGTCTTCAAAATATAGCCTAGGGGGTCCTGCTTACAGTGGAGCTAATATACAAATATTATCTACTAGGGGTGGTTCTCATGTTGGCCAGCCCTGAGCAGGGTCGGTTCTTGGAACATGAAGTCTAGTCCCTCTTAACACAGGAAACCTCAAAGTGGGCTCTTCCTTGGTTACGGGAGCCCGGGTTCTACAGCCGGCACTTCATAGTTCCTATGAGGGGGGAGGAGTTAGGCCTTGTTTGGATCTCAGGGTACTGGATCAACCTCCGAGAAGGGGTTTAGATTCAAGATACCGACTGTCAGTCAGACCAGCTACGAGGACTGGTCTGTCGTGATAGATCCACAAGTTCCTTAACTCCTCGTTTCCTTCTAACCCTATCACAGGAAGTTTCCAAGATCCGCTTTTGGGGGAAAAGCGCATCGGTTCCGGATTCTTCCAGTCGGCCTAGCCTTATCCCTTCGCACCTTCACTAAATGTATGGACGCAGCCCTTGCTCCATTGAGACTTCAGGGGGTCCGTATCTTAAATTATATAGATGACTGGCTCATTTTGGCTCAGTCGAAAGAACTAGCAATTCAACATCGAGATGTTGTTTTGCGTCATCTGAGGTGCTTGGGGTTGAGACTCAATGTGAAGAAAAGAGGACTACGTTCCTGGGAGTAGAGTGGGACTCAGTTACGATGCGGACACAATTGTCTTCTGCTCGTATTAACCCTCTAGGCGCCACGGTCGAGTTTACTCGACAAGATGCGGCACTGAATAAAACGGCCGATTTTGTCAAATAGGGTGTCAAATTTCGTTCGACCTCCCCTCCACTAGTTGGCAGACATGTCATACTTCATCCCCGACTCAAAAAAACGTCATGCTTCTATACAAAATCTTCGAGCTAGAGCGCATTGAATCAGTGCGAACAAAAGCGGAGCTAGTGTGCGAGTGAGCCATTTTATCAGAGCAATATTGTCAACGTCAGCGAGTATTTGCATTAGATTATTATTATTATTATTATTATTATCTAATGGCATCAATAAAGCTTACCCGCAATGAAGTGTTGGGTCTTCTACTATTCGCGGACCCTAATTCTGAAGGGAAATAACGTTATCTGCCTTCAGAAAATGACGGTGATTCTGAAAGTGAAAGTATAGCCCTACACCAAGCACAAACGGTGAATCCTTTGCCCAATATATATGCTCCTTTGCCCAATGTCAGTGGTGGGAACAATGTTTCCCGGGGTCGGAGTGTTCATCGCGAAGTTAGCAGGCGTGTTAGTGTTGTGGGGAACGAGGCGGGAGATTTTTACCGCGCTAGCCATGGTGACCGTGTGCGTCTCCGCAATCGCGGCAACAGTATTGTGGTGGAGGCTTTGTCTAATGCCACTGGGTATGTTAGACGAGGTTGAAGTATTCATAGGACAGTTAGGGGGCAACGTGGAGGCAGGGTGGGGAGTCGCAATGACAATGACAGTAGTCCGAGCTGTGCACACTCGGCGCGCGCGCGAGGCAGATCTGGCCGCGCCCGCGCTGCTCGTATCAGGAGCAGAGGCGGTGTGACACGGGGCAGAGGGGCTATATTATGCATAGTCTATCGCAAGACCACACCATGAAACACTACAAGAAATGTCACCTGGATGGATAGGGAGTCATTATCTCTACAGCAAAAGCCCTGCAACATAAATTCTTTTTTTTTTTTTGCCATTTATTAGTAATGATTTACACTGTTGATTAACTATCTATTTCCCTGACCATTTAGTAGTGTACAATATGTGTTCTTTTTTGTGTGTTCATGTCCTTGTGATTGTCAGCTAAAAAAACAACAACCAAAAAAAACAACAAAAACCACAAAAAGAAAAAGAAAATACTAACATTGTCTTTCGTCTTGTCTCGTCATCTCACTCATGATCTGTGGCTTGCCGTGGCGAGTGAGCTTTTGAACTAAACAGGTCTTGTCTACTTGTGTTTGTGTGTCATATGAATAATATGTGCCCCATATACATGGAATCAGAGTGCCAACTGTATGTAGTAAATGGAAAATCTCTACAGCAAAAGGCCAACCGCTACATGCATTCAGTTTGTTTCTACCATTTATTAGTAATGATTTACACAGTTTGTTCACTACTTACTATTTACCTGAGCTTTCAGTATTGTGCAATATAGCATACAGAAGGTGAGGGACATTTTTGGGGGAAAGAAGTGTTGCATTTTATCATTTAAACGTGACTTTTCGTGAAAATTCTATAATCCAAGATGGCCGCCACTATATGACGTCATAATATGCAAATTAGATGGGAAAATGTAATCCCTACATAAACTTTGGGTCATCCTTAATATTTCTCTAATTTACAGAAAGTCTCTATCTTTTATCACTTTTAAGATATAGCCTTTTGAAATTAAGATGTCAAAATCGAACGTTTTAGGAAAAAACCTCTGGCGCCTAAAGGGTTAATACTATCTTAAACACAATGAAGAGTATTAGGTTAGGCCAGGCTATCACTGTCAAACACTGTCTTATGGCTGTAGCTTCCAGGGTAGCACCCTTTGGTCTGCTCCATAGCAGGGCCTTGCAGTGGTGGCTCAGGAACAAGGGATTTTCTCCTCTGGGAAACCCTTTTCGCATGATCAGAGTTACGCGCAGATGCCTTCGTTCTCTTGTCATGTGGAAGAAACCATGGTTCCTGTCTTAAGGCCCGGTTTTGGGAGCACCATGTCAGAGAAAGACTTTGACTACGGATGCGTCCCTCACTGGCTGGGGTGCGGTTATGGAGGGCCTTTACACCCGAGGTACTTGGAAGGACCATCATCTCACATTGCATATTAATCGCTTGGAGATGTTGGTCGTATTTTTTGCCCTGAGGCACTTCCTTGTAGACCTCAGAGGCCATCATGTTCTTCTTAGGACAGACAATATGTCGGTGGTCTCTTATATCAACCGCCAAGGAGGTTTGAGATCTCGCCCTCTTTGTAGACTGGCGCATCAAATTCTTCTTTGGTCCCAGGACAAATTTCTCTCTGTAAAGCGGATCTATTTATATTCCTGGGGTTGAAAATATGGGAGCAGACATCCTGTCGAGGCAGGGGCTGAGGCCTGGGGAATGGCGGCTCCACCCTGAAGTGGTTGAGCTTATATGGAGAGAGTTTGGCCGGGCGGAGGTTGACCTTTTCGCTTCTCATGAGAACTCTCATTGCCCGCTTTGGTACTCTCTCTCACATCCAGCTCCTTTGGGTTTGGATGCCATGGTACAGATATGGCCGAGGTCACATCTGTACGCTCTTCCCCCGATCGCTCTGCTCCCTGGGGTTCTAGAAAGGGTCAGGAGGTACGGAGTGAGACTACTCCCTGTAGCTCCGTACTGGCCGGCCCGAATTTGGTTTTCGGACCTTATTAGTCTCTTGGAGAGTCCTCCATGGAAATATCCTGTTAGGAGAGATCTTCTGTCTCAGGCTGATGGTACATTATTTCATCCCAGACCAGAGTTATGGAGACTATGGGTCTGGCCCCTGATGGGGTCCCACCCATAATTAGGTTGCCCTTTCCACCGAGGTTCCACCGAGGTTCCTTCATTAGGCCTCAGGCTGAGAGGAGTCAGTCCATCTAGTTATGCATCAAGGGTTAGGAGCTATTCCCTTTATTAAGACTACAGTTGGTTATCTAAAACCACTCATATTTGAAGTACAAGGTGCGCTTTTGCCTTTACCTCTCATCTAATATTTTCTACTGTTTGGGGCTCCCATCCATGAGGTCAGTCGAGCCTCCGGCTCCAGACCTCCCCTTCTTGCACCAAATCTTATGACAAGCTAGTTTGGATCTGCCCTCTACTCATTCTATCGTCCGTGAGGGTACCAGATGCTTTATACCAGGGCGTTTTTTCTCTCAGTGTGGCGGCGTGGGTATTCGTTCCCCAAAGTATCGAGTATCGATGCAGCGGGAGTTCCCTTTACGAAAGGGAACGTCTCGGGTTACGTATGTAACCCTCGTTCCCTGAGTAGGGAACGAGACGCTGCATCCCTCGGCCACACTTTTCGCGCCCCTGAGAACGACTTGCTTTGACCCTTCGAAAGCTGACGCGGCTATGTTCCGTTGTCCTTATATAGCTTCCGGATCACCGTCACATGCAACGTCACGAGTGACGAAAGACACAGCACCAATCAAGATTGGAGTAATTCCATTACAGACTTCAGATGCGTCATGCCGAAGGCATTCCCCAAAGTATCGAGTATCGATGCAGCGTCTCGTTCCCTATTCAGGGAACGAGGGTTACATACGTAACCCGAGACGTTTTCAGTGTGAACTCAAACAGAACTTCCCGAAGTTTTTTTTTTTCCTTTAGAAAGTTAGACTTGGTTGTTTTAGACTTCCAGATGAAATTTTGTCTACATGTAACAATCCCTCAGCAAGTTATAGCCATTTATTATAATATTATTCTAGGCGTTTTTGAGTAAAAACAGGTGTATTACATTTACTGACAATGTAGATGTGTCCAAATAAGTTCAGGAAGTAAAGTAAATAGAAAAGTTGTTATATTACAACAGAACACTGAAGCAAACATTTTTCTGTAAGCTCCAATCACCGGCCCAAAGAGTAGACGGTGTCCAGTGTCTTGGTTCGAAGGGAATTCAGCGTGTATGACGTTTCGGTCGCTTCTGGAAAAATCACTTTAATTTATTAAACAGTTGATTTCCAATTTTAATTCTGACTCCATGAATAATTTAATCTGACTCCAAATTTTAAGTGACTCTCTGTTTATCCAAATTTTCTATCTTAACAGCTGATTTTCAGATTAGTTGTGATTTAATTTAGACCAGGAATTATTCTGGGCATCTCATACTTTCAAATATTCGCTCATTACGGACCTAGTGTCACTTTGAAACGTCACGTCGCGACTGCGCGCTCACGATCACAAACTAGCCAGTCCTGAAATAGTCAGAGGGTGCAGTACAAATATTTTACCCTATGCGGTCGCACACTACAGACCCATAGGTGTAATTTATATAATATTTGCAGCATACAACATGCTAAGTCAGGGAATAGTCAGAAATCAGAAGGTCTTCCTAAGATGAGCCCCATGGTCCATTCAAAGTGCCATTCAGTTTGATCTATTCTGGACAAAGTTTTGCGGAAACACCAGACTACACATTAATCTACTGGAAATAATGATTTCAGAAGAATGCAGAATAAATCAAAATTAACATTTATTTTTGCCAGGCAGAATTAAACATCCAATAAAAAGAATTAAAAAGAATACATAATACACAACTGAACAGCATATAATAGAGACAACATTCAAAATGCAATATCAAAAATAGTTTCAAAGAGTCAGCATACTTGGCAATAGAGACACACAGCAACAGTGTGGGAAGTTCTGTTTACAGATGCTTCCTTGAGTGGTTTGCCAATCCCCTTTAAATACCCAAGTGGAACAAAAGAACAATAAACATCTAGCACCCAAATATTTATTCAGCTTTTGCTGGACCCTTTCTCGTGCCCAAGTGGTCACGCCTGAGTTTGGGGGATAAACACAAATGGTTATCTATTATCTTTATTGGGGCATCTTCCCACATCAGAAGAACAGGCATTGTTTTCTTTGTTCTGACTGTTCTGCTGCTGCGGGAATGAAACTTCTTTACCATTCGCACCAGAAGTATTTATTTTGACCTCTCATAAAACAACTGGAGACAGTAGGTGTGTGTGTTTTGCATGACTGAATGAGACCTGGGGGGAGAAGATAGTGTGAGGAGTCAGGACCCCAGCATGGGGGGAAGAGACGAGATTGGAGAAGTTGTGTTGTGCTCTCTGTCCCATAGATCTCTTCTTCAGATTAGTGAGTTTTATTGTGGGTTAGGATTCTTGAATTCAGTCTTAGTAAAAGTCCATCCTTACATTTCTTTAGAAAATTATATTATAATTTGAACATGAACAACAAATGCAAACAATATAACAAGTAGTGACAACTGTGCAATATACTGTAAATACTAACAATACAATATAGCCTACAGAGTGTAAATGAACAAATGGTTCAAATAATCTTCACAAACTAAATACAAAAAGAAATAAACAGTGCAAATGAAGAAATGGTTCATTGAGGGTAATATACTGAGTGCTAATGAACAAATAGTGCAAATAATCTTCACAAACTAAATACAAATAGATAAATAAACAGTGCAAATGATTCAAACAATTTTCTGAATCGGAAGGTTCCACCACCAGGTCATCATCTAACGAATCGTTTAAAAAAATCAATTCTAACACATCCTCCGATTTGTACTGCTGTTTTTTTGACATACTCATGCTCTTTCGTGTTTTGTGCTCTTTCGTGTTTTATGCTCTTTCGTGTTTTGCGCTATGGTCAAAAACTTTGCATCCGTTAGTTTTCATGCGTAGTTTTCAATGCATTACGTTTGTTAAAATGTATAAAGAAACGAGATTGGTTGTTAAAAACACCAATCACTATGTTTATTGGTTGAGTTGATGACCGTTTGGACGAATCTGGGCATGGGGGTGGGACTAAGCATCAACAATCGTTCCTGTTTGGCTCAGAGAAAGAAACCACATGTGTTTCCTTGACGAATCACTGCTGCAGATTTTGATGACGCAATCACTGGCACTACGGAGCCACTGAATGACCAATAGAGACAACAGTGATAACACGGGAAAGCTGAGAATCTCCTCTTTGCGGTGCATTTTAAAGCATACAGATTGGATTAGCGACTCAAAAGTTATTAAACATTTTAGAACGATAGTTATTTTATGCCGCGGGCGGCTGTATCGGTCTTTAAGGGTTAACTTAACACAAGACACCTGCTTAACTTAATGATTATGGAGACAAATTAATTGAAGAACTGAGGCACACAGAAACACTAAAACTGTCATGAATGCAAGAGAGGAGACAATAGCATGTAAAAGTGTGTTAATTAAATAATAAACAGAGTGGTCAGAGAGTCCAAAGCACGACACACAGGGGCGGGAGAGTGACGCAGGGACCTCGACGAGCAACCGGGCTGGTGATGAATGATGAACACAGTGATGATCCGCATCCAGGCGAATGACGACGAAGAACAGAGATGAAGACACAACGAATAATCCAACTGGAACGTAGATCACAGGGAACAGCCAAACGGGACAGGAACAAACACCGGAATACACCACAAAGCTCTGACAACAGAAGACACCGGTCACAGAGAATAAATAGGTGAGTAGATGGGAATCAGCTGGCGCTGTTGATCAGCGATCATCGGAGGACACACCCACACTAATTAACACACAACACAACAATCACACGAGACAAGGAAAAGGCAGAGAATTTGTGAACCGTGACAGTACCCCCCCTCCTAGGAATGCCGCCTGGCGTTCCCAAACACCCTTACCTGTCAATTGTAATCATCGATAATGGAGTGATCCAGGATGTCTCTAGCAGGTACCCAACTGACTGAGGTACCCAAAAAACTGGTGCGATTAACTCCTGGATGACAAGCCACGTTAGAACAATGCCCCCACTGAATAACGTCAGACCTTACTTCCTCCGGTACAAATAAACGGTTCGGTGGGCCACCGGGCGGAGGCGTTACCCCTTCTAAGGCCGTCTTGACCTTCGATTTGATCTGCCATGTGAGTGTGGAGACAAATAGGGTCTCTGGTAAAATGCACTCGGGAGTGGATGGCCGTTCGGAATGGTCAAAAATACACGATAAAGCATCGGGTTTGATGTTCTTGGAACCCGGGCGGTACGAGAGGGAAAAATCAAAACGACCGAAAAAAAGGGCCCACCGAGCCTGCCTAGAGTTAAGTCTTTTGACGGTTCTGATATATTCCAAATTCTTGTGATCAGTCCAGATGATAAAGGTACCCCCGACCCTTCTAACCAATGACGGCATTCCTCCAACGCTAATTTGACTGCTAACAACTCTCTGTTACCAATGTCATAGTTACATTCGGCAGGAGATAATCGATGAGACAAAAACGTGCACGGATGCATCTTGTCGTCTGTGGAAGAACGTTGTGAGAGAACTGCGCCTACCCCCACGTGAGGGATCAGGGGCTATCAAGATGGGAGCCGAAACGAAGCGACTTTTCAGTTTGGCGAATACAGCCTCCACTGTATCAGACCACCTGAACGTAGTTCTGGGGGAGGTCAAGGCAGTCAGAGGAGCGGCTAGTTGGCTGAAATTGCGAATGAAACGCAGATAGAAATTGGCGAACCCCAGAAAACTCTGTAGGGCCTTACGGGAATCTGGGCTTGGCCAATCTACCACAGCCTTAACCTTGTCAGGGTCCATACGTACTCCCTCAGACGAGATGATGTGTCCTAGAAAAGAAACAGACTGTGCATGAAAATCACATTTCTCCGCCTTGACAAAAAGCCCATTCTCTAGCAACCTCTGAAGTACTCGTCGGACGTGCTGCACGTGTTACTGGAGAGAAGATGAACAAATCAATATGTCGACCAGGTAGACATATATGAACTGATCTACCATATCTCGCAGCACGTCATTGACGAGTGCCTGGAAGACCGCTGGGGAGTTGGACAGTCCGAAAGGCATGACCAAATATTCAAAGTGCCCCCTGGGGGTGTTAAAAGCGGTCTTCCATTCATCCCCCTTCCTAATGCGAACCAAATGATAGGCATTCTGTAAATCCAATTTTGTGAAGACTGATGCTCCCTGCAACCTCTCGTGAGCTGAAGACATCAGCGGCAAAGGATAAGTATTCTTTACCGTGATGTTGTTCAACCCCCAGTAATCAATACAAGGTCGCAGAGACCCATCCTTCTTACCCAAAAAAAAAGAACCCTGCCCCTGCAGGTGAAGAGGAAGGCTGGATGAACCCTGATGCTAGAGAATCAGAAATATATTTTTCCATGACCTCCCTCTCTGGAACAGAAAGTGAGTATAATTTGCCCTTAGGCGAAGACTTACCTGGCAGTAAATCTATCGCACAGTCGTAGGGACGGTGCGGAGGGAGAGAAGCAGCACGGGACTTACTGAACACCTCCTTCAGGTCTAGGTACTCAATGGGCACTTTAGACAAATCCACTGCCTCCTCCTGAAACACAGACACAGGTACAGACGGACAGGCAGACACAAGACAAGACTTATAAAACTGAGTGCTCCATGCGGAGATGGAGTTCTGGCGCCAGTCCACTCTGGGGTTATGTAACGTGAGCCAGGGGTGACCAAGAACTATGGGTGCCAGGGGTGAGTCCAGGAGGAGGAATGATAAAGTCTCAGAGTATGATTGCCTGATGTGGTGAGTGTTAAGGGTTCAGTGGTGAGTGCAATATTGGGGAGACTTTGACCGATAAGTGCGTTGACAGATATGGTGTGAGTAAGTGTGGTGATAGGGATGTGGAGCTTATGTGCGAGCTTACGGTCCATAAAGTTGCCCTCCGCTCCTGAGTCCAGTAGGGCGTGACAGTCGTGAGTGCTGGCTGCCCATCTCAGTCTTACCGGGAGGAGCGTGGACGATGGTGATGAGGTCTTCTCGGCGGAGATCCCACCCGATAGTAGCCTCAAGTTTACTATCGGGCTTGGCCTTTTACTAGACAGGCATTAAGGAAATGGCCTGCTCCCCCACAGTACAGACAGAGTCTCTGGGATCTCCGCCTCTCCTTCTCCTCCCGGGAAAGCCGAGCTCTACCCACCTGCATGGGCTCATGATCGCCGACTGGGCTGACCGTGTCCCTCGTTCCATTGGCACTCGGCCGTCAGTGTACAAAATTCGATAGAGTAGTCGGAAACAGATCGGTTACCCTGCTGTAAGTCGGCGAGAACTCTGGCTGCCTCTCTTCCTGCCGCAGACCGATCAAACACCCTTTTCATTTCTTCGGCGAGTGCCTGGAACGAGGCGCAGCATGGGTCTTGGTTCTCCCACACCGCCGTTCCCCATAACGCCGCCCTTCCAGTCAGCAGCGTCAGTACGAAGGCCACCTTCATTCTCTCATTTTGAAAAGTGCGGGGTTGTAATGAGAAATGCATTGAGCAGCTAGTCAGGAACGCTCTGCAAAAGTTAGGTTCTCCTGAGTATGCCTCCGGAACCGGAAGATGAGGCTCCGACTGGAAGGACAACTCCGATGGTGCGGGCTGAACCGGCGGTGTGGGCAGTGCAGCGGGACTCCGTAGATGTTGGAACTGTTGGGTGAGCTCGGACACCTGCGTCACTAAAGCTTGTGCCGCCCGCCCCGTGTTCGCGATGCTCTCTCCCTGTGAGTCCATCCGGTTGATACCGCGAGCGTTTAGGCTGAATGTGGGTCCGCCTGCTGCCTCCATGGTCTGGTCAGAGCTTTCTGTCATGAATGCAAGAGAGGAGACAATAGCAGGTAAAAGTGTGTTTATTAAATAATAAACAGAGTGGTCAGAGAGTCCAAAGCACGACATACAGGGGCGGGAGAGTGACGTAGGGACCTCGACGGGCAACCGGGCTGGTGATGAGTGATGAACACAGTGATGATCCGAATCCAGGCGAGTGACGACGAAGAACATAGATGAAGACACAACGAATAATCCAACTGGAACGTAGATCACAGGGAACAGCCAAACGGAACAGGAACAAACACAGGAATACACCACAAAGCTCTGACAACAGAAGACACCGGTCACAGAGAATAAAAAGGTGAGTAGATGGGAATCAGCTGGCACTGCTGATCAGCGATCATCAGAGGACACACCCACACTAATTAACACACAACACAACAATCACACGAGACAAGGAAAAGGCAGAGAATTTGTGAACCGTGACAAAAACTGAATAGAAACAGAACATACATGTTACACTGGTTTCATCTTTGCAAGCTGGTTATAAACAGAATAGTGTTAGTATTATGGCATTGAATCACTTTTATTATTATTATTTATATTAACAATAGATATAACTACACCAAATATCGCCATTTGTAATAATTCGATATAAAGTATGTTGACAGCTATTGTTTGAACCTCTCAAAACTGATTCCTAAATCGTTATTTATAAAAATAAGCCAGGTTCAGTCTGACAATGTAATGCTTTGCATGCAGAATAACAAAATGTAAAAATTTTACACCAGTTTAAAAAAGACAATTATTTTATTCTTATTATTTTTAAACAATACAATTATAAAGAATTACTGACACTAATAGTCTATCATTTCTAAAAGATTTCATGGAATCTTATATTCTATATATAAAGTTATTAATCTGAGCTCATATGATATGGATGGCCCCTTTATTCAGTCAATTAAGGAAGATACTCTCTGGCCAAAGGAAATCTGTATAGAATTCAGAAAGGTGAAAACTATCACATTTAGCAATCACTCACAACTAGAAGGTGAGTGACTGCTTGATTGAACAATTATCTTTAAATGTCTTCAGATTTGGTTTGCTATGTTACAGTATTACAACAGAAACAAAGCAGGCTATTTGGAGGCTTTTATAAGATGCCAAATGTTTTTGCGGATATCAGGAAAGTTTAGACCATAAACAATAGGGTTTACAAAGGGTGGTATAACAATAAATTCAAGTGAAATGACAACACTCAGCGCTATAGGAAGTTCCCCATTAATAAATCGACTCAAAGTGAGCTCACAAAAAATAGCAACTGAGAAATTTAAAAGGATCACCATGTGTGGAATACAAGTTTTATATGCTTTGCTCCTGAACTCTCGTGTGCTTCTTTGACAAATTATAATAATTCTGACATAGGTATACAAAATAAAACCCAAAGGGATCAAAACTGTTGTGATCATTACAATCAGGCCATAAATATTAATAATAGTATTGTTCACACATGAGAGTTTGACAATTTCATAGCTGTGGCAGTACACCTTTACCATTTTGTTACCACAGATTGTCAATCTTGCAGTCAAAAGAGCACCAATACCAACAAAAGTTATTGGATAAACCCATGCTATAACTATTAGAACAGTTAGAAACCGTGTGGTAATTATGTTGTTGTAATGCAAAGGTTTACTGATTGCAACAAACCTATCAAATGCCATCAACATCAATATTGTAAGCTCAAAAGCTGCATATGAGTAAAGGACAAAACTCTGTATGATACATGCTTCAAAGGAGATTATATGTGCATCATAGAGCAGGTCTGTCAATAACCTTGGGAAAAAGCCAGCTGTACCATATACAGAGTTGATGGACAAGCATGATATCAAAATGTACATGGGCTTGTGCAATGTCTTCTCCAGAATTATTACAAGAATAATAAGAACATTAAAGTATATGACAGCACAGTAAAAAATAAATCCCAAAGTGAAGAAAGCATATCTTATGCACCCAAGATTTTCAAACAACATAAAGTAAAAATTTGTTCCATTTTCCATTTTCTTTACACAAGGAAAACTTTCATTGACCTGAGGAAGAGAGCAAACAAAGTTCATATGTTTTTACACTATAAATAAATAAATAAACATTCAGCTCAGAATGTTTAGCCACAGTGTCTTATACATGTATGGTGACCCTAACTGTAAAGTGTGATCAGTAATATAATAATCATTCAATGAAATTAATGGTTAGCACAGTAATAATTCAACACAGTCTAAGAAAAAATGTTGTTGTTGTTTTTAACTTTACAAACATTATTAGAAATACCTTATGTTATATACTCTGAAATGACCATCATTGCATCTTCATTTAAATTGCAGGTAATGAACTCTATTTAGAATTAAATGAACGCTGATTTAGTTGGACTGTGGAGTCACCAGTGCATGCTAGTGTTTTTATAGTATCAAACACATCTCAGGAGGCCTGTTGTGACCTCTCAAGTCTGATTTCACTGGAAACATAAATTAATAGCATATATGTGTAACCAGGGGAAGAAAAAAAGATCTTACATGTAAATGTGTAATTGGGATCAATGTCATATAGTACTAGTAATGCGTGAATGATGTATAGGGATCTCCCAGTCACATGACCCCTAGCCGCGTGTCAGCCATTTTGACGGAATACATCCGTCAGCTACTCAGTGGCAATGGATCTATTATTAGGGGAGGGTAATATATTAGAGAGTATATTATTATACTAATAATATAATTATTAGTATAATTATTTTATAATTAGCCTAAATATTGCAATACTTTGCGCTACAGTATTGATATAATTGCGTGTGCAAAATATCTCGATACTGAACAGAATCGATTTTTTCCCCCACCACTATGTTATCTATTATTAGCGCAGTGGCCGTCAGCTAACTCTTCACGTCATGTCATCGCACTTATTAGCATCACAAAAAGACATATATACAATATACAAGAGGAAGATAAAGGAATTAGGAATCATAGATCCATATGAAGCACCACAAGTTCTTTTTACAGGCATTAAATGTGTAGAAAAACTTCCTGACATTGAGTTCGGTGACATTTACAGCTACCTTATTCACTTCCCATCACGCTACACCGGAGCTTCATTAAAAGCATACAAAAGCTTAGCAGGCTATCGGTTTACATTTACATTACATTTATTCATTTAGCAGATGCTTTTATCCAAAGCGACTTACAAATGAGAACAATAGAAGCAGTTAAACTAACAGTAGGACAACAATATGCAAGTGCTATGACCCTTCTCAGTTTAATCTAACGCAGTTTTTTTATTTTTGTTATAGAACAGAATAGAATAGAGTTCTAAAATTGTCATGGACAATAACATGGACAAAATTGTCATGGACATAACCGGTTGTCATGGACATGTTACAAAAACTGAATAGACGTAAAAAGTCAAGTAACCTTATAATTTCATCTAAACTTTATTGTATATTTTACATGCACTTTTATAATTTGTTTACATTTTTCTTCTTGTACCTTATATCACAAACAGTTGGAAGCCAAACACAGCCATCAGTGTTTTGCCTGTTTATTGCCGCCAACCACTTGTTTCTCCATTTTGTTTCTTTTGGGATACCGTATAAAGATATTCCTTTTGTATGATCACGTATCTGATCGCATCCAACTGCACAGCGTCGCTCGGGCATGATAGGAATATTTCGCGACGAGCTGTAGTATCACGAGTATCACCAGCGGTTTAGCATTTTCTATTCCGTCAAGATGGCTGCTCCAAATGGCGGGACGTCCCTATACAGATACCTGTTCCATTCTGTTAAATTATGACGCTGGCCCTTTAAGATTTCGGTGGGTGAGATCTCGTCTGGGAGTTAGTCTCACGAGAGTTAGAGCTGTAGTAGCACGGTTAACAGAGTGTGTATTGCATCATCTGTGCTTTGGAATTATACAAGTAATAGTTGGATAAAACACCAAAAGGGTGAAATATTCAGTTGTATTATCCCAATATTGAGTTGGTGAGAAGAACATCGATGTGATTGAGTTGTGATGACGAATGATGACAACTGATCGTGATCCATGAAGTGTTTCTCCTCGTCAAAAACATGGTTTATTGACTAATCATAAAGCAGGGGAGAAATAGTACTGCATAGGCCCTCTGTGAGATCCAAATTGTGTTCATCAATACAGAAGGGTCTAAAGTCCACTACTGTTGTTTTCCTTGATATCCTTAAAGAAAAGCCACATTTATGGGTTTTATGGCTTTGTTTTGTACTTTTGCAAAATTCATAGATTTAAGAGTGGAAACTAATTCCAGTTTTTTTGTCTTTTACATTTATTTTTGTCCTGCTCTGGTTTCTAAAACTTTTTCAACCCCAAAAAGCCAAAGCTATTGTTAATGCTGTGTCCCTATGGTCACAGTTGGAAATAAAAGACCCTAAATTTAAGTTTGCCTGTGTTTTGGACCTTTCATTCCTTTGACAGCAAGCGGTCAGCCGGCAACATATGTAAAACATAAATAAATAGAGCATATAAATTTAGCATAATTCTGCCTCTAGTGCTTTCCAAACTTTCCACTGCAAATAATAATTATTAACTATTTTCTCATCAGGCATTATTTTTAATTTTTTTTAAATCAATATCACAAAACATTCTTGGGCCCCAAATTATTTTGGTATGAATATCTGAACATGCAATATATCAAAAGAAAGAACATGCTTCTGGTAAAAAAATTTTTTTTTTTAAAACATTGGTTACGTATGTAACCGTGGTTCTATGGCATATAATAATGATACCACAAAGATCATGGAGCAACTGATCCAGGACCTGCTGTTTGCTGACGGTGCCGCCCTCCTTGCTCACACAGAGGCAGCTATGCAGCGAATCACGTCCTGTTTCGCAAAAACTGCTCAGATCTTTGGCCTTGAAGTCAGCCTGAAGAAGACTGAAGTTCTGCATCAGCCCGCACCACAAGAAGAGTACCATCCACCAAGCATCTCCATCGAACAAACAGAACTGAAGGTTGTCCACCATTTCAGCTACTTGGGGTGTGTTATCTCGTCTGACGCCAAGATCGACATAGAAGTTGACAACAGGCTGGCCAAGGCAAACAGTGCATTCAGCAGACTATACGTTCGTGTCTGGAACAACAACAACCTCAAAAAAGACACGAAGGTCAGTGTATACAAAGCTGTTGTGCTGACCACTCTCCTGTATAGTCCTGGGTCACGTACCGTCATCACCTGAGACTTCTCGAGCGTTTCCATCAGCGCTGCCACCGCACAATCCTCAACATTTGTTGGAGTGACTTCGTCGCCAACACTGAAGTCCTCGAGTCAGCGGAGGTTACTAGCATCGAGGCCATGGTCCTCAAGATACAACTTCGCTGAGCAGGGCACGTCTCCAGGATGAAGAACCACCACCTACCTAAGATCGTGCTGTACGGGGAACTGTCCTCTGGCTACCGCAACATCGGGGCACCGTGAAAGCGATACAAAGACTCCCTGAAGAAGTCCCGCACAAGCAGCTGATCACGACTCCTGGCGGTGCACAGTCCATCAGGCTACCTCCCTCTTTGAAGATGCCCACAGGGCCAGTATGGAGGACAAAAGGAGAAGAAGAAAAAACCGTGTCCCCTCAGCACCTATCCTGGACCAGACCTTTACCTGCAGCCGTTGTGGCAGGACCTGCCTGTCCCGCATAGGCCTCGTCAGCCATCAGCGTGCCTGTAAATGACAATGATGTCCTTCCTAAATCTTCGTTCGCGAAGCCATGATGATGCATAACTGAGTGGAATATCTTCCTATCCTCTTCCTATTCGAGAACCTAATATAAAAGCTGTCACCCTGTGACTTTAATGATGTGTCTGTCTATAAATACCTCCTTTACATGTCATCTCTTCCTCCGAGTCTTCTCGTTGACCCGAATGACCAGAGACTCTGGCGGTCTTAAGCCAGCCAACCAAAGTTACATACGTAACCAACAAATTTCCTTGGCTATAGAAAGCCCGAGGGCATAACTGAGTGGAAGACGAATATCAAATTCATGTGGCCGCGTTATAAGCTTACATAGGTCTCATAGACGTTGCTCTATTGGGAAGCATAATTTGGTGGCTGTTTTTTTTAAAGGCACTAACCGCTTAAATCCTCCTTGTAGAATCCACAATGGGACCTTAATATTGTTCTTAACAATCTTTGCATCTTTCTATTTGAACTTTTGTCATCAGGAGATATTAAATGGCTTTTTTATGAAAACTGCTTTTTGATGGACTTTTCTTCTGCAAAACGCGTGTTTTTTTTTAATTACATCTGCTCTCTGGGGCCCCGCAATGTTTAAAGTGGGGTCCAGAAGATTCCAAAGTGACGTTGTGGCCAAACCCGGCTTTTTTCCCCCAAGGTATTGTCGATGATATTATTGGCCGATCACCCAGTAGACCTCGAGATGTGTCAGCAGCTTTGTCCTGTGAGATCTCTGCGTCTTTATGTGGATATGACACTTCCTGGAGAACTACTTACCAGTTATTTGTTTGTTTTGCAGACGGTAATAAGGGTAACAGACTTGCTCATTGGATCACAGAGTTTATCACAAGCTCTTATGTCTCTGCCCATAGAATCCTGCCTAATCCAGTGAAATACCACTCTACGCGCTCAGTGGCAACATCACGGGGTGGCATTACTGGAGTTCAACTTGCAGACATTTTCGCAGCAGCAACCTGGAGCTCACAGTCCAGCATTTTCATGCCTCTGTAGACTTAATCTGGTTTCTGCCCCAAACAATTTCTCAACAGCAGTACTGGGTGGAAAAGTGTGCCTATAAAAGGAAATAATCAACTGAGACTGAGATTTTTGAATAAAAATTGTACAATCTCATTTGTTTCTATGTTGGAAGAAATGTTTAAGTTGCGATTTTTAAAATTGTAGATGAGAAAGGAGCAGACTGTCGTGATCAAGATGGGAAATAAAGGATTCTGAAAGGAAAAACAAAACATTAAAAATGAAGACCAAGCGGAAGCGTAAGCTTTAAATGTGGAAGGAGCTAAGCCTTTTAAGCAAATCGTCTAATTTAACATTATTACTGCTAGGGAAGGGCAGGGTGTTGGATCCGTGTTGGCTGAAGGGCAAAGCCCTCTGAAAGCCTGAAAACGAAAGTGAGAAAGCACATCAGCAATGACGTTGCAGTGGCTATGAGCAGCCTTAATTATAAAGTTAAAAACGGCTGATTGCCAGATTAAACGTCTCAAAAAAGGCATAATCGTCTGGCAAGACGATCTACCTTTGTTGATGATGGCAACAGTGGCTTTGTTGTCACAAAACATCATGATACGTTTCCTCGACCACGCTGAACCCCAAATAACACTAGCTACAGCTAGAGGATAAATCTCGTAGAGCGCGGATAAAACGGAGCCGGAAGCTGTCTTGGGAAAATTGTTTGGCCATTTCTCAGCAAACCATTGTCCTTGAAAGAATCCCCCGAAGCCAATAGAAGGGGCGGCGTCAGTGAATAGATGTTAATCTACGGATGATTCGAAAGCATCATTGTAGAAAAAAGAAATACCGTTCCAATCATTTAACAAACGAGTCCAAAAACTGATATCAGACAGACATCCTTGGTCTAGTTGGAGCGGATCGCGCTCCACCTGCTTCTCCAAACTTCAATCTCTCCACAGTAGCTTCAGCACAAGCTTTCAGTAGGTGTTTTGTTTCACCCACCGCCGTAACTGTGTGTCCCCATCTTAGAGCTAATATCATTCAAGGTTAGGATATAAACTTGGCTACATTACTGCTTCCTTCGCCTGCAGCTGACAGGAAAATGGTTGACTGTGGCGACATGGCAGTCCTCCTCAAAACTTCCGATCCCCGTTTGCAACGCAATCTTTATATCAACGTAATTGCTTTTAGCATTTACAGAGATATTTTGTGCCAGGTTTTTCCAGATCGAAGGGAAGAGTTAGACCTCTATTTAGCTATGATGGCGGACTTCAACCAAAGATACGGGGGCACTTTATTTTATGAATACCACAAATCATTCTCTGCTAAATCTGCCTCCTTCATCACTCTTTTTAACTCAAGATTAGACTGGTCTGTTACTGACACTGAACTGCTCGTCCGTCATTTCGGCGGCCAAAAAATCTTGGCTTGCGCTATCTATAGCTCTCATGGACACTCGGCATCATTTTGCCCTAAAGCATTCACTAGCCATGATCCGCCCACTGTCCATGATGCTGAAAATTGTTTGCAGGGATCCACACCCGAAATCAGTCTGTCCACGCCGGTACAGGCCTGCAACCCCAACGGAAGACCCCAATTCTGAAAGAATTCTGAATAGACACTCATCAACTCCTATTAACATCCCAAACCTTTCACGCTACCTCTTTTTTCACTCTGATCCATCCTTCGTTAACTATTTAATCGCCGGTTTGTCCCAAGGGTTTCGGTTGGGCATCCTTTCCCATCTCACCACCTCCTTTGTAGCAAAAAAATTGCAATCAGCTATAACTGAACCTGACGTGCATGGTTCAGCCCTGTTAGAAAAAGAGGTTAATAAAGGATACATCATCGGCCATTTCACGTCTCCTCCTTTCTCTCCATTTCGGATAAATTCTATTGGCGTCGTAACACGTAAATATTCTGGCAAAAAACGTCTTATATTTGACATGTTTTCTCCACATTCTACCAAAACAGCAAGCGTTAATGAATGTATTCCCTTAACACATTTCTCTCTACATTATGCCTCGGTCGACAACGCTATCCAGTTAATTAAGTTAGCTGGTCAAAGCGCTTGGTTAGCTAAAGCCGACATCACAGACGCTTTTAAAACCCTGCCAATTCACCCCTCAGATTGGCCTCTTTTCGGAGTCAAATGGAATTAAAAATTGTATCACATGCTCACATTCGGGTGTAGAAGTAGCCCTCATATCTTTAATAGTCTTTCCGATGCTCTGTATTGGATCCTGCTGAATGTCTGTAAGCTTCCTTTTGTCTTGCATTTACTTGATGATTTTTTAATTAAAATTGTTTGAACTTCTCAAAACGGATTCCTAAATGCTTATTTATAAAAATAAGCCAGGTTCAGTCTGACAGTGTAATGCTTTGCATGCAGAATAACAAAATGTAAAAATGTTACACCAGTTTAAAAAAGACAATTATTTTATTCTTATTATAAAAAAAAACTAAAAAAACAATTATAAATAATTAGTGACACTAATAGTCTATCATTTTTTAAAGATTTCATTGAAGCTCATATTCTATATATAAAGTTATTAATCTGAGCTCATATGATATGGATGGCCCCTTTATTCAGGCAATTCTGATTGTGTTTCTAAAACCCTTGTAGCAAATTGGCTCTATGAAATATTAATAATCAATAATAACTGGTTATAATTGATTATGAATATTTGGATCAGTTAATATAATTAACTTAATGTCGTAAATTAATATTACAATCAATTAACCTGTTTGTCCCGTGAACACTCAGGATTAATTGTTTATTAACTCTAAGAAATGTACATTTCCAGGGCATGGGAAATGTCTTTCTTAATTTACAGTACTACTAAGAGCAGTAGCCAAAATCGATATAATTAGTGACTCCAGTTATGAGCTTGAGACACAGACAACTTTACGTGTGACAAGAAGTTATAGCATTGTTTGAAATTCAGCAGATCAACAGCATTGAGCAAACCATCAGTTTAGTTCTAACACACCCTTCTTTAAAAGGGGTAAGGATACTTAATGTATCAAATAATGAGACTAAGTTTGATACTTGCATGTCTCGCCCATTTGAATTAAACTGTCCTGATGCAAATTGTTGAGGCTCCAGTTGATCTTTGCTGATGTGGTCTTGATGAGAGAGAACCAGTGGTAGTCAGAGTATCTTTGGTGAATGGAAAGACAAGGCCGCAGCCTGGCACAAACTTGGAGGGTCCTTAGAAACTTCTAGTTCAGCATCATCTTTAAGTCAGCATTTCAGAAAGAGTACGAGAGAGGCTAAGAGAGCTAAGAAAGCTGATCTTGGGTTTTTAAAGCGTGAAGATGTTACACCCTCTGGAGAAGATTTTCCTTTGGAGGGAAATTTTTACGATCCATTGTGTTCTAGCAGGGCATTTGAATATGTAATATGATTGGATGTTTAACATAAGAATCTGAAGAAGATGCTTATAATACTAATGCGTCACAAAGTTAGCAGAATGTAATGTAAATTAACAAAACGGGGACGAAGATTGGAGTTTATGGAGACCAAACATGCCACACATATGATTTTGGTTAACCATAGTATCCAAAGTCTGAAACATTAACCCAATAGAGTTTACAAGAATACAAAAGCCAAACCACATAAAAGGAAAATCATGAGATGGGAAAATTAGATACAGTGCCAAAAGTGAAAGAATGAAGAGAAAATAATATTTACAATATTTACACAGACAATGAGGAAAACAACAACAACAACAACACAAATAACAATACCAAACAAAAACAAACAAAGGTGGGAAGACGAGCTCGAGAGATGCCAAATAAAATAAATAAATAAATAAATAAATAAAAACAAACTACCTAGGATTAATTCAGCTAAACTAACTAACAACTGAAAAATGTAGAAAAGAAAAGTCTTCAGCATCAAGATGCCCAAACTAAACTACACTAACTTACCGAATAACAAAAATTACAGGGTGTGGCACTCTCCTAAACCTAGTGTGTTAAATACAATCAAGATGTCCTATGTGGTGCGCAATGTATGTCGCGCGACTTGATTACCTGCTCCCTCCTTCCCAGCCTCACACACACAAACAAAAACACTTCACAACCACAATATGACAATAGGTTAAATCACACGATAAACACACAGAATAAACAATGGCGACAACAGGTCAAGCCAAAGTGAGCAAAAAGCTGGGGACGTGGAAGAGATACGGGTATTTGAGGAAGGTGGTGTAATGTGATTGATTGGTTGAACCGGGACGTCATCATCCTTCAGGAAGACTGACAGGCTGTAGATCGATTCAGTGAACATCTGAAACACACACACACACACACAACAAAAAAACTACCCACATATACCCCTATTGCAACACAATACGTACAGCATACGTAACACTACTTGATTGAACAAGTATCTTTAAATTTCTTCAAACTTGGGTTTTCTATGTTACAGCATTACAGCAGAAACAAAGCAGGTTATTTGGTATGGAGGGCATTTTCTGCCAAATTTAAATAAATAAATTAAATGATTAAAATGAAAATTAAAACCAGATTAATGATTTCATTACAGAAAACAGTACACAAAATATGTGACAAAATTGAGAATGAAATTAAATGATTTCATTTTCACAGCATTATCCCTGTCAAATTGAAAAATAAAATGCAATTGGTGATTTCACATTTCATTTTCACTACAGTCTCCAGGCAAGACTGCCAATATTAAAATGAAAAGCCAAACGTGAAAAAGAAAGTACAAATATAGTTTTTACAATGCTCTTTAGTAATGCTCACGCAATAATAGTGACACAATTTAAATACAAATGTAAATTTTCGTTTTCATTTTAATTCCTCTTTTATTTCACAGTTTTCATTTTCGTTTTCATTTTCAAAGACAACCTGCATGCAAATTCTATGTTAATGAGTGGGTGTGGCTTATTCTAGTAACGGCGCTAGAGGCACGCCTTCTGTAAAGCGAAGTCGTCGACGTCCCGTGTGCATGAGTTGAATGTGTGAAACGAAATTATTTAAATAATATAGTAATCGAGACGACGAGATATGGCGAAATCTGCTAGTGAGCTTTTGCGGGAAGCTGCTGCAGCATTAGAACATGGAAACAACCAGCCTGACCATGTTAGTTATGATGTTAGACCAAGGGTGCCCAACCAGTCGATCGCGGTCGACCTGTCGATCGCGGACTGCTTTCCAGTCGATCGCGAGAGTAAATTGTACTCTGGTTTGCCCTTTCTCTCTCTTCACCGCTCCCGCATCTCAGACCTCAAAAACATAAAATATTAACCTTTATAGCCATAGTATTTCTTGAGTAAAGAAAACGCTGTACTTATTTTAAAAAACAGTTCTTTATTTAATCTTACAAGATCACTGATTAGCCTACGTTCAGCTATGCGCTGGCCGGAGGAGGAGGGGCGGAGCTACGAGGAGCTATGAGCTGTGAGGTTTTGCTTGACAGTCTAATCAAGTAACAAGATTTAACACAAGCTGTTTTAATGCTTTTCATTGGTTGTTAAATATTTGTAAAATTCACTGACATACATAAAGTTTGACCAATAGCATTGATTTATAAAAAAAATAACAGCGAAAAAATGATGGGCTGAATTCGAAATCGCATACTAACATAGGCTACTCATACCAGTGGCGGATACAGAACGTCATTAATAGGTGGGCCTGGTGAATATACGGAGGGGCCTCGGGTTTTTTAAGCTTATACACACCTGATTCCCGGGCTCCGTATTAGAGCTTTCACACTGAGCGTGGATGCGGTCTGGCGATGCGTTCCATGTGCGGTGCGTAGAGGCTACAGCAGTGCAGAGATCGTTTCCGCACCGAGTCTATTTTTGCTGTGCTGCACGCGCTGAATTAAAGTGCCAGCGCATGGTTCGTGGTCAAAATGAACACAGATTGACATGAAAATATAATAATCTCACCATAAATGCGTTTAATTAAATGAAATGTAGTAATCTCACCATAAATGCATTTAATTTAATTATACTCTTTTTCACAGTCATCTTTATAAGGCTAGCCAACTTTAAGACCAGGGTAAAGCAAGGAAAACTACAATTTACCTCAACAAGGCGACATAATGAACACTTGTCTCATTCGTGGAGGTGAAAAAACAAGTTCTTTGTGACATGCAAGATTTATTGTATTAAAACTTAAATGCAAAAGAAAAGGCAGGAGAGTCGGCTGTTTTTGTCAATTTTAAGTTTTAATTTAAAATCTTTGCGATTTTAATATAAGTACATGGTTAAATATTTTACCACTTGCTTGAGCAACTTAAAATATTTATAGAAGTAGCACTGAATGATACGTTGTTTAAATTGTGTTAAAACGTTTATTAAAGAGTGTATGTGTACAATGAGAATCGCAATGCTGACAAAACTTTTTTTAAATAAAAGTTGCTGAATAACTTCTGGATCATTTGAAATACAAATAGTGAGTATGTTTTTGATGAAAAAGCCACTAACGTTAAGTGTCTCACGACCATCCTCCTCCTCCTCCTCCTCCTCCTCCTCAGGCATGACATGGTCCAGAAGTAGCCTATATTATCATCTAGACGTGGTTTTTTTTTTGTTTTTTTAAGTGTGTCAATGACAGCTGTTTAGCCATAGCTCAGTTAGGTTGCCGCTGCGACGGAAAACTTTTGGTCCGAAACGCGCCCGCGCCCGCGGTGTTGCGTGATAGCATCACTGGACTGACACGATATGTCAACATAATATATTTATTTTGTAGCTATTTTTCGTAGCTACTGTACATACATTTTTATTTTAAAAAACTATTAAACATTCTAAAAAACTATTACAATGAAATTATTTCATTGTATTATTTTCAAATTATTTCAATTATAATTCATGATTATTAAAATTAAAAATGTAAATTGTTTTTATTAATCTGATTGGGTGGGCCACCGATCAATCGTGCCCAACCAGGCCCAACCATAAATCCACGCCTGATTTCAAATACATATCAGAAATAGCAAGAGTAGTATGTTAGGACGCTAATCTGAATTCAGCCAGGATTTTAGCTAGGCACGTTACATTATTAGTAGGGACTCCCTGGCATTCCGGCTCGTTGACTCAGCTCACTGAAAAGATCTTTTGGGTCACAAACGGCTCTTTAGAAAATAAATGTTTTAACTATGACTTTGACTATGATAGGTGTAAAAAAACAATTCTAATTAAATTATTAAACGAAATCAGACTCACAATGTCTAACAATTTTTTTTTTTTAAATGCCTTGATTTGTTCTAAAAAAAACTAAACCTTTCCATTTAAATTACATATTTTTAATGTATAGAAACAACATTCAAAACAATAATATAATAGAACCCATATTAAAAAAAATTAAAAAAAATCAGAAAAATAAATAGGCCTAGGCCTAACTGAAAGGATTAAACTGGTCCCTCTATTTCTCTCTTCTTTATTGCCATGTTATAACCAGCACTTTAGCATTATAACTAGCATGAACACACACTATTATTTTAAATAAAATTATTCAATATTTAATTATTACATAATTATTTAATTTCTATATAGGCTATATTTTTAAAAATAGAGTCGCCTCTTCTCCATTATATATGGATTACAGCTACTTTTCTGTTTGTTTTGTGCATATTAAATCTGCAGATGCGCTGTGAGTAGCGACTGGCTTTCTGTTTGGACTGGTAGATCTCGGCACACTGATAAATCTAAAAGTAGATCTTTGTTCAAAAAAGGTTGGGCTCCCCTGTGTTAGACTCAGACTAGACCATAATCGACGATGAGGTTCATTCATGTATTAGGCTGTTTTGGAAATTCAACTATTTGGGTGTACTAAGGTCTTAGTAACACAATTTCTACAACAATTATAGCCAGACATTAATACCCACTAGCTTTAACCGAGAACCTCGGACAATGTTTCATATTCGCGTCGTGCCTAACAACGCCCTTCAGCCGTGACTTATTCAGATACAGCACTAGCCTGTATCTGTCCGCTGTTTAACTGTTAGGCTACGTGTCTTTTGGTTATTTTAAGTTTGTGTACAAAAATAATCACAATGCTGATTTTCATTTCCAGTAACAACTTCTGGATGAGACCGAGAAAGCGAGTGTACCTGCATTTACAGTAGGCTAGATATTTCCTTCAGGTCAGTCATATATTCATAATAAAAAATCCGTTTGAATACCCGGTGTGATATCTTGTACTTTTAACAGTTAATAGGGGTTGTCCGTGCCTATAGTCATGTCAGTTGCGTCTTTCTTCTCCGTGATCACAAGTTTGAGTCATTTCAAAAGTCTTCTCTACTGACTGACTGACTCACTCATTAAGACAGTCTTTGTCTCCATCTAATGGAGAAATAATGTAACTTCTTCTATTGCAAATGGTCAGGGACAATTTTTTTTTCTCCAGCGGAAGGAATTGGCTTTTAGTGATTCATTTTACTTCATGAAAGTTGCATATATACATATGTTTCGGGATTAATATTTGTATTGCGTGGTAACCGTTTTATAAAAGCAATAAGGTAGGTTACTCTAGGCTAGTGCTGTATCTGAATAAGTCACGGCTGAAGGGCGTTGTTAGGCACGACGCAAATGAAACATTGGCCGAGGTTCTCGGTTAAAGCCAGTGGGTATTAATGTCTGGCTATAATTGTTGTAGAAATTGTGTTACTAAGACTTCTGTACACCCAAATAGTTGAATTTCCAAAACAGCCTAATACATGAATGAACCTCATCGTCGATTATTGTCTAGCCTGAGTCTAACATCATAACTAACATGGTCAGGCTGGTTGTTTCCATGTTCTAATGCTGCAGCAGCTTCCCGCAAAAGCTCACTAACAGATTTCGCCATATCTCGTTGTCTCGATTACAATATAATCACATTTAAATAATTTTGTTTCACACATTAAACTCATGCGGGACGTCGATGACTTAGCTTTACAGAAGGCGTGTCTCAGCGCCGTTACTAGAATAAGCCACACCCACTCATTAACATAGAATTTGCATGCAGGTTGTCTTTGAAAATGAAAACGAAAATGAATACTGTGAAATAAAAGAGGAATTAAAATGAAAACGAAAATTTACATTTGTATTTGAATTGTGTCACTATTATTGCCTGAGCGTTACTAAAGAGCATTGTAAAAACTGCATTTGTAGTTTCTTTTTCACGTTTGGCTTTTCATTTTAATATTGGCAGTCTTGCCTCGAGACTGTAGTGAAAATGAAATGTGAAATCACCAATTGCATTTTATTTTTCAATTTGACAGGGATAATGCTGTGAAAATGAAATCATTTAATTTCATTCTCAATTTTGTCACATATTTTGCGTACTGTTTTCTGTAATGAAATCGTTAATCTGGTTTTAATTTTCATTTTAATCATTTAATTTATTTATTTAAATTTGGCAGAAAATGGCTTCCATAATTTGGAGGCTTTTATAGGATGCCTAATTTTTTTTATGGATATCAGGAAAGTTTAGACCATAAACAATAGGGTTTACAAAGGGTGGTATAACAATAAATTCAAGTGAAAGGACAACAGTCAGCGCTATAGGAAGATCCCCATTCACAAATCGACTCAAGGCGAGTGTCAGAGTTCTGTCACTTCTGTTTGGGTTACATCTTGGGTTGGTGACAGAGCTCTGGCATTCCTGGGGCCTGTACCATGAAGGTAGCTGAACAAACTCGGGGTTACAGGATTAGTTTTGAGTTGACAAAACCAAACCGATGCAATCAGGCTTTATTGGTACCATGATGCAGCTCATCAACTTTCTTTGTCAACTCAGGCTTTGATCCTCAAGCTATGATTACTCCACGCGCGCGTGCACATAAAAGAGTGACGTCGACACTGAACAACCAATCGCGGGTAGAGCGAGAGCGATATATTTTTCTGCGGAGGAGCAAGAGATAATCATTCATAATTACGATGAATTTGAATATGTATTTCAAGCTCGAAACAATACGTTCTCTGCTGCCAAAGCAAGAGAAGACTGTTGGAGAAAGATTGCTGATTGTTAATGTGTAAGTTAAACAAATACGTTCTATATTTATGTAAAATTATGTATGTATATATGTATGCCTATATGTGTACTATAGCCTATAGCTTATTTTTATAATATATAAAAAATGTGCATGTATGTACTAAGAAAGATTAATATTCATTGATTTTTAGATTTTTAGATGCAACCCCAACTCCAAATGTTCTTGGCAGCAGATAAAGACAAAATATAAAAATATAATTCAAAGGTTATTTCAAGGAGTTAAATCAAAGAGTATTTACCACAACCTTTTATTACTTTTGTGAACATTTTATCACACTTGTTTGCAGCAAACAGAAATAAATAGTTAAATTCAGAAAACCAGAATACACTGTGGCAGAGGAGTTGGCTCTGAGTAGGCAATAAGGGACGGCCGATTATGGATGTGAGTACAGGTGCTGTACAATCTGACCCTGGTGCTGGCTCCTCTAAGCAAGTAACACTGGGTACGTGTGCAATACATTACTACTTTTTTTTTAAGTTTTAAATATGGCTGACTGTATGTTCTGCAGGGAAATACAGTGTCCCTGTTGAAGCTAGCACACATTCACACACACACACACACACACACACACACACACACACACACTATTAGGGTGAAGCAAATGATGAAGACACTCTGTCTGTGTGTTCTCAGACAGTTGCTGATGTGAATGCACTGGGCTTTTTTATTATGGCAAACATTTTAATGTGTGGCATAAAAAAGAGACTGGCCCTTACACATCTCTTTTGTAGGATTTTTCACAACCTGACCAGAAACTGAGGCCTCTACCTCAATGGGCTTCAGAAGAAATGTGTAAGGATTTAAAACCCTTGACATAAACTACAGTCAGTCCTGTGTTTGTAGGAAGTCAAGGAACTTTTTGTGATTTGATGAGCCTCCAGAAAACTTGTAATGATCATGTTTGTGGTGGAATTATGTTTCAGGTGGAAACAGACTCAGTCAGGGCCCTGTACAAAATGAGTCTTGAACTAGAATGCACACTAAAGGAGTCTTGAACTAGAATGCACACTAAAGGAGTCTTGAACTAGAATGCACACTAAAGGAGTCTTGAACTAGAATGCACACTAAAGGAGACTTGAACTAGACTGCACACTAAAGGAGCTGACTGTGAGCTGAGGAGGCTCCAAACAAAATCAAACAGCTGGATAAAACTGATCTCAGTATGTATATAGTTATATAGTGTATATATATATATTAGTATAACTTATTTAACCAAGTAACACTTTAGTATGAATATTTATTAATGCAACTTTCTCTTGCTCTCTTTCTCCCTCCCATTCCACAAAACCAATAAAACAGTTTGAGACCTATCTGCAGTTTCAATGTGCTTTTATTAAGTGTAATATTGTATGGTGATTGCATCTCTGCACCAGCTGGGTGGTCAAGTGTGATCGGGTCAGTTTCATCGGGGAGAAGCTGGTTTTGTGTTTCTCGCTCCTTTCTACTGGTGGCTATATTGTGCAGAATGGCACATGCAGCCACTATCTGTGATGCCCGCTCTGGTGACTCTGAAGCGCCGAACACAGTTGAAATGTGCCTTTAGGATGCCAAAGGTCATCTCTATCTTCACTCTGGTTTTACTGAGGGCCACACTGAAGCGGTGCTGTGGCCCTGTCTGAGGGTCATGATAGGGGGTTATTGTGTAGGTTTTTCTATCTCAGTTCAAATGAACAGTGTTTTGTACTGTACCAAATTTAACTTGCTTTCCTCAAAGCGCTGACACAACACAGACTCATGGAAAATTTGTAAGACAAGCACTGGAGCCAGGCCATTTGGCATCCAAACTTGATCATATGTTCATGACCACAAGTCATCTGCAGATGAAATGTTTAGTAGATCATTGTTATATCTGTTAAAGTTACTATTAATTTAAAGCTTCATCTCACAGAAAATAATCATCTCACATATTCACATCATCTCTACCTGAACATTATGGCTGTGATAGGACTTCCTATTAACATAATCTGCCTCATGTTCCCCTAGAGCAGTGGAGATTGGAGCAATAGACTGCATGCTGCAATGACTTGGGAATCCTATCATAAGATTATCAGAAGAATAATAAAAAAGATTCAAAATAATTCTTAACATGTATTATATTGTATAGTACATTTGTGAAATTTGCTTTTTGAGAAAAAAAAAAAGTGTTCATGTGATGTCACCCTATCAATATATCTTACCGGCAATTTTATAAAAGCCCTCTTTTATGGACATGGTCGATAAATGTCCGGGGAACATTATTAGTTAAACTTTTCATGTACTCCTGCAGAGCGAGGACCACCTTGCGAATGGTTCGACAAACATATGTTTTCTCCTAGCTTCTGTGCGTCACCCACCGTGCAAGAATGTACCACTTGCAAAAAAAAAAAAAAAAAAAAATGCAACGCAATATTTGCGGTACAGTAAGTGCATGAATTCGACGTGTTAAATTCTTTATGTGCGGCTCAAGAAGTTCGCAAAGATAAGACATTCCTTCCGCGGAAAATCTGTATCTTTCATACAAGTAACTATCAGGAAAGGCAGTGGTTCCCAAACCTGTCCTGGAGGACCCCCAACACTGCATGTTTTCTTTTTCTCCCTAATCAAACACACCTGATTCAACTCATCAGCTCATTAACCCATGTGATAATGAGCTGATGAGTTGAATCAGGTGTGTTTGATTAGGGAGAAAAAGAAAACATGCAGTGTTGGGGGTCCTCCAGGACAGGTTTGGGAACCACTGAGTTAAGGCAAGGGGATTTTGTCTGGCTAAAAACTCTTTCTCTACGAAGTGCTCGTCAAACAATTTGTGCTGAGATGTCCACCGGATTTCGAAGAAAAGGTGAAGTCATTGTAACAGACACTTGGAATAAGTTACGTCACCTATATGTTTCTTTGCTCTCAGCTGATTGGTCAAACTTCAGTCTGAGATCTTGAATCCAGAACATAACCTGCCCCGGAGCAGGTTAGCCGTGCAGCGTAAGATACCATGGCAACGAACACCGATTAAAGCCGAGCTACTTTCATAGTACCTAAAACCCAGGGTTGGCGGAAACTAAGCTGAAACATAGCTGGCTAGCCACCTAATCCGGCTTCATGGTACAGGCCCCTGGTTTGTCATGTGTTTGTGTATAGTCTGGTTTGTTGTGAGCACATGGCTTGTCTTGTATTTCCTTGTGCCATGTGCTCTCCTGTCAATTGTCTAGCCCCTCCCATCTTGTTACCTGATTGATTAAATTTGCCCCACCTGCTTTCCTCGTTACCCTCTTTTGTTTGCTTCCCTATTTAGTCTCCCTGTGTTTGCAGTCCTGTGCTGGTTCGTTGTCTATGTTCCCTCGTGTTTCCAGTTTTGCCAGATGCCTGTCTTGTTTTCCCCCACGGGGAGTTTTGTTTTGTTTATTTTTATTACTTAATAAAGATCCTTATTTTTCTGCACCTGAATCCTTGCTTCACTATTTATCATTCCGTGACAGAGAGCTCACAAAAAAGTGCAACTGAGAAATTTAAAAGGATCACCATGTGTGGAATACAAGTTTGATATGCTTTGCTCCTGAACTCTCGTGTAATGGACAGCCTGTATTAATATTTGTGGGCATAATTGTCGGTGGTGGTAGTTATGTTTGAGGCCTATACTAAAATTTTACCTAGTAGCGTGTGTGTATGTGTGTGCGTCTAGCAGAGACAGCGTGCATCAGAGACAGCGCGCATCAGAGAGCGTGCGTCAGAGAGAGCTTTTAGTGATATTGATGTTGGTCTCAGGTTGGGTTTGGGCTGAAAAATTCCAGACGTTTTCGGGCTGGGGCTGTATTAGGGCTTGAAAACCATGGGCAAGGTCTCGGTTAGGGCTGGATGTTTTGCCCCGTGCAGGGCTCTAGGCAGTATGCTAGCTGGAGCCGTTTACCTCCAGTCTTTGTGCTAAGCTAGGCTAGCGGTGGGTGCGTCAGACAGAGTTACAGCACGCACGGAGATGAAAAAGGTATGTATGGACTTATCTAACTCTGGGGATACGGTGAATAAGCTAAAGTTCCAAAAAGTTGGCGTGTTCCTTTAACACAGATTGTCAGCCTTGCAGTCAAAAGAGCACCAATACTAACAAAAGAAATTGGATAAAGCCCTGCTATAACTATTAGAAAAGTTAGAAACCGTGTGGTAATTATGTTGTTGTAATGCAAAGGTTTACTGATTGCAACAAACCTATCAAATGCCATTAGCATCAATATTGTAAGCTCAAAAGCTGCATATGAGTAAATTACAAAACTCTGTATGAGACCTGCTTCAAATTCTATGTGCATCATAGAGCAGGTCTGTCAATAACCTTGGGGAAAAGCCAGCTGTACCATATACAGAGTTGATGGACAAGCAGTAGATCAAAATGTATATGGGCTTGTGCAATGTCTTAAAAAATAACCCCCAAAGTGAAGAAAGCAGCAGCTGGCCGCCGGGGCAGAAAGTGTTTAATAGCCTAAGTCTGCTCCTGGGCAAAGTCCTGTTGGGCAAAGTCCTCGACCGCGCCGCCAAAGAGGCCAGCCAGGGATATGGGGGAGTTGAGGAACGGGGTTCGCTCAGCCTCCCGCATATCAGCCAGGTTGAGCCAGAGATGTCTTTTCTGGACCACGCATGTGCACATCACCTGACCCAGGGAGCGTGTGGTCACCTTCGCCGCCCGTAGAGCGAGGTCGGTGGCGGCACGCAGCTCTTCCATGAGCCCTGGATCAGCCCTACCCTCGTGCATGGCTCTGAGCACCCTGGTCTGGTAGACCTGGAGGATGGCCATAGCATGCAGTGAGGAGGCAGCCTGCCCCACAGCTCTATAGGTCTTCGCCACCAGAGTAGACGAAAACCTACAGGCTTTGGAGGGGTGCTTAAGGTCGCCACGCCAGGTGGAGGCGCTCTGGGGACACAGTTGCATCGCCACAGAAAGCTCCACCAGGGGACCCCAGTGTACCCTTTGGCCGCGGCCTAATCGAGGGCAGAAAAGGCAGAAGAGGCCGCTGAGCAGTCGTAAAAAGTCAAAGGAGACTTCCACAATCTCATGACCTCTTCATGCACTTCCGGGAAGAAAGGAATTGGTTTTAGAAATTGGCGTGCTGACACCCGTCAGCAGCCGCCCCCAAAAACCAATCATCAAGCCTTGAGCGCTCGGGACATGGCGGAGGGTTCCAGGCTGCCCGGGAAAGCATGGCAGTCAGTTCTGGATCAGACTTGGGCAATGCTGGTACCCCCGAAGGAGGCAGAACAGCCGAGTCTTCATCTCCAGATGACCCAAGCCCACCCTGTGATGCAGCGATAGCCATGACATCTTCTGCCGGGGCGCCGAATGAAACGGTGGGCCAGCCACAAGACTGGCCAGCGACCTCATCCGGAAACCTCATGGGTTGCAATGTGGAAGAGGGGGGTGTGGCCCGAGGAGAATTCGGAAAAATCATATCGTCCTCAGGTCACCCTGGCCACCAGCCAAAGTATCCCCTCTCGTGGAGAGAATAGACTGGGGTGTGGCAGAGGGGACTCTACCTCTAAGGAGGTCATTGAGTCTCGATCACAACATTGCGATGGTCATGTTCCCACAATGAGAACATGATGCATCCACGAATGCTGCCTGAGCGTGATTTAAGCCCAAACACGCCAGGCAGCGTTAGTGCCCATCATGTCATTGTTTTGCCATTGGCTCGTTTTGTAATAGGCTTCTAAGCGAAACCCTCATTCGTCAGTCACTGACGTAACTCGGAGTGACTGAACGAAATCCGAGACATTTTCTTCTTTTATTCATGTTATCTTAATATAAAATCTTAATAAAGATCTTTTACGTTTGGCACAGAGAGTGAGAACATATATATATATATATATATATATATATATATATATATATTACTATTATTGCATGCCACTTGCTTTTACGGAATTATGTAACAAATAACACAGAATTATAAAATATTATTGGTGGAAAAATAAAGTCAATTTTTGTAGAAGAAGTAGTAATGAAGAGATGAAGTAAGATGAAGAAGTCAAAAAAGGATCTAATAACAAAAGGGTATTTATTTAAACAAAATAACCGCAGGTAATCCACTGATGAGAAGGCAACTTGACAGTGTGATTTACAAAGTTGTGCAAGTCTATTTACGGGTATTTGCATCATTATTTATTGCCCCCCCAAAAAATCAGATCTTAAACCAGATGCTAACTGCTCTTGGTAGATTGTATAAGTCATTATGGAAATTATCCGGCTGCGTCTGTTCTTTAATTAGCGCGTCGTCAGTAGATCATGCTGTTTTGGAATTGTGCTCTTACTCTAATTTGCCCTGTTTAGTAAATCTGGCCAAATAGCTACTGATTTAAAATCACAGATTATTATAATTTGTGTAATGCAACACAACTATTATCTCAGCATTACAGTTTAAGGCGAGGACCTCTTGGAAAATTCAGTCAATGGTGGGGAAGCGTTGTATTATAAATTACAGAAAATTCTGTCAGTGGCGGGGAAAGAGTAAATATGAAGGGGTGGATTTTACAATTCCCTCCTCTTTTATCGTATAACAACTAGGGAAACATATTTTCTTAAATTAAGTGCATTTATTCTGGTATTAATGTTACAGGCAATGTCTGTATTTGTTATCTGAGAGGTGACTAAGGGTCTGTTTGACCCATGTCAGGAATGCAGTAACAGTATTTGCTCATTTAACCAGACTAAATAATACATTATATGTGTAGGCCTGTAATAAATATATAGTTGTGGCAAAGATTTCTTGGCACTGGCTGTCTTAAATGTACAGGCTAAAACTCATAACATGTAATTTCTATCATTATAAGCATGAAAAGAGATAAAAACAATGTTTGATTAAACAATGATTTTGTGGCTGTATATCATAAACATTCTGAGTTGTGTTTCCCAAAAGCATCATAAGCCTAAGTAGACTATAGAACCATTGCCACCAATGGTCTCCACGATAAACTTATCTCACAATGCTTATGAGAAATCCAATCCTGTATAGTATCTATTACATCAAAAACACATCTATTTGGATGCATTTATAATGCATATAATTTTTTTGCGAATTTCAGGAAAATTTAAACCATAAACAAGAGGGTTCAGGATGGGTGGAACAATAAGAAACTGCAGTGAAATAATAATTGACAGGCTTAGAGGGAGATCCAAAGTCGCGACCCGACTCAGAGTAACCTCACAAAAAAGAGCAATAGAGAAATTTAAAAGGATCACCATGTGTGGAATACAAGTTTGAAATGCTTTTCTCCTGAACTCTGGTGAACTTTTTGTACAAATAATAAGAATTTTAACATAGGAATATAGGATAAAACTTAAAGGCATGATTACAGTTGTGGTCACTATGAAAAAGCCAAAAACATTATTAATAATAGTGTTTGCACAAGACAGCTTGACAATTTCCCAGTTGTGACAATAAACCTTCCACAGTTTGTTACCACACATAATCAGTCTGGCATTTAAAATACCAGCAATACCAACACAAAGCATTGGATAAATCCAGCTTATAGCTATTAAAACAGATACAATCCTGGGAGTCATTATGCTGTTGTATTGTAAAGGTTTACAGATTGCTACATATCTGTCAAATGCCATTAACATTAATATTGTATTTTCATTCGATGCATATGAATAAATGACAAAAGCCTGTAAGAGGCATGCTTCGCGGGACACCAAGTGTGTATCAGACAGCAAGTCTGTCAGTAACCTTGGGAAAAAAGCAGCTGTTCCAAACACAGAGTTGATGGACAAACATGCAATCAGAATGTACATGGGCTGGTGTAAAGTCCTTTCCAGACAAATTGCAATAATTATAAAGGCATTAAAGAATATAATAGCACAGCATAAAATAATTCCCAAACTGAAGAAAGTATATTTTATGTACCCAATATTTTCAAACAACATCAAGTAAAAATATGTTCCATTTTCCATTTTTCGTTAAGCAAAGGATGGATTCATTGACCTGAGGATGAAAGAAGACACAGTTCACGTGATTTTTACCTCAAAAAAAGATTGTTTGGTAAACACTTTAAATTACAGTGTCCTTGTTACATATGCTACATGTAGTTAATAGTAATAACTATAAATTATGCATAAGTACATGCAACTAACCCTAAACCTATTCTTAATCCTAACTCTAACCCTGCAGTAAGTACATTTAGTTCATTAATATAACTCTGCACCACTGCATTGTAACAAGGACACCTTAAAATTTAAGCTTAAAGTGTAACCAGCTGTTTTAATGCTTATCAGCTTTGTATATTTGTAGCCACAATGTTTAATACATCATGTGAATATTAATTATTTAGTCAGTTTAACAATATACATGTACATGAAATGGCATTACCAGAAATACCTTCTGTGATACGGTCTGACATTGCTATCACTTTATCTACAGAGAATGTGTGAATGTGCAGAGATGATCAGATCAGGTCTAGCCTATGTGTGCTCTGTTTAGAAGACCTAAGAATTACCATACATGCTCTTTTATATAGCATAAAACAAGTCTCTGAAGACCTCTCTGCTGTGGCTTGACTTGCATAAACAGCACACCAGAGGTTTTCCTTAACTAAAAACATTAAAAACGTGGCACAGTGGGTAAAATATTGTAACTCAAAATGTACTGATAACACAGGCACAATAATGAGGTTGTGAGTCTTTGGAAAGGTATTCTAGTTGAAATTTAAATTGTACATATATGTAAAGTGTCAGTGGGAATATGGTAGAACTAGATTCATACACCATGTTCTCAGTTGTGTCTGTCTTTTAAATGACAAAAGGTATGTCTTAACACAGCCTTCGCCAGCAGGTATGATATTAATCTGTGTATAATTTAGTAGTATGTGGCATGTGAACCACATATATATATATATATATATATATAGTGTATAGTATATATATAGTGGGGAGAACAAGTATTTGATACACTGCCGATTTACTGGATTTTTGTTTTAGATTCCGTCACTCACAGTTGAAGAGTACCTGTCACGGTTGTTGAATGCATTGTTTCCTTCTTGTCTCGTGTCTATGTTTGTTTATGTGTGAGTGGGCGTTGTCCCGCTCACGTGTCTGTCAGCGCTCCAGCTGATTATCATCATCATCACAATCACTGTTCACAGCTGCGATTCATTTCCGTTCCCTATATATACTCACACCATTCTCTGTTCCAGTGTCGGATTGTTTGTTGAGGTCCTGTGATTTGCCGTGTCTGTATTCCCGTGGAGTTGCCGTGTCTGTGTTCGCCTTGCCTTGTCTTCCTGCCGTTCGTGTTCATCGTCATTGGGTTCACCGCACTCCAGCACCGGGATTGGGATTCTTCACCATCACTGCACCAGCGCACCACAGACCATCAAGTCCCTGCACGAGCCTGAGTCGCCGCCCTCCCTGAACAGAACTGTTTTGTGTGACCATTTGAGCCTAATAAACGCTTTGAGTACCTGCTATTGCTTCCTGTTTTGTTCGACCATGACAGAACCTATGATAAAAATTACAGATTTCTACATGCTTTGTAAGTGGGAAAACCTGCAAAATCGGCAGTGTATCAAATACTTGTTCTCCCCACTATATATATATATATATGAGTCTACTGTGTGTTCATTCATATGTACAGATATATGCATATCTGCCTATGCAGCAGCTTGTTTTGTAACTCAGCAGCACGTGTATAGTTGTATTTGTCTATTTATTCCATTAACCTGTGCAGGGTGAATTGCTACTTTACAAATGTATAGCAATAGTCTCTTTCAGCTGTTGCACAACTCCAAACTCAAAATCTAGAGCGGCTAGGAAAAGCACAACAGTGCGGTTTTATTTGGCATTGGCTATACAGCCTTTAACTATCTGGAAAAGCTGTTTGTGTGAGGGAGGGCTCTACACATTTCTCATGTCTTGTCTACTTCTTTGTTGGGGGGTTATTTCATCTACACTGAACAAAATTATAAACGCAACACTTTTGTTTTTGCCCCCATTTTTCATGAGCTAAACTCAAAGCTCTAAGACTTTTTCTATGTACACAAAAGGCATATTTCTCTCAAATATTGTTCACAAATCTGTCTAAATCTGTGTTAGTGAGCACTTCTCCTTTGCCGAGATTATCCATCCACCTTACTGGTGTGGCATATCAAGATGCTGATTAGACAGCATGATTACTGCACAGGTGTGCCTTAGGCTGGCCACAATAAAAGGCCACTCTAAAATGTGTGTGTGTGTGTGGGGGGGGGGGGGGGGAGGGGGGTTTGGGGATTCGAAAACCAGTCAGTATCTGGTGTGACCACCATTTGCCTCACGCAGTGCAACACATCTCCTTCGCATAGAGTTGATCAGGTTGTTGATTGTGGCCTATTGAATGTTGGTCCACTCTTCTTCAATGGCTGTGCGAAGTTGCTGGATATTGGCAGGACCTGGAACACGCTGTCGTATACGCCGATCCAAAGCATCCCAAACATGCTCAATGGGTGACATGTCCGGTGAGTATGCTGGCCATGCAAGAACTGGGATGTTTTCAGCTTACAGGAATTGTGTACAGAGCCTTGCAACATGGGGCCGTGCATTATCATGCTGCAACATGAGGTGAAGGTCGTGGATGAATGGCACAACAATGGGCCTCAGGATCTCGTCACGGTATCTCTGTGCAGTCAAAATGCCATCAATAAAATGCACCTGTGTTCATTGTCCACAACATACGCCTGCCCATGCCATTACCCCACCGCCACCATGGGCCACTCGATCCACAACGTTGACATCAGCAAACCGCTGCTTTTTTTCTTGTGGACTAGGCTATACTTAACCCCCTGAGGTCGGCTATCATGCCGGCGCGATAGGCTCGTTTTTTTCCTTATCAGTGAAAAAAATATATATTTTTTTTAATTTTTATCTTATATGCTTGTGTTATACATCGATCCTGTTAAGTGTGTATTATTTTTGTGTATACTCACAATAAAAACAAAGTGTTGTGCTTTTCGCCAAATAAAGAAAAATAAACATGATGCGAGTTCTGCCTCCTCTCGGTCAGTGAAGTCCATTCTGAAACGCGTCCGAAAATGAACCATAACTCAGCGAATACTCAGTCAAACAGACATACAGACACACAGGCATGAAGCTTGAATTCTCTTCTTTTAAATGAAGTAATTTTTATAAAAAACAAATATTCTCTGTTTATGTAATCTTTATGAAAAGAGAGAGATGTCAGCCTTTCTCATCTCAGCTAATTATTTTTAATGTGACTCCGCCCACGGAGAGCGCGCGCTATTCAAACGCAAATGACTGAGGCGATCCGTGCAAACTGTGAATGCCCCCATATCAGCTCGAGAAAACACATCAAGCTTATACAGATCATTGTACTTGTTTACACAGTCTCGCAGCGCTGTGAGGAATAATAATAATAATGGAAAATGTACCTCAGAAGTGCTGGTATTTCGAGGAGCAGATGCAGCTGAGCTGAGGAATACTGTAGTAAGTTTTTTTCATTCTCAAGTGAATCGCGTTTCTGTGTGAATGAATGAACGGCAGAGATGCGCTGTTTACCACAGCTCGCACACTCGCGTTTCTGTGTGTGAATGAATGATCTGCTTTTAGCAAACTGTATTGCTATACTGAGATGAGTAAAAATCGACTGAAATATGTTGAAATAAAATGTATTTGTATAAGCAACGTATTAAACTGCAAATTAACATTTATATTCCTTATAATAAAAACTAAAGACCTATGTTACAGACATATGAAAGACAAAATTTCATTGACTAGTTTTGGATAGATTATATATTTTTACTGTAAAATATCTGCCACCTCAAATAAGCTTTTGTTTGCCAATTTTTACTAATATGTTAAATATAGTATGTTTTGTCAATGTAGGCTATATTCAAAGTAATGAATCCTTAACTTTGAAATATGTATGATAAAATGTAAACTTTAGTTTTTACAAAGAAAGATTACACTTGAATTGTTGTTGTAATTGTAACCTTTTTAATAAAAAATATATATATTTACAAGGTAGATGTAAACAAATGTTAAAAGGTAAATATAAGCCTTTTCTTTAAATAATTTTTATTGTGTTTTATTATTGACAAATTTGGGGAGAGGATACATATTCCAAAACTGAGAATACCGTATGAGAATTAACTGCACAATTACTAGACATGTTTTCCTTGGATATGATACAATTTGCAAGCACAATTTGTGGAAAAATAAAATAAAATTGAGATGCTTCCAACTGTGAACCAATGCTCTTGCATTTTTTCTTGTGGTTATAGGTGACACACCTGAATGAATGGCTCATTTGAATGGCTCATTTGATTTGATTTTGATTTGATTTATTTATTTGATTTATTTTATTTTCACAACAAAAACATAAAAATTTTTAAAAAACAGTGTTATACATTTCACAAAAAGAATGTGATGGACAATTGCCGAAAAACCCTCAAGGGGCTTAATTAGCGGCAAACAATTATAGAAACAATTATATTTAACAAATTAAAAACATATTATAAAACAATTTAAAATTGGATTTAAAGCACAAACTCATATGGAAAATTCAAACAACTTAGTAACAACAATTTTACTCTCTGTTTAAACTGTTCTTTAGAAACCTCAATAAATGATGTGGAAGACTGTTCCATACCTTTGACCCTCTGTATAATATACTAAACTGTGTTTGAGTCGTACGAGAGTAGGGAGGCCTAATAAGACAACTACTACGAGTCGAATACTGGTGAAATTCATTATTAAAAATAAAAATATTACAAAAGTGCTGGGGAAATAACTTTTTTATAGAGCTATAAACGAATAAAGCAATTTGAAGCTGATTCACTTGGTAAACACTAAGAATACTTGCCTGAGCAAACAGTGATTGGGAGGAGTGCATGGCTGGACTGGCCATTGGGCATACCGGGCATTTTCCCGGTGGGCCGACGTGCTTTTCGGGCCGATACATCTCATACTCATATACATAATTAAAAAAAAAATAATAATTTAACGGCCCATAAAATTTGTACATCAGCGGCCCATTCGTTTGGTTTTGTTTTGCTTATTCACTAGAAATCTAATGAGAGGCGTTTGTAAACCATGTTTTCCGCCAAAATAAAAGCTTGATGCAGTTTGCGTCAAAATAAAAGATCATGTGCTTATCTCTTTCAAGTATAGAAATTGGTACAACACTAATTATGAAAGTTTCCTTTATTTTTTAGTGCATTTGTTTAACAAAATATGGCAATTACTGTCATTGGATTAATATTATAACTATTATTATGTAGTAGGTGTAATGTAAATAGACACTGTAACTAAAAGAGGTTTGAATTTTTCTTTGTTTAATTTGCACACTGAATATCGGTTGGAGCTTTTAATTTTGAACTCTCAAAGTGCACCAGATTGATGAATTTAACATTAAAATGCACAAAATTTTCTCACGGGGGGGCATGCCCCCCAACCCCCCTAGAAGGACCAAGGTCCACCCACCACAGTTTTAACAAAAATCCTGTAAGAAAAACTTGTATTGCTATGCTAATGCAGATTATAGCTTGTTTTAGGATTCACCACTGTGAAGTATAGTTCAACTGTATTAATAAATGTCAAATTTTTACTTATTTCATCTGTTAACTCTCACTCGTTCCTATACTCACTCATTACATGGCATTAGTGGTTTTAATGAATAGGAGTTGGTATGCATATAATTAGGGGCGTGCAAAGATGGGTGGTGTTTATGATCATAGTGGGGCGGTCTGGGCCAAAATGCCCGGGCCGATTTTTTGTCCCAGTCCAGCCCTGGAGGAGTGTCTACGATTTACACAAAATATTATTCTTAAAGCTCGCTTCTGAAGTCGAAAAATAGATTCCAGTTTAGTTGGGTGGGTACTAGCCCAAGCAACATTACAGTAATTGATATATGGATACAACATTGAGTAATACAACATAACTGCAACTTTTTTGTTAATCAAGTGCCGGATTTTTCCTAATATACCGACCACTTTGGCTATTTTTGTACTTATGGCACTAATATGAGGTTTCCAGGATAAAGAGTCATCTAGTATAACGCTGAGGAAACGAGCAGATCTAACATTGTTAATGGAGATATTATCAATTTGAATTTTCATTGAAGATTTAAATGTGTCAGACTTAATACCAAACAATATATAACTTGTTTTGTTTTATGTTGAGTGACAATTTGTTGGACTTGAACCAAGTAGATAACTTGTCAAGCTCTTCATTAACTACTTTTATTAAAATTTCAGGGTTTTTATGGGAGTAAAATACACTTGTATCGTCTGCAAATAAAATTTTAGAAAGTTTATCTGAGACATTAGGGAGGTCGTTAACATATAATAAAAATAACAAGGGACCCAAGATGGAACCCTGTGGTAAGCCGCACTGAAGGGGAAGGGAAGGGGATTCTGTCCCATTATAGTTGACAATTTGATACCGGTCTGAAAGATAACTGGTGAACCAGAGTAGTGACTTGTTTCGTATACCATAATGTGAAAGTTTTTTTAACAGAATGGAATGGTTAACGGTATCAAATGCTTTTGAAAGATCCAGAAAAATACCTATAGTGTTTTCTTTTCTATCTTTTGCTTTATATATCTCAGTCAAAAAATGGACAAGTGCCATATAAGTGGAATGTTGTTTCCTAAAACCATACTGGTGTACATATAAGATATTATTTTTGTCCAGATGTTGAATTAATCTTGTGTAAACAATCTTAATCTTGTTTTCAACTTTGGACAGGGCTGGTAACACAGAAATTGGTCTATAATTGTTAAAAATAGCATGGTCATCTTCTTTATAAACTGGTGTAATTTTTGCCATTTTCAACTCTACAGGTACAATTCCTTGGTCTAGGGAAAGATTATAAATATAAAGTAATGGTTTAATGATATCAGGGTAAATTGCTTTTAATATTTTACTGTCAATCATATCATGTCCTGGTGAACAGTCTTTTAAATTGATAATTATATCTCTGATCTCATCCTCAGTAACAGAAGTAAAGTTAAAATCCTCAGACATTGGAAAATTCATGTATTCTAGTGGTCCAAAATGACTAGTTGGAATTTTAGAAGCTAATGTTGGACCTACATCAGAAAAAAAGGCATTAAATCTTTTGGCAATTTGTTGCGGATCTGAAACAATAGAATTGTCAATCTTAAATTCATTTGGTAACTGCTTTTTAGAGTGTTTTTTGTTAAGAATACAATTAATGGTTCTCCACAAAGAAGATGCATTATTTTTATGTTCAACTAATTTCCTATTGTAATAATGGGTTTTTGCTCCTCTTATGACATGATTTAATCTATTTCTGTATTTTTTGAATTGCAACAGATGAAATGGAGTAGGACATAGAATGTATTTTTTATATAATCTATTTTTGATTTTCAGGGACTTTATGATAACGTCTCGGTTACGTATGTAACCCTCGTTCCCTGAGTAGGGAACGGAGACGTTACGTCGGATGACGACGAATGGGGCTTCGCTTAGAAAGCCTATCATCTTCGAGTATATAAAACGAGCCAATGGCAATGAAATGCCATGGGTCTGCGGAATTTGCATAGCGTAACTCCGCCCTACCCTGGGGGTATATAAGGAAGTGCGCTAGCAACATGCAGATATGTCTTCGCTGAGGAGCCGAGACTGAACTCAGGCGTTCCAGCGGTACAGCGGAAGTGGCAGGGAGACGTAACGTCTCCGTTCCCTACTCAGGGAACGAGGGTTACATACGTAACCGAGACGTTCCCTTTCGTAGTCACTCCGAGTTACGTCGGATGACGACGAATGGGGTTCCCAGTGTAATCACGCCACCTCTCGACTGTCTTCCAGTGCCCTGCGTAAGTCTGAGCTCCCTGTCGTGAGACTAGCACGGATGAAGGAGTCCTACTTAACACAGGGACATGTTACAAGGTACACTGGGAAGCATATCTCAGAGGAAATAAGCAATTATGCCCAGCCCGAAGGGGGGGACTTGAAATACACATATGACCCCGGGGGGCTGCATATGGAGTATCACTGGGGTGTCCAGCCGCAGGTGGAATATTTCAACCCCAGGGGTGGCAAGGTGGCTTGCCAAGGGAAAGACACATGCTCAGAGAGGCTTACAGTGGAATACACATGTGGGGGTCACCCAGAGGGGGAACCATGCACATGGAAGCACCTAGCCAAGCGCGAAAGCTGCCAGTGGCATAACTCTGGCGTTGACGTCGTCAGTGCTGGAGGAGACTCAGGGCTTATTAGGCTCACCTGAGAAGAATATCGCACGTATCCCATCCATGGAGAGGAATGGCGAGCAAGCGAAGACACCTGAGCAGAATCTCTTACCGGCTAGTTGAAGCGAGTACATGAGAAGAAACTGGCTCCACTCGTAGATTGTAGAATCTCGCGAATGTGTTAGGTGTCGCCCAGCCTGCAGCTCTGCAGATGTCTGTTAGCGAGGCGCCATGTGCTAGAGCCCAAGAGGATGCCACACTCCGAGTGGAGTGGGCCGTCACACCAAGGGGGCATGGTCGACCTTGCTGCTGGTATGCCAAAGCAATGGCGTCCACTATCCAGTGAGACAACCTTTGCTTGGAGAGAGCCTTTCCCTTCAGCTTCCCACCATGACAGACAAAGAGCTGATCTAAAGGTCCTGAAACACTACGTTCTGTCTACGTAAGTACGGAGTGCACGTACTGGACAGAGCAGTGCCAAGGCTGGGTCTGCCTCCTCCAAGGGCAGCGCTTGCAGGTTCACCACCTGATCTCGAAAGGGAGTGGTGGGAACCTTGGGCACATATCCAGGCCGGGGTCTCAGGATCACGTGAGAGTTAGCCGGTCCGAATTCCAGGCACGCTTCGTCAACCGAAAATGCCTGCAGGTCCCCTACCCTCTTGATGGAGGCCAATGCAACCAGGAGCGCTGTCTTCACTGATAGGAACTTAAGCTCCACTGATTGCAGAGGCTCAAAGGGAGCACTCTGCAGGGCAGTTAAAACCACTGAGAGGTCCCAAGAGGGAACGAGAGGAGGGCGAGGAGGATTCAGTCTCCTCGCTCCTCTCAGGAACCTGATGATCAGGTCGTGCTTTCCCAGAGACTTACCATCAACTGTGTTGTGATGTGCGGCAATGGCGGCAACATACACTTTCAGGGTGGAGGGAGACAGCCTTCGCTCCAAGCCTTCTTGCAGGAAGGAAAGCACGACACTGATCGGGCATTTCGTGGGTTCTTGATGTTTAGAAGAACACCAGTTGACGAAGAGGTTCCACTTCAACGCATAGACATGTCTCGTGGACAATGCTCTAGCGGAAGTGATGGTAGCCACCACCGCTGGTGGTAGGGTACTCAAACCTGCCTCGTCCCGTCCAGGAGCCACACGTGGAGGTTCCAAAGATCGGGACGAGGGTGCCATAGGGTGCCCCGTCCCTGAGAAAGAAGGTCTTTCCTCAGAGGAATTGGCCAGGGAGGTGCTGTCGCGAGGAGTATAAGTTCTGGAAACCAGGTGCGGTTGGGCCAATACGGGGCAACCAAAATCACCTGCTCCTCGTCCTCCCTGATCTTGCGCAAAGTCTGCGCAAGAAGGCTCACTGGGGGAAACGCATACTTGCGGAGGCCCCGCGGCCAGCTGTGCGCCAGTGCATCCGTGCCGAGCGTGCCCTCGGTCAGGGAAAAAAAACAGGTCGCAATGGGACGAGTCGTGGGAGGCAAACAGATCTACCTGTGCGTCCCCGAACTGATCCCAAATCAGCTGAACCGTCTTGAGGATGGAGTCTCCATTCTCCAGCGAGAGGCCGAAGCCGAGACAGCTTGTCGGCCGCCTGGTTCAGGTCTCCCGGGATATAAATGGCTCGAAGCGACCTCAGATGCTTCTGACTCCATATGAGGAGGTGGCGGGCGAGTTGTGACATACGGCGGGAGCGCAGACCACCTTGACGGTTGATGTACGCTACAGTCGCGGTATTGTCTGACCGGACTAGTACGTGTTGACCCCTGAGCAACGCACGGAAGCGGTGCAGGGCAAGACATACAGCCAACAACTCGAGGCAATTGACATGCCAAAGGCTCTGGGGTCCTGTCCAGGATCCCGTGGCAGCATGTCCATTGCACATGGCGCCTCAGCCCGTGGTGGAGGCATCTGTTGACACAACAACATGCCTGGACACTCGTTCCAAGGGCACTCCGGCCCGAAGAAAACTGAGGTTCGACCACGGGGTGAAGGTCTGACGGCAGGTCGGAGTCACTAGAACTCGGAGCGTGCCGTGATGCCATGCCCACCTCGGGACTCGATCGCGAAGCCAAAGCTGAAGTGGTCTCATATGAAGCAACCCGAGTGGCGTGACTGCAGCTGCGGATGCCATATGCCCCAGGAGCCTCTGAAATAGTTTCAGTGGAATCACACTCTTGCCCTCGAACTGACGAAGGCAAGTCAGCAGTGACTGCGCGCGCTCGCTCGTAAGCTGCGCGCACATGGCGACCGAGTCGATCTCCATACCGAGAAAAGAGATCCTCTGCACGGGGCAGAGTTTGCTCTTCTCCCAGTTGACCCGAAGGCCCAGACGAGCTAGGTGCCGGAGCACTAGGTCCCTGTGTTCGCAAACCTGGTCTCGAGAGTGAGCTAGGATCAGCCAGTCATCGAGATAGTTCAGGATGCGAACCCCGTGTTCCCGAAGGGGAACAAGGGCTGCCTCGACGACCTTCGTGAAGACGCGAGGAGACAGGGCTAGCCCGAAAGGGAGAACCGCGTACTGGTATGCCTGCCCCTCGAAAGCAAACCGTAGAAACGGTCTGTGTCGAGGAAGAATGGAGACATGAAAGTAGGCGTCCTTCAGGTCGATCGCTGCAAACCAATCCTGCGGCCGTATGCACTCGAAAATGCGTTTGGCCGTGAGCATCTTGAACAGCATCCTGTGAAGGGAGCGGTTCAAGACGCGCAAGTCGAGGATTGGTCGTAACCCACCGGATTTCTTCGGTACAATGAAGTAGGGGCTGTAAAAGCCGGACTTCATTTCGGCTGGAGGGACAGTCTCGATCGCACCCTTCGCCAGTAAGGTAGCGACCTCCGCTCTCATAACAGGGGCATTGCCACCGACCATAGTGAAGCGGACTCCCCTGAAGCGGGGAGGAGACTGCTCGAACTGAATCGCGTAGCCAAGCCTGATGGTCCTCGCGACCCAGCGGGACAGCCTGGGAAGCTCTAACCAGGCTTCCAGGAACTGTACCAGCGGGGTCATGCGGACCACAGACGTACCCTCGGTGGTGCAGCGAGGCAGAATGACCGGCCCAGGCATGGGTGGCATAGCGGCCCGATGCGGGGGCACGGTCATTAGCCGCGTCCTGCCAGAGGAGGCCAGGGGAGGACCAGCGTCCCACGGGGGCGTGCTCTGGCAGGGGTCTGGCGACAGAGGGGGACGAGAGTGGCGAGGCTCGAGAGCGGAGCGCACTGTCATCCGAGAACTCTGTGTGCTCAGAGATGGGGAAGTGAGTTCTTTCTTTAACCACATTAGGGTGCTGCCCGTCGTGGGACCTTGGGCCCTGCTACCATCTCCTGCAAAGAACTCAGTGCCATCTCTGAGCAGCCCGTCTCAGGAGCGCCGCTTTGCCTGGCGTTTAGCGGGGCACGAGGCGGGAGAGGGCTGTGGCGCCTTCCTGCGGCGTCCTCCACGACGCGACCCAGATGGAGGCTGCTGCTGGGGCCGTGCGGGAGGGGCGGGAGCCGTAGGAGGGCGCCCTCGGCGGCGAGCAGACTGAGGCACCTGTGCCGACGGCTGGGTGGAGGCAGCAGCTGGCCGTCGGGGCAGGACGTGTTTGAGAGCCTCAGTCTGCTTCTGGGCAAAGTCTTCAACCACCCCGCCGAAGAGGCCAGCCTGGGATATGGGAGTGTCGAGGAACCGGGTTCGCTCGGCCTCACGCATATCGGCCAGGTTGAGCCACAGATGTCTCTCCTGGACCACGCAAGTGGACATCACCTGACCCAGGGAGCGTGCGGTCACCTTCGTCGCTCGGAGAGCAAGGTCGGTGGCGGCACGCAGCTCATCAAAGAGCCCTGAGTCAGTCCTCCCCTCGTGCATGTCACGCAACATCTGGGCCTGGTAGACCTGGAGTGTTGCCATGGCATGCAGTGAGGATGCCGCCAGCCCCGCAGCTCTATAGGCCTTCGCCACAAGCGTGGAGGAGAACCTACAGGCCTTGGAGGGGTGCTTTGGGTCACTGCGAGAAGAAGCACTCTGAGGACACAGTTGCATCGCAACAGAGCGTTCAACCCGGGGAACCCCAGTGTACCCTTTGGCGGCCGCCTGATCGTGAGGAGGCAAGGCGGAGGAGGTCGCCGAGCGATCACGGGAAGACAAGGGTGCCTTCCAGGACCTCGTGACCTCCTCATGCACATCCGGGAAGAAAGGCATTGGGGTCACGCGCTGACGAGGATCAGCGGCGGCACCCAAAAACCAATCGTCCAGCCGTGAGCGCACCGGACCAGGTGGCGGGGACCAATCAAGACCGATGGCCGCGGCTGCCCGGGAAAGCATGGCCGTCATCTCGGGGTCAGACTCGGGCAATGCTGGGACACCCGAAGGTGGCAGCACAGCCGAATCCTCACTTCCCAAGGACTCCTGCCCACCTTGTGATGCAGCGATCGACATCACATCTTCCTCTGGAGCGCCGAATGAGACCCGCGGCAAGTCAGAGGACTGTACAGCGGGCTCATTCGAAACACTCACGGGTTGCACGGTGCTAGAGGACGGTGTGGAGCGTGGAATAGTCGGCACTTTGTTCCACACCATAACTCGTAGATCGGGGTGCGGATGAGGGGACTCTACCATGAAGGTCATTGAGTCTTGACCGCAACCGTGCGATGGGCATGTTCCCGCAATGGGAACATGACTCATCAACAAACGCTGCCTTAGCGTGCTCAATACCCAGACACACAAGACAGCGATTGTGCCCATCAGAGTCAGAAATGAGTAGACCGCAACCAGAAGTGCACGGGCGAGGCATCTTTAAAAAGACGTGCCGCGTGCAAGCTCTTTTAGAAAGGAGATTTCTCTGCAAATGCTGAAGCGACCAGGGAGAGAACACACAAACACTGGCAAATCACTGCACAGATAAGCAGGGAATGTGCACTCGCTGGAACTCGCTGTCACACCAACACTTGGAGAGAGGCTCGTTCGAAGAGAAGAGAGATGAATCTCAGGATTGGCTTGTGGAGTGAAGTACATCAACATGGCTCCGAAGCGAAAACATATCTGCATGTTGCTAGCGCACTTCCTTATATACCCCCAGGGTAGGGCGGAGTTACGCTATGCAAATTCCGCAGACCCATGGCATTTCATTGCCATTGGCTCGTTTTATATACTCGAAGATGATAGGCTTTCTAAGCGAAACCCCATTCGTCGTCATCCGACGTAACTCGGAGTGACTACGAAAGGGAACTGGAGTTATCCACGGTTTGGACAATTTGCGTTTCAAAGGCACTGATTAGAGAGGAAAACATGAGTTGTAAACCTGAGTAACATTTTTTATAAACAATGAAAAGGCCTTTCTGAGTATCTACTTTTTGATAGATTTCACTCCATGATATTTGCCTTACAGCGTGTCTGAAATTTATCAAATTTCTTTCACTAAAAATTCGTCTATATTTAATGTTTTGTAAAGGGGGGCAATTTTCACTCTCGTTAACAGTGATCAAAAATATGGGACAGTGATCAGCCACATCAATGCACAGGACACCGGATTTCATAGTCTTATTATACACATTAGTAAAAATATTATCTATATGAGTTGCTGAGGTATTAGTCACTCTGGTGGGGACTGAAATCATAGGATTAAAGCTATAAGAATACATAGTATCTGTAAATTCTTTGATTAACATATTTCCCTGACTATTTTCAATATTAATGTTAAAGTCACCCATTATGTAACAGTTTTTCCTTTCATTAGAAATGATATCCAGTACATTTGAGATGTCTCTAATAAATGCAGAGAGGTCACAATTAGGTGGTCTATAGATACATAAAATTATTGCTAATTTAGATTCTACTGCTACTACTTCCAAAGAAGAATTAAAAAGCTTTTCAAAGTCACATCTTTCTTTATAATGTAGACTAGAATTAATAAACAGAGAAACCCCTCCACCCACCCTTCCCTCTCTACATCTAAAAATATGTTTGTAATATTCTAAGTGAAAATTCCCAGCTGTGTTGTCTGTCAGCCATGTTTCAGTAAGCCCTATCACATTAAAGGTATAATTTAGATTTTCAAGGCAAGTGGATAAACCCTCAAAGTTTTTAGACAAACTACGAACATTAATATGAAGGAAAGAAAAATAATTTCCAGTACTAAGAGAATTTATCAAAGTTTTAAAAGTACTTTCACAATAGTATTCAGAGGAGCCAAAATAATTCTGTTGTAGATGGAGAATATTGTTTTGGTCTGGATCAGGAGAAATCATCATGCATGTGGACTAGATCAAAATAAATCGTCATGCATGTACAATGAGAGGAATTATTTGAACTTCACTGGTAGTTGCCATCTGATGTTATTGACAGGGTTTAACTATGAGCCAATCATAGCTAATAACAGCAAAGTTGCCCCTCTCTCTGGCCTCCTTCATAGCTGGAAACAGTTCGGCCCTCTTCTTCCTAATGTGATCTGAAAAATCTTCATTAACATAGACACTCATTAAGTATGTGGGCCCCATTGTCTCCTCAGGTGTGAACCACTAAATGATGGTGCATGATGGTGTTGAATGGTTGACGCCCTTTGCGCATATTGCCTTTCCAAACAAAAAGTGTTTTACAAGATTTAAATCAATGTATTGTGTTATGTGAATGATTAGGCAGGATGATTTTCACATCATTTTGAAGAAAAAACTCTAGGCAATGACATTAGTCCATTAGTCAAAAGTCTTATTGACACATATTTAGTATGTGTTTTGTGGCCTTATTTCAGAAACTTTATTTTTTATTTTTTTCAATAACCATGCATAAACATTATTGTGATATTAAAGTATGGTAGCCCTGTAAAGTCCTGTTTGTGGCACATTAGTATATGTGAGGGGGCAAACTCCTCAAGATGGGTGGTGTGTACTAATATATACTAATGTGCCACAAACAGGACTTTAATATCACCAACCATTCCCATGTTATTACGGTGTATCCATATAAATGGCCCACCCTGTAGATTCAACGGTCAAGGTATCCTCACCTATACCATGTTTGGTCTCTATAAATTGATACTTTGAAGATCGAAATTATTGTGTACATGATATGCCGATAGCCGCGCAACATATTAGTATACAAGAATCTTAGTTTCTTCATCAGAAACCAATCCAGCTGCCATTGCAAATGACCACGTTTAGAACAAAGATTCATAAATCAACCACAGAGGAATCTTCCCGCTTGGAAATTCCACCTTCTCATTGGTCAAGCAAACCCGGAGAGGTGGGGCCTTTCTCAGGCTTTATTAGAGACAAATCCACAGTGACCCCCTCTCTCTCTTCTTTTGGCCTCTACTGCTGCTTCTTCAAGTTGATACTGTGGGGTCTTCAAAATGATTCTTCAAAATGATAAGCTGATGGTTCTTTTCATAGTTAAATAGATCTTTTCCATAGTTCCATTTCCTGCTTCCGGTTCCATATCACTCACCATTTCACCTATGCATATATGTATGTATGTATGTATGTATGTATGTTTGTTTAGTTTAGTTTAGTTTAGTTATGTTTGTGATTTAGTTAATAAAACTTGTGCACAATATGTATTTGGTTCTGTTTCTCTGCTTGCAACAAAGTCCATTTTACAATCTTGATCTTGTTACATGCTCTAAGTGCTGTACATGCTAAGAAATAATTATTTTTCGGTGGCCATGAAAGATACGCTATTCTTAGAATAAATGAATAATCAAGTGTTCTTTGTAACTGATTAATTGATTGTAATATTAATTTAGCTACCCTCAAGTTAATCCAATTAACTGACCCAAATATTAATAATTAATCATAACTGATAATTATGAGTTATTATTAATATTTCCCCTTTGAGCTAACTTGTTACAGTCATAAGTTTACATACACCTTGCAGAACCTCCAAAATGTTATTTTTATTTATTTTTTAATAATAAGGATCACAGAAACTTTTTTTGTTTGTTTTTGTTTTTTGTACTGCCCTGAAAAAGCTTTTTTCACATTACAGATGTTTAACTGCACAATTACTAGAAATGTTTACCTTGGATATTATACAATTTGCAAGCACAATTTGTGGAAAAAACAACAACAACTGTGAACCAATTATATATATATATATATATATATATATATATATATATATATATATATATATATTGTCCTTGCATTCTTTCTTGTGGCTCAGTCACACACCTGAATGAAAGATTCATTATGTATGCAGCCTCATTATGCGGGTCGTTGTCTTCTCAGGTGTGAATCATGCCCACACACATATTGCCTTTCCAAACAAAAAGTGTCTTACAAAATTTAAATCAATGTATTGTTTTATGTGAATGATTAGGCAGGATGATTTTCACATCATTTTGAAGAAAAAACTCTAGGCGACAAAATGCATTATTCAGAAGTCTTGTGGACACATATTTAGTATGTGTTTTGTGGCCTTATTTCAGAAACTTTCATTTTAAGTTTTTTCAATAACCATACATAAACATTATTTTCTCAAAAATACAAACATGTACATACATGTTGCTCACATATTATGGTAGCCCTGTTTGTGATAAATAGAGTGTAATTATACCTTTGCCATTAATATGTTTATAAGCAACTGAAAAAAGCACAAATGTAAGGGCATGTCAGAACATCTCAAGGACCCCTAAAACACCTTAGGCCCCAGAGGGTTAAACTTTACAGTGTGAACGTAACCACTGGTCCTCTAGAAGCATCAAAAGCAAAACTATTATTTAGATTGTCAATAGCGCTCCCTTTAAGCCATCACTTACTTACCACATTCTGCACTCTCACTAAAACTCTTGTCATAAACTGAAGTTGTCTGCACTGCACAGTGAATCTCTTATTTACATCACCTCTGATTGATGCGCATAATATACATGTCTGTGATTGGCTACAATGCTCAACGCTGAAACAACACAATGTAAGTAGTTTAGTTTTGTTTTTGAATAATAAAATATTGTGTCCTCCAGTGCCCGGACTCGACTGTACTCAGCAAATTTTCTAAAATGTTTGAGTCGGTGTCAAGTCCGAGCACAAATTCACCCGAGTGCGTGACAAGTCTGAGTTCATTCAAAATCTGTTACTCAACACGGGTAAATTGCAATCGAGGATTTTTTTAAATCGAGTACTCGACTTTAATCGAGGAATTGTTACAGCCCTAATGTGGTCTACACTGGATGCGGCGCGAGCGACAAATTTCTGACAATAAACTGATGCCTCGTTCTGCTTTGTAACGGGCGCTTTTTCGCGTCTAGGGTAAACAGCTGTTGCGACGTGAGCGTCCGGTGTAGACATAGTTCAACAGTATATATATATATATTCTGTTTATGTATACTGTGTATTCTATATACAGTACCAGTCAAAAGTTTATACAAACGAATAGGAAAGTGTGTCCAAACTTTTGACTGGTGCTGTACTATAATATACACATAAATAATATTGCTTCTGTATTATAATATACACATAAATAATATCGGTGGATATATCAATATCGGGCTTTTTTTTACTCCCTCATATCAGTATCAGCATCGCCCCCCAAAAATCCATATCGGTCGGGTTCTACTAAAAATCCTACTTTATTGTTTCGTATTTAAATACATTTTAGGTTTACGGGACCCAAGGAAATTAGTAACCAACACAGTTACAAAAAATAAGTAATAGTAAATAAATAAGTAAATAAATACCACACTTAATCAACAACAAGTTATTAATACGAACTCAGGGTGCTCCCTTATATATCTAGAAAGTAAAGGGTTAAAGGGATAGTTCACCCAAAAAATTTTTTATTAGCCCATCATTTACTCACCCTGAAGCCATCCTAGGTGTATGACATTCTTGAAGATTGTATTAACAATATTGGAACTGCACAGTAAATTAGAAAATAAGACCTATTGAAAGGATACTGGCAAGTCCCGTTGACTCAACACGCTTCTGACATTGGTGCTTTTGTTACGCCAGATTATTTTGCCCAATATACACGGATAGCTTCCGGGTTGCACAATGCACAACATGTTGCACCTGCAACCTTTCAGTGCCTAATGCAGTCAGTCTTGAGAGACGTGGAACGCTGTAACGTGTATTTGGATGATGTCGATGAATATGATAAAGAGATAATACATGCTATTTTATCTGTGGGCACTGGGCATGGAAGGGCATGGAGGCAGTTACTTAAACTTAAAAGAAGGTTGTCTTCAGAGAGCTTTTTCGAACTGTTTTCAGTGTTTGTTACCAAGGCAATTATCATGTGACCAGTGTCCATATATAGCAATCCAAATCAAACCTTTGCAAAACACTACAGGAAGCATGTTAACAGAGAACATGGTAAGATTCTGTTTTGTAACTAAAAAAAAAAAAAAAAAATCGAATATATATAAACAAAAAAAAAAAACATGTATGCTACTGTTACAGGATTTGATGTTTGCTTGTTGGTGTTTTTCATCTACAGACTTCCTATCGACAGTGACAATTCAACTTGATACAACTAATTATTTTTCAAATAGCTTTCCAAAATAATTACATATCATTCAAGATGCAGTCACTATTAAAGAATGAGTCTAGTGTCTTGGTATTTACACTCTCTGGTCTGAAAGAAACAATGGAAAATAGATATGTCTTGTTTTCTCTTACCGCACTGTACTATCCCTTGATGGTCTTTTGTAATGTAACTATAATTACTACTATACTCTTACATAAGAAGCTTCATGAGCCGATGTATGTGTTTATATGTAATCTGTGTGTAAATGGACTTTTTGGCACTTCTGGATTCTACCCTAAATTCTTGTATGATTTATTATCCCATGATCATGTGATTTCTTATATTGGATGCCTGATTCAGATATTTGTCATTTATTCATCTATTCTGTGTGACTTTTCAACATTAACAGTGATGGCATATGACAGGTATGTAGCTATATGTAGACCACTTGAGTATCATTCAAACATGACAAATCAGAAAATTTTTAAATGTATCCTTTACTGCTGGCTGGCTCCATTTGTTTCCATGTCTGTTCTAATTATTTTATTATCTAGACTCACCTTATGTGGCTTTATTATTGAAAAGTTATATTGTGAGATTTGGGCAGTTGCTAAACTTTCTTGTTTTTCTACAACAGTAAATAATGTGTTTGGGTACATTGTTATTCTTACATTCTTTGGACATGCAGTATTGATATTTTGCTCATACATTCACTTGATTAGAAAGTGCAGGAAGTCAATTGAGGGCAGACACAAATTCATGCAAACATGTGTGCCACATCTGCTTTCACTGATCAATGTGACAGCTGCGTTTATGTTTGATGTGCTGTACAGTCGTTATGGCTCAAAGAATGTGCCTCAAGGTGTGCGTAATTTCATGGCCCTGGAATTCTTACTTGTACCACCTATTTTAAATCCTCTCATTTATGGACTAAATCTGACAATAGTGCGCCAGCAAGTTATGAGGCTGTTTTTCAAGAAACAAATGGGAATATCGGAGTGAGTTTCAGTAAGATTGTGTCACTAAAAAGCCTAAAGGAAGAATATATTTTTTAGATGTTGTAGCAACTCAAAATGTAATAACAAAGCATAATGTAATAACTGCACATTATGTTATAGGTATTAAGCCTTGTCTGTGAAACACAACAGTTAAATAAAAAAATTTGGATAATGACATGCTCCATTATTTTGAGTCACTTTAACCCAGAAATAAATTTCACGAGTTTGTGTGCCCATATAATCTTAGCATAAGTGGTAAATGGATTTAGCTTGCTGTCTGCTATAGAGGGGCTCAGAGAGGATATTCTACTCGAGCTCCGATTGCCCCCTTTTACACAGTCAAAATATGGTACAAAAGGAGGAGAAGGGGAGGAGGAGGGATGCCGAAAGAACTAACAATGAGAAATGGTAAGAGGCTGTTTTTTATACCTTGGTATTAATTAGACGATTAGATGGGTGTACTCCTCCCAAAATTACGTTAATAACTTCACTAAGATTTATGCACTAAATTAAAAAAAGTAAAGCTTCTGCTTTCTGTTATTATAAGTGTTTAATCATTTTTGAGATATAGTCATTTAAATGGTTGTCATAAAAAAATATTCTACAAAAATGCTAAATGTATTAATAACGTCTCGGTTACGTATGGTAACCCTCGTTCCCTGAGTAGGGAACGGAGACGTCTCGTCGGAGGAGTTTCCAACGAATTGGGATCACGCTAGGGAGACCAACTGTCTTCGAGTGAAATAAAACGAGCCAATGAACATTGGCATGCAAGATTTGCATTCCGCGGCCCCCCTACCAGCGCGGGTATAAAGCGGAAGCAAGCCTACTCAGGGAACGAGGGTTACCATACGTAACCGAGACGTTCCTTTTCGTTCGGGAACTCCTACGTCTCGTCGGAGGAGTTTCCAACGAATTGGGATCCCTAATAAAATGCCATGGTGCTGGCCCCTTCCAGCGCCCTACCTAAGCTTCAGCAGCAGTTTCTTGAAATTTACTCCTATGTGCGGAAGCTTAGCTGGGAAGAGTCACACTGCTGTTCCACAAGACCCGCTCAGTGGACATTGGATAACACTGGGAAAGCGTGCCCAAGATGTAGAAGGGAACGCTGCGGAGCCCAAGCCTGCCCGAAGGGAGGCACTAGGAATACACATGTGCACTAGCCCGTAGGGTAGTGAACACATGGCAGTCTCTGAGGTAGTCCCAGCCCGGAGGGTGGGAGCGTACTCAGCAGAGACGACAGACAGAGTCTGTCAAGGGGAAGACACTGGCTAACCCGGAGGGTAACCTAACGTGGAAAGACACCTATGGGGTCGCCGTAGGGACCCCTACATAGGACCCAGCCTGAACTCAGCTCAACAGAGAGGAACGGGCCTGGCGACCGGCGATCCGCCTCGCCTGTCGCCTGTCGCCGGAGGGGGAGACGGAGGAACTCACGAGGTTAGCCGTTTGTTGGGTAACCAACGGAGCAGAATAACGCACGTATCTGGCCCCTGGGACGAGAATGGCGTAGCAAGCCGACACTAACCTAATTCCTATATACGGCCGAAGCGAATACACGGGAGGAAACAGGTTCTACACGAAGGCTATAAAACCTAGCGAACGTGTTGGGTGTCTCCCAGCCCGCAGCTCTACAAATATCTGTCCTTGAGCCAGATACAAATATCTGGCTCTACAAATAAATACCTTGAGCCAAAGCCCAGGAGGAGGAAACACTCCTAGTAGAGTGTGCCCTCAACCTAGGTGGACAAGGCACGTCCTGGGACTCATAAGCCCGGACGATAGCATCCACTAGCCAGTGGGCTAAGCTCTGCTTGGAGACAGCCTTCCCCTTCTGCTGGCCTCTGTAACAGACAAAGAGCTGGTCTGAGATCCTAAAGCTTTGAGTTCTGTCAATGTAACAGCGCAGAGCGCGAACAGGACAGAGCAAAGCCAGGGCTGGGTCTGCCTCCTCCGGGGGCAGCGCTTGCAGGTTCACTACCTGATCTCTAAACGGAGTTGTAGGAACCTTGGGCACATATCCGGGCCGGGGTCTCAGAACAACGTGAGAGAAGTCCGGCGCGAACTCTAGGCACGATTCGTCGACCGAAAATGCCTGCAGGTCCCCTACCCTCTTGATGGATGCCAAAGCGAGCAGGAGAGCTGTCTTCAATGACAGAATATTTAAATCGACTGCATGCAAGGGCTCAAAAGGTGGATTCTGGAGTGCTCTGAGCACTAAAGTCAGATCCCAAGAGGGTACGGTGTGCTGATTACGAGGAGGATTCAATCTCCTAGCACCCCTGAGGAACCTGAGGACCAGGTCATGCTTTCCCAAGGACTTACCTTCTACTGCATCGTGATGTGCGGCTATTGCGGCAACATACACTTTGAGGGTGGAGGGAGACAGCCTTCGCCTCCAACCCATCTTGCAGGAAGGAAAGCACAACACTGATTGGGCAAGTTCGGGGGTCTTCCCGGCGGGAAGAGCACCAATCGGCGAATAGGTTCCACTTCAACGCATAAAGGCGCCTCGTAGAGGGGGCTCTAGCGGAAGTGATGGTGTCTACCACAGCCTGTGGTAGGCCACCTAGAACCTCCGCGTCCCGTCCAGGGACCAGACATGAAGTTTCCAGAGGTCTGGACGCGGGTGCCATAGAGTGCCCCGTCTCTGAGAGAGAAGGTCTTTCCTCAGAGGAATGGGCCAAGGAGGGGCTGTCGCAAGGAGCATGAGTTCTTCAAACCAAGTCCGGTTGGGCCAATATGGCGTAACTAGCAGGACCTGTTCCTCATCCTCCCTGACTTTGCACAGAGTCTGTGCGAGAAGGCTCACTGGGGGAAACGCATATTTGCGAAGACCCTGGGGCCAGCTGTGCGCCAGTGCATCCGTGCCGAGTGTTCCTTCGGTCAGGGAATAAAACAACTGGCAATGGGTCGTGTCCGGAGAGGCAAACAGATCTATCTGAGCGGCTCCGAAGATTCCCCATATCAGCTGGACCACCTGGGGATGGAGTCGCCATTCTCCCGGAAGTGGCAGCTATCGTGAAAGCTCGTCGGCCGCACGATTGAGCACACCAGGGATATGAATGGCTCGAAGCGACCTCAGATGCTTCTGACTCCAAAGGAGGAGATGGCAGGCGAGTCGCGACATACGACGGGAGCGTAGACCACCTTGATGATTGATGTACGCAACGGTCGCAGTGCTGTCCGTACGGACCAGTACGTGCTTGTAGTGTTGTCAAAAGACCCGGTACTTCGGTACCAAGTCGGTACTATTTTTTTTTTAAACGTCACGGTACCAGGTTTTCTCAAACCCGGTACTTGATGCGCGTGCATGCCCGAAGCGCGTGCAGTTGCGTCCTCTTCATAAAAGCGCTGATGGCGATCGGCGGTGCTGCTGCTGATGTGGTGCTGATGTTTTTGCGCGTGCAGATACGTTATTTCAAATGGCGCGCGGCAAGCGCGCTCATAATAGAAGCGGCGCGCTCGCTTTTCCATGCGCGTTCATGGATGCATAGCAACGACAGACGCCACGGGAGTACAAACGCTTGTGCGAACTGCGCTCTCCATGACGACGAGGAAGTGTGACATAGGCCTATTAATTGATTTCTAGCCCTTGCATTAGCTTTACTACTAGATATATTTATGGAGATGAGAAATAAAAAGCCGTCATTAATATCAGTCCGTCAGAAAAGCAGTTCTAGTCTTATTCTTGGCTGGATAACTCTTAGCAGGTTTAAAAAGCCCTTTTAAAGTTAAATATGAATACAGTTTTGGATTAAATAAAAGTATAGTCAAGTCAAATAAAACATATTTTATCTCCTGTATAGTTTGGTAATGCTACAATAAGATACCATTCATTAACATCACTTAATGCGTTATCTAACATAACACATTGAGTGAACAATATATTTTTACAACATTAATTAATGTTTGTGAATGTTATTTAATACAAACACTTGATTGGTCATGTTTGTTCACTTCATTCATTGTGCATTAAATAATGTTAACAAAAATAATGTTAACTTTTGATTTTAAAAATGTATTTTTAAATTAACTCCTAAAGGAGAATAATTGCGACAGTATATAACTAGGCTATTGTTTTTTTGTTAGGTCATTTTATCTAATGTTATCTAACAAATGGAATCTTATTGTAAAGTGTTTTTAATACTACAGTTTCCATCTTTGTAACTGTGATATACACTTTAATATAATTATGTAAATTTAATCTAAATTAAGCTTTGGTACCGAAATTGGTACCGAGAACCGTGGATTTTCACTGGTATCGGTACCGAATACTGAAATTTTGGTACCGTGACAACACTACATGCTTGTGCCTGAGAAACCCCTTGAGGCGACACAAAGCTAGGCGTACTGCTTGCAACTCTAGGCAGTCTGGCCGACCGAGTCCAGCTCCATACTGAGATAAGAGATCCTCTGCACGGGGCAGAGTTTGCTCTTGTCCCAGTTGACCTGAAGTCCCAACCGACTGAGATGGTGAAGCACCATATCCCTGTGTTCGCACAACAGGTCTCGCGAGTGAACTATTATAAGCCAGTCGTCAAGATGGTTGAGAATGCGAATGTTACGTTCTCTCATGGGAACAATAGCCGCCTCCGCGACTTTCGTGAAGACACGGGGCGACAGGGCCAGCCCGAAGGGTAGGACCTTGTACTGATATGCCTGACCCTCGAACGCAAACCGAAGAAACGGTCTGTGACGAGGAAGAATCGAGACATGAAAGTACGCGTCCTTCAGGTCGATCGCTGCAAACCAATCCGGGGACGGATGCATTCGAAGATGCGTTTCTGCGTAAGCATTTTGAACGGGAGCTTGTGAAGGGCCCGATTCAAAACTCGCAGGTCCAGGATTGGCCGTAACCCACCGCCTTTCTTGGGTACAATGAAGTAAGGGCTGTAGAACCCAGACCTCATCTCGGCTGGAGGGACCGGCTCGATCGCGTCCTTCGCCAGCAGGACGTTGATCTCTTTCCGCAAGACAGGGGCATCCTCTGACCGCACACGGGTAAAGTGGACGCCCATGAACCTGGGAGGCCGGCGAGCAAACTGAATTGCATAGCCGAGCCGGATGGTACGGGTGAGCCACCGGGACCACCGGCGTACCCGGGGTGGGGCAGCGAGGTGGAAGGCAGGGACTCGACTCCGGAGGCCCTGGGGCGGCCGGAAGTGGAGTCTGGGTGTGACATGCAACACCAACCTGCTTCCACGCGGGGGCAATCGACAGGGAAGGCACGGAGGCGTTCGGCTGTTCGTTGCCCCGAGGCGAAGGAGGGAGGGGAAACGAGAAACGACACCCGAGGGGATCGAGTCCCAAGTATCCGCACCTCCCTGCCCAGTGGGAGATGAGAGTGATGTGGCCGAGGCGGCATCACTGTCATCTGAGCACTGGAAAAAGGGGAATGAGAGCAGCGAGGCAATACTGTGGCGCGCACTGTCACCCTGGCCCTCTTGGACGGAGGAGACTGAGAGCGGCAAGGCAACTGAGCAGTGTTAATTTCGTTAACGAAAACTATGACGAAAAATGTTCGTTGACGACCTTTTTTCCCCTGACTAAGACAAGACGATGAGAGACGACACCCACGTCATTAAACGATAACTGTGACTATATCAACACATGCAATATCGTTGACGAAAAAAGACGAGACTGAAATGTGTTTAAACATTTTTAAACTTAACCAAAACCACTTGTTTGTGTCAAATAAAGGAGACGACAACACATTGACTGTTTTTTACGAGCGTTCATGCTTACGGTTGCCAGATTTTAATAATTAAATCCCCAGACAGAGCTTTTCTGTTAAAAGAACACGTTTTCTACCCGGTCTTTTCAATAGTATCTGGCAACCATGCGCACGCGCTCTCTACACTGCTGAAGAAGCGCGGATGATCTGAAAACAACACAGACAAGTAAGCTGGAGTTTAGCGATCTTCATTTGAGATTTTCTACTTAAATTAAAGTGTCTTTCAGTCGGTCTGTGTTCTGCCACGAGCCGTTTGCGCTATCTGTGCTACTAAATCTGCGATCAAAATATAGGCTGATATCTAGTGTTTTTAATGTCGATCATATTATACGAGCAAGAATACAATGTTTCCTGAATATCCACACGATTTCAAATGAGACATTGATTTTATACAACAGTTCAACAAACAGAAGGGTAACATTAAATTATTTACTACATTTAAAACAGTATTGTCATAGGCTTATTGCTCTATTTTGCAACGAAAGCCACAGCAGAACTGCAGCACACAGCGGTGATTCGTGAACGATTCTGTGGCTTAGAATGAATCGTGAGATTCCTGACCCGTTCATAAAAATAGCAGCTTGCTTCCTTACTGAATGAATGACTCCATGACTCACTCATAAAGACAGTGACTTACTACTGGCTTTAATTTAATATTTTAAAAGTACCGGTATCACTAAGTTTTTACCATCATTGCATATTTATTGAACATTGTTTAATTTAAAAATATATATAGGCCTACTGTATAGAAAAATATTGTCCCTTAATGGAAAAAGTGTGACTGCAGTCTAAGTGGAAGAGAGGGGGTACCAGGGGGTAGGGCACTCTAAAAACCACTGAACTAAGGAAAAGGGGTATGTAGAATTGCACAAGTGCTACTGCTAAAGAGTGCAATGTCAATACAGCCTGTTACCTTAATTTACATTTCTCATAAGCTTAGTTGAATTGGCCTAGAGATAAAAAATTAGGACATTTTTTGTCTAAAGACTACATATAAATAGCTACCAAAATTAATGTCGGTAACTGCAGTTTGACTAAAAGTTGACAAAAAACGCAATGACTTTTCGTCAACTAAAACTAGACTAAAACTATGAAAGACAAAATGACTAAAATGTGACTAAGACCAATAAGTATTTTCGTCTCAAGATGAAAACTAAGACTAAATCAAAAATGGCTGCCAAAATTAACACTGCAACTGAGCGTCGTCCTGAACTACCAGTCTCGACCGTGTATGACCCAGGAGAAATAGAAATTGCTCTTTTGTTGAAACTTTGGGTACCGCTGGTCTGCTGGCCAGCGGCTGAACAGAAACAAAAGGAAACCAAAGATTCTCCACCCGGCCCTCCTCCGGGGGAAGGAGTGGTGCAGAGGCACCCTCCCGAAGAGCAACAGGTATGTCCCCTGGGTCGCCTGTCTCAGGGTCTCTTCCCTCTCCTCTTGCCTGGAGGTTTAGAGGCGCTGGGAGCAGGCTGGGCAGGCAGGCAGCAGCCTTCACCTAAGCCGCAGCGGAGGCGGCGGCAGGAGGGCGCCCTCGGCGATGAGCAGCCGGAGGCGGAGCCGGTGAAGACTGGGCAGCAGCACCCCTCTTCCGTGGCATGATGTGTTTGATCACCTCCGACTGCTTCTGGGCGGCGGAGAACTGTTGGGCGTAATCCTCCACCGCGTCGCCGAAGAGCCCACCTTGGGATATGGGGGAGTTCAGGAGCTTACTCTTGTCCGACTCCTTCATATCAGCCAAGGTGAGCCACAGGTGTCGTTCCTGGACCACAAGAGTGGACATCGCCCGACCCAGGGAACATGCGGTGACTTTCGTCGCCCGTAGGGCAAGGTCCGTCGCCGTACGCAGCTCTTGCAGCACCCCTGGATCAGTACCACTCTCCTGTTTGTCACTGAGCGCCTTCGCCTGGTGAACCTGGAGAAGTGCCATGGCATGCAGGGCGGAAGCAGCTTCCCCACATGCACTATAAGCCTTTCCGGTCAGACCGGAAGAGAACCTACAGGCGCGGGAGGGGAGCGTGGGGTTACCCCGCCAGGTGGACGCGATCTTGGGACACAGATGCATCGCCACAGACCGTTCCACTGGGGGGATGCCCTCGTATCCCTTCACTGCTCCGCCATCAAGAGTGGTGAGGGAGGAGGAGGGAGTCAGCCTGTGTCGGGCCGCCAGAGGGGCCTTCCACGTCCTCGTCACCTCCAGTGGCGGTTCTGGGGGGGGCCCGGGGGGGGCCCGGGGGGGCCAAGCTTGGTGACACGGGGGCACTGGCCCCCCTAAATTTGGAATCGTAAAATCACACCAAACAACTGCGCATTTTATCAGTTGCGGCGCCTTCATCTATAGGCTACACTGCAGCACGACGTATATTCACATCAAATGTTAACGCAGAGGAACGGGACACTGCAGTTCACAAAAGTTCATTATTTGCATGTGCTTTAAAGCCTTGCCGGTTAAACATGTTATTCGCTGCTGATGCGCTGTTCAAATATGCGCTTTACTGAGCGCGTACACTCGACGCGCACATGCACTAAAAGCCTGTTAGGCTACTGGACTAAGTTATCTTTTGAGTCTTATATTGCGCTAATACTGTCAAATACAGACAATGTTTACATAAAGTTGGTTATGTCTAAAGTGAAAGCAAACAGAGAAAATTAATTAAAATCTGCTTGTCATATGCGTGTATATTAGACGCGTTGCGTGCAGTTCTTAAAGAGACAGTAGCTCTAATAATAAACATGCTGCCACTTGTCCTTAAAGAGATAGTTCACCCAAAACCAAACAGGTGCTGGTCCTCATTGACTTCCATACATAGTAGGAAAAAAAATATACTATGGAAGTCACAGGGGTACATCAACTGTTTAGTTACTCACATTCTTTCAAATAACGTTTATTTTCAACAGAAGAAAGAAACTTATTCAGGTTTAAAACAACTTAAGAGAGTAAATTATGACTTTTTTGGGGGAGAACTATGCCTTTAATGTTAATAAAACAACAAAACACACAGAGGAAATCATTCACTGCTCTTGACTGGAGCTTTAAGTCTGTTGTGTTTTATTTTCATATTTGTTCATTTAATTACTTTCTTCAATTCTACTGTTAAATACACCTATAGCTGAAAAAATAAAGCACTGTTTATTTCATTTGTATATTAAGTTGTGTATGTGTAATATGTATCTCTGTTCTTAATTTTTAATAAAGAAAATAGTGACAAAGATTTTTATCTTCGCCACTTTGGCCTAAATGTCTGCCATTCTTTTTTATTTTATATTTTGTTACCTATATTTTGTTACCTATAAGGCTTTGTTTTTAAAATAGGGACATTAGTTTGGCTGTAATGCTCAGTCACATGCAAAATAGTAAAACCAACATGAAAAAAGAATCGTGATAAAATCGTGATTTTCCTGAAAAAAAAAAAATTGTGATATGATATTATTGCCATATCACCCACCCCAGGTGTAAAAAAGTGCCTAGATGTGCTTAGATGCTAAAAATGTGTTATTATTGATCATTATATCACACTACAATTAAACATAATGAAACATTCATTTGAATTGAAATTGTTTTATTAGCTTAGCTAATATAATTTATTAGCTTTTTCTAGAGATTGCAGTCATGCATGACATGGTGAAAAATGACTTGAAATAATACTGAAAATAGGTTAAGATGAATGTTAAAGGTGTGCCCCCTAAAAGCACAAGTGGCCCCTGCCTGGCCCCCGCCTGGCCCCCCCAGTTACTGTGGTCTAGAACCGCCACTGGTCACCTCCTCATGCACCTTCGGAAAGAAAGGTACTGGAGCGGCGCGCTGAGAACCAGCACGGCCCGCGTCAAGATACCAATCGTCGAGCCGCGAAAGTTCGGGACACGGTGGAGGATTCCACGCGAGCCCGACACTCGCGGCTGCCCAGGCAAGCATAGCAGCCATTTCCGGGTCTGACTCAAGCAACGCTACCACACCCGAAGGGGGCAGTGCAGCCGAATCGTCATCCCCAGAAGATGACTGCTCTCTCTCCGATGCCACGATCGACATCTGGTCCTCCGGTGGAGCTCCAAAAGAAACAGCTGGAGTCACACGAGATGACCCAGCTGTCTCAATCGAAGACTCCGATGGCTGCGACACGGAGGATTGAGGGGCCCGTGGGGGTCTTTCACCCAGCGGGTTATTCCTCACAGTAATCCTCAGACCACCCATGGGATTAGCCGAAGTAGACTTCTTCTGAAGTGAACCAGAAGAAGAACTAGATCGGGGAATCGCCAAAGGGACTCCTCCTCGTCTGAGGGATCTCAGTCTCAATGTCGCGATGGTCATGTTCCCGCAATGAGAACATGACTCATCCACTAACGCTGTCTCAGCGTGAGCGAGGCCCAAACACGCGAGACAGCGATCGTGACCATCACCCGGAGACAGATATTGACCGCACCCAGAAACACACGGGTGAAACGTCATCCTTAAAAGGACGCGATCTTCACTCGTGTTGCTCTTTCAGAGAAAATACTCTTTTAGTGTGCCGAAGCACGCAGGGATCAAACGCGGCAACACAGCAGGGAAACTGCAAGCCCGCTGTGTGCACTCAACCGAATACCAGCTGTGACAACAGCTCTTTGAAAAAAGCAGCTCGCCTGAAGTGACAGATGGGATCCGGGAGATCGCGAAGATCACTGCTGCGCCGTAACACCAACACAAAGAGACTTCTCGAAACAGCAGACTCGTTGAGCTTCACGGAAACACAATCCAAAACGCTCATACACTCAGAGGACACAACCGGTCGGCTCTGAAGCAGAAAGCGTTTGTGTATGCGCTTGCTTCCGCTTTATACCCACGCTGGTAGGCGGGCCGCGGAATGCAAATCTTGCATGCCAATGTTCATTTGCTCGTTTTATTTCACTCGAAGACAGTTGGTCTCCCTAGCGTGATCCCAATTCGTTGGAAACTCCTCCGATGAGACGTAGGAGTTCCCGAACGAAAGGGAATTTTAGCTATTGTCACAAATTCCATGATTCATAACTCCATGATTGCATTTCAAATGCAAAACCCTTTTTTTAAAGATAATTTTAAAAAAATTAAAATAAAATAAAAGATATTTTACAGAGCAGAATGAGCCAATGAGTGCTATCCTCTGCTATTGTGTGGTGGTTTTGTGTTTTAGATATAGATATTTAAAGGCAAAGTTCACAGATCAAATCAAATCAAATCAAGTATATTTGTATAGCGCTTTTCACAATACAGATTGTATCAAAGCAGCTTCACAGTATTAAAATAAAATAATACAACAAAGTTTGTTTCTAGTGGCATTTATTGATTGATAGAATAAAATTAAATATCCCCAAAATATCCCCAACTGAGCAAGCCAAAGGCAACAGTGGCAAGGAACCGAAAAACTCCATCAAGTGACCTAATGGTGTCCTAAAACTCCATCAGGTGACCTAATGGAAAAAAAACAAAAAAAAAAAAAAAAAAAAAACAGATGGCCCCAGATTATTGTTGTTAAACATTCACTGTATTTTAAAACATCACACTTACTTGATCTGGACAAACCTGATATCATTATAAATATTAAAGACTCCAGCTTTTATATTTGACCTCTGTTTATGATAAAACTAGGTTGCAGTGACATTAATTTCTTAATTTATGTCAGGATTGCCAAATAATAACACATATATGATCATATATCATGTCTACTGTGGTTTATTTGTGTTCACATACATGCAGACAACGTCCGTTAGGGCACTTAGTTCAAAAGTGTGCATATTTGGAGAAATATTAATTTATTACCATGTTTGCAAAATATTTTGTCATAAAGAATACACTTATTATTTATTTCCCACTGAATTATGTGATCTGAAGAGCTGAAAGAGCGTTCAGAGCAAGTTCTGTCTCCTCTTCCTAATTTGCAGCAGTTTATGACTCGTCGCACGTTCATCTCTACAGCTGTCAATCATTGTACGTGAGTCAACATAACCATAATCCTGCCCTTTGCATGCACTGTCCTGTACATTTCCTTGCCCTGTGCTCTGTGAAGAACGAACCAAAGAAACATTTCCACACTTGAAATAAGAAGCTAATAAACACACGAATAAGAGGGTTGATGGTTTGTGTGTGATTTTCATATTTTATTATTTTCATATGATTAAAGAATGTTTACATTATACATTCTAAACAGGTGTAGCGATTCTGCACACTGTAAAACCCAACAAGTCCAGCTAACTCAAAACATCTGAGGACACCAATTACCTCAATTCAATTAATTTAAAAAAAAAAAAAAAAAATAGTTATGAGTACTCTGAACTTATTTTAATTGAGTCCACTAAAACAAGGATATTTCTTAATAAACAATTAAACTTCACTGCATTCAAATACTTGATATAACTGAAACTTCACTGTATTGAGTAAAACCACTGCAATGAACAAACTTTAAATTAACTCAGAGTGCTTGCAGTTACTGCTAGCTCACAATATCACACACAAAGTAAAATCCAATAACTTAAAGCCCATGTTGCAGGTTAACCACCACTGTCGATTAATGGGTACATAAATCACTCAAGATATGTATATCATTTGTAAAATGTCTCAAAAATGGTCTTAAAGATTTTTACGTTTTTGGTATTAACAGGTTTTTTTTTATGCAATTCGGTGATGACGTCACATTGGGGAGAAGTGGAGGAAAGGTAGCCTCAGCCTAGTATTAGAACTATGGCGACTGACTGGGATGAGGAAGAGGTGGCAAGAGCCAACATGTATGATGGCCCGCAGCCGTATAATTTCGAACCTGCCAGACCTGAGAGGGCAAATGAGGAATTGCCAAAAACTGATGGCTAGCTATATGGGCGTTTCTAAGCGTTTATCTCTTCCTCCGGTGAAAATGTTGTTGCAAACGTAGCCGCCCGCGTGTCTGTCGCTGTGTTTGGCAGGTGCTTGTGTGGGCACATGGAAGCCATGGACCCTGTGTCCTGTTTGGGTGGAGTTTTTACACCCAGCACAAACACAGTAGTTCACCATTGTCAATCTACCTACTATATATTTCTATCTATTTATCTATCTAGCTGCTAGCTATCTATGCTAACGTTATGCTATCTGGCTGTCTGCCTATCTCTCTCTATACTAGCCTATCTATATCTATCTATCTATCTATCTATATCTATGTATTTATCTATTTATCTATAATCTGCACTATCTGAATACTCTCGTCTACTACTTGTCTCTCTAGTCACTCTCAATGCTCTCAAGACGGGCTTTGGTAAATTCTCTCCCCAAGGTGACGTAATGCAATGCATTGTGGGGGAAAGGAGAATCGTTGCAAACCGCTGTAAGATAGTACCTACTTTTTCGTATTATATTCCGTTTTGTGATACCCAACAACATAAAATACAATGGATAACAGTTTAAATGTTTATTACCAACAAGCAAATTGCACAAATTTGTTGAAAAATTATCCCTGCAACATGGCCTTTAAGCTAACTCATAACATTTGAGGACACCGATTACCTTAATTCATTTTTTTTTTTTTTTTTGAAACCAATAGCTATGAGTACTCTGAAGTTATTTCAGTTGAGGTCACTAAAAGAAGATATACATTGCAGTCAAGAAATTAAGTGATTAAAGTGATTCATTAAGTGATGATTGAGCATTAGTGAAGAACACCTGCTGCTAACAAGCAGAATCATTAAAGGAATGAGAAATAACGAAAGAGAAACACAGAAACGTAAGTTATGACTATAACTATGGATTTATGAGACCGAACGATGACCGTCACCACGGTCTTACCTTAAATGACGCCATTCCTCCGCCTATCCTCGAGACCAAATATCAACAATGTCAGGTGACAGACCTTAGGGTTTGGCTATATAACATCCAGGTGAACCAACCACCTCCTCTTGCCTGGAACGCCCCAGTTCGCCCCGAGTGTCAAGGGATGGTGACAGTCATCGTTCGGTCTCATAGATCCATAGTTATAGTCATAACTTACGATCTATTTCGACCTCATTCAGACCGTCACCACGGTCTTACCTTGGATGACTTATACCACCAGGGTCACGAGGGACTAGTATCTTTTCCCTCCCCTGTCTATTTAGCGACAGATAAAACCGCAGACCCCAAAGAATTCGGATTTGCCACATTAATCCTATAAAATCTTGTGAATGTGCATGAGCTGCTCCAAGAAGCTTCAGCACAGATGTCTGAGAGTGCTACCCCCTTGAGTGCCGCCCAGGAAGTATCCATGCTCCTGGTAGAGTGAGCAACCAGATCACCAGGGATAGTTAGATTTCGGTTGACATAAGCTTGTGAAATTGTATCCACTATCCAATGAGACAATCGTTGCTTAGACACAGGTTTGTCTGCACACTTCTTGTCAAAGCATACAAATAGTTTGTGTGTGACTGTCGTAATTGATGAGTATGCTCAATGTATAAGCATTGATCTATAAGCATCCTCTAATAGGACATAGAGAAAAATTATACCTGTACCCGAAAAGGGGATCTGGATGGAAAGCATCAAGCTCAATTACCTGATTTATTGTACTAGGCTTAAGGACCTTGGGTAGGAATGATGGGTTTGGCCAGAGAAAAACCCCTGCTTTTTCCACCTTCCATCTCAAGCAGTCTTCACTGACTGATAAAGAGTGCAATTCACCAACTCTCTTGGCTGAACATATCGCCAGAAGGAAAACTGTTTTCCATGTCAAGAATTTGAGATCGGCATGCTCCAAAGGTTCAAAAGGTGCTTTGGCCAGTGAGTGTAAGACAATAGAAAGGTCTCAAGCAGGTGATTTCATAATTCTCCCTGAGCATAAATGGTTTGCACCCTTGAGAAATTGAGACACCAAAGGGTGTTTTTGTATAGGGGTAGACTTTTATGGTATTAACTGATTTCCCCGAATCCATCAATGATTGAAGAAAACGAAGAACCAAACTGGTGTCACACTTGGCCGGATCTAGTTGTCGGTCTTGACACCATGTTGAGAATATTCACCACTTGCTAGAGTAGTTACTCCACGTGGACGGTGCCTTAGAACTATTTATTGTCCTCAATACAGCTTCATCTAAGTCTTCAGAGAGGGACTGAGCAAGGGCCATACCCACAGTTGTAGTTTCTCTGGACTTGGGTGCCAGATTTGGCCCTCCACTCGGGAAAGGAGATCGGCTCTCTTCGATAACTGCCAAGGGTAACCTTGGACCAAATGTACAAGGGTCGGAAACCAATGTTTCTTTGGCCACCTCGGGGCCACAAGTAAAACCTTGTGATGGCCCAAAGCTACCCTGTTGAGCACCAGGTGAATCAAGGGTAGGGGAGGAAAAGCATACAACAATTCTTCCGGCGATTCTTGAGACAGTGCATCTATCCCCAAGGGAACTCCCTGGCTGTTCAGGGAATACCATAGATCGTAATGAGTTGTCTCAGTAGTCACAAACAGATCGACCTTTACCATACCGAAATGCCTCCATATTGTTGGATTACATTTTTATTAAATGTTTAATTTAGTTTTTCCACTGCAATAGTATATAAACTGATAAAGTTTAGTAGACTGATTTCAGATGATTATGGAGTCTCCAGCAAAGAGTCTCCTTTCCTGCTAGACCTGTTTTCTCTATTGTGTTTTAAATGAATCAGATCACTTGATTCTCACCTTTCGGAGCCCAGACGTTGAATCGTTAGGTTGATTGACTTTCACCTTTTGTCTTTAATGGCACTGGGATGGCTCTTGGAATTGGAGTTCCTGGCCAGTATCAGCATGTGAATAGTTATGCTGATTCAATTGGACTCAGAGTAGGGTGTGTTCCTACTTCATTTGCATGCTTTGTTCAGAGTCTCCACCTCTATGTAATCCCTCCCCCTTGGAATGTATATAACTACAATGCATACCGTATTAGATTAGATCATGTTGGAAGTTTCTACAGCCGCGTACAGTGGAGTTCTCAATAAAGAATAACTTCTGTTGAACGCGATCCCGACTGTCTCACTGGTCTCTGCTTCGAACAAAGAAAACTTTACAACAGATGGTGCCGTGACCCGGATGGAGAAGAAGGAAACTCAAAGAATTTTAAGCTCAAAGAACTGCATCTTGAAACTTCAAGCTCAAAGATCTCAACAAAGCTGACTGAGTTCCAGACTGAATCTTCTGAATCCAGATTGAAAACTTCAAGCTCCAAAAAGATCTCAAAGACTGAATTTTTCCAGACGGAATCTTTCTCTACAAATGAAAGACTCGGTGAGTTTCACTCCATTAAAAGAACCAATGCAGACCAGTACAAATGTTTTCCTCTGCACCGTTCAGAGAAGTAGTTAACAAACAGCTGTGGAGTTTGGTTAACTAAAGATAAGCCTCTAAAAAGTTTTCTTTTAGAGATGAAATTTACCCCCTGTTGTTGGCAGGGAAGATTAACAGTTACATGTTAATATTGTGTGTATGCTCTTGCTAGAGAAGACCTATCTGTAAGCTAGAGAATTAGCTTTAGAATTAGATTTAGCCTCATGTGCTAATAAGATTGTACCCTCTGTTTGCAAGACAGTAGAGAGAAGTTTTTTTTTAGTGTTTTGTTTGTGGTAACAGAAATTCACAAAATGTTTAGGAAAAGTACTAGACAGATTACACCTTTTTGGACAGATAGTGAATTCAAGTCTTTGTTATCAGAGCACATGGACTCAATCGTGACTGAGGAAGTCAGATTGAATTTAACAAAGAAATTTGGCATTGATCCAGTCAAAGTTTGGTCAATCGAAGATTGTAAGAAGGTACTAGGAGAAAGTATTCGCAAGAACAGTGTCAAAGGCATTATCTTCTGTCACAGAGAATTTAGTTTATCCATTGTACAAGAACAAGCTCGTTGTATAGATAAGTTGAAAGAACAGAACAAACAATTGCTTACTCAAGTGTCCTGTTTCACGAAAACGGTGGGCCTCAAGGCCTCAACCAAATGTGACTCAGAAAACCAACAGTCAGATGAAAGCTATCCTGATTTACAGTCTTTTGATAGTATAGAGGGCAATGTCAATGCAGATGTAAATGCAGTTGAAGTGTGCGTAGCTAGACAAAAGCCTCAGGGAAAAGGTGTTGATACAGTTTCATTTGCAACCCCCATATTGCAGCCACAAGCAGTCAAAACATCTTTATGTCCTAAAGATATTGAGAGAATTGCTGAAAGTTTGCCATCAGTGCAAAGAAATTTTTCTGAGTTTAGGAGAGAGTTGTCCAAAAAGATGCGGCTCTACGATATGTCTCTAGCTGAAGTCACTCAGCTAATATCACAGATCTTGACTGAGTCAGAATTCAATGATTTTGAAAGTGCTGTAAACAATTCTGAGTTTCAAAATGCCAGAAAAGATGAATTGAGAGATGGAGTTTTGAGAGTGTTAACGAACATTGTTGGACCGAACGTGGACTGGTCAAAGATCACTAGTTTGGTACAGAAGAAGGGGGAAACTGTTTGTGATTACACAGAAAGATTTTGCCAGACCGCTGCCGCTTACAGCGGAATTGCTGACACGCCAGAGAAGGTGTTAGGTGATAATGGCCCTTTGGTTCGCACATGGTTTCATTGTCTTTTGCCAGAACACAGAAAGGCGTTGCCTTACTTAAACATCACATGGTGTACGAGAACCCTGGAAGACAACTTGGACAGTTTAGCTATTTGGGAAAGAGATTCTGATGTCAAAGAGAGAGTAAGAATTGCAGCAGTTTCTGTTAAGGTCAACTCAGAGAAGCCAAAGAAACGCAAAAGTCCTAGAGAAGCCAGTTGTTCTTACTGTGGCAAGCACGGACATTTTGGAAATGAGTGTAGGAAAAGCAAAAAGAACTTTAAAGATGTAAATAAGGTTACTCAGCTTCTGCTTAGCCTGCTTGATACTCTGAAGCAGCCCCTCTCCTCCTCGTTAGACTCGTGGGGCAACTTGATAAGGTGTTAACCATTTGGGCTGTGAGTGCTTAATTTCCCCAGAAACAACAACAAAGATGAAAGATTGATTTTTGTTTAATAGAACAAAAGGAAAGTGACTGTTTCAGCCTTCTTTTAGGGGACCCTGGTTAAGTAAGACTCACAGCCTTAAATGTTATGCCATAGAATATTACAATCAGACCTCCATGCTCTATATGATGTCTATTAAGACTGATGTTTCACTGGAGAATGAAATGTGCCAATTTTCTCACACACTGTACAGTGTGTACACAACACAGGGACAGAATAGGACACGGACAAGTGAGGTGCCCTGGGAAGAACTGACGCAACAGGCGTTCGGGGGTGAACCCAGGGTGAAGACACTACCTCATAGGCCTTTCCCCATTTAGTCCATCCTTACCTCACTGGTCCATAGGTGTCAAATAAATTAAGAAATAGGGAAAGAATGAAACAACAACAGCAGACTCTGAAAACGCTACAACCCTAGTGTTTAAACAAATACTGCTACAACCCTTGTGTTTGGACAAATACTGCTCTCTGTTTTTCTGTTTTCTGTCTTACAGTGTGCAGATAAAACTTGATGTCTTTTTCGAGATCCATATGCAACGACCGTCTCATCTGCGTATGAAGCCCCAACCTCAAGAAGACAACCAGACCCACTGCTGAACGAACTATCACAAGAGAAAATGAAAAATACACAACGCAGAGAATTCACGGACCCTAATCGCATGTTCGTTTCTGTGTCAACATGCAATTACAGAAAATCAACACAGAACATGTGCGACTTATGGAAGAATGAAGTCCATGCATGAATACTGCTGGTCTGCCGTTTCTTTGTTTTATTGTGTTACAGGTATGTGTGTATGCCATGATGTCTTCACAAGCGGCATCCTGGTATAAAACATCACCTCAGATTTCCATGAACAAGCCTCATGAGGGACGAGTCATCAGAGCGACTCTACGTGACAAATGGACTCTACAGGAAACAGACTTCACAGCTATTCAGGCACCATGGACTTTCTTTTTTTTTTTTTTTTTTTTTTTTTTTTTTTTTTTTATTGCAGATTAACAAAACAGTAACATATACAAGGTAAGAAATCATTGACATAAATACAGAAGCGAGGGAGGAACAGAAACAGAATAACAACAACGAAAGAAAAAGAGAGAAAAAAAAAAAAGAAAAGAAAAAAAAGACAGCTCAATCTCATTGTTGATATATATAATCAATAATAATATATCAATATTAGTGGTGTTATTATTATCGATGATAATAATAATCATAACAATAGTAATAGTGTTAGTTTTAGTGATTTATAAAAAAAAATATATATATATATATATATATATATATATTAAAAATAAATAAATAGTAAATAGTAATGATAGTATTAGTGACAGTAATAATAATAACAATAACAATACATTAAGATCAGTCCATAAGTTATTGTATATTTGCTCTAAACTCTAGGTCAGGGGCTGATCCACAACTGCCAGTGAGCACAACCAGCATGTCCCCCCGACATAGACACCTCTCCTTGATCCGACAATCCAATCCCCCCCCCCCCCCCCACAGCCACCAGTGACACCCGGCCACAGCAATTAATCCTCTATGCTCCATTGAGTCTTCCTCCAATAAGTATGCTGGGGCACCATATCAGGCACCACCATACCAAGCTCCCTTAGTCTGGTTGTGACCTGACATAACCAAATGTTATTAGTGGTTGGCCCTCTTGTCCCAATTGTTTTTTTTTTTGTTTTTTTTGTTTTTGTTTTTTTTCCTCCTCCATGGCTAGGACCATGGTGTGCACTGGTTAGCTACCCAGCCAGAGACACCATATCCAACCCAGGTATCAATCCAAATTATTTTACATGAGGGAGGGATTTGGCCGGAGGCAGTGAAAGGGGAAGGGTCAATTAGACCACTGAGACTACAATGACCATGACAACAGGGCATGCCAATCGGACCCACCAACAGCACCTAGAACAGACGCCCAACCCAGACGGTTTATATTATTAAAATATCTATATATATATATAATAATTTAATATTTATACTTAACATTTTGTTATTTATATAATAAAGAGAGGACTGACTAATAATTATATTATAATATTACCAAAATCACTATTCTTAATACCACCATCACAAATGGAAATAATTAGTAATAGCAATAATATGCAGATTTAAATAAAAGAAAAGTATAGCTTATTGAACATCATATATATCTACACACATATATTGGGGGAGTGCGTGGATCCGGTTACAGGTTGCTGAATTATATGAAGATGAGTTAGGAATGGCTTCCAGATATCAAGAAATGTAGATAGAATATTCTTGTTAGTGTATGTTATTTTTTCTAATGTGATGTATTCTATAAGAAGATTAGTCCAGTGATTGATATTTATACAGTTTTTGGACTTCCAGTTTTGCAAAATTACTTTCTTGGCGATAGTTAGAGAAATGAGGAGTGGATTTTTGTATTTAATTGGGAGATGATCAACTTCCATATAGTTATTGAGTAAACAAAGTGACGGAGATGGAGGGATTCCACAACCCATGATAACAGAGAGTTTTGTGGTCACTGATATCCAAAATGAGTAAACTGATTGACAGGTCCATAGGGCATGAAGATAGTCATCTGTGCTCCCCATTGTGCACTGTGAACAAATGTCTGTGTCCCTCAAGCCCATTATAAACATCTTTTTTTCAGTGATGTGGATCCTGTGTATAATCTTAAACTGTATGAGCTGGAGGTTAGTATTGTTAGTCATTGAAAAAATATTGTTACAGACTTCCTTCCAGAGGTCGGTGTTGGGGGATAATAAGGCTAAATCATTTTCCCATTTGTTCATGGGTATTATAATTGTTGTATCATTATTTAATATAAGTTTATGTAGTTTGGATATTAGTTTGTTGGTGTTAGTAATTTTCATTATATCTTCCATTAACTTAGAGGGATTAAGTGAGTTATTAATTATGTTGATCTTGGATTTAACTATGGATTTAATTTGTTGGTATTGTAGAAACTGTTCTCCCCCAAGACCGTATCTCTGGATTAGCGTTTGGAATGATACAAATTTATTATTTTCAAATAAGTGATGGAGATGCGTAATTCCTTTTTGTTTCCAGGATGGAAAATGTATAGGTTTATTGCATAGTTGAAAGTCAGGGTTGAACCAGATGGGGGTGTGTCTACATGATGTTAGTGATGAGTTATTAATTTTATTTACTTTCCACCAGGCTGTCAGAGTTGATGCAATTGTAACATTATTAAAATAGTGCATTTTTTTAATTGATTTTGGTAGGAAGGCGAGATCTGAAACTGAAGTATTTTTACATTGATTTTGTTCCAATTCCATCCATGAATAATTGTGATTTTTATTATGGATCCATTTATACAAATATTGTAGTTGGTTTGCTAAAAAGTAATATTGAAAATTTGGAGCTTCCAGGCCACCTTGTGATTTTGTCTTCTGTAATTTTTCTAGTGATATTTTGGATGTTTTGTTTTTCCAATAGAACTGAGAGATTAATGAATCAAGTGATTTGAACCATTTATCGCTGGGAGTTGTTGGAAGCATTGAGAACAGATAGTTGACTTGTGGTAAAGTTTTCATTTTAACTGTAGCAATGCGCCCGACAAGTGATAGTGGTAGGTTAGTCCAGCGTTTTAAATCATCTCCTATTTTTTTTAACAGTGGAGTATAGTTAAGATTGAACAACTCTGACAGTCTGGATGAAATGTTGACACCCAAGTATGTAATGTTGCCGGTGCGGAGTGGGAGAGAAGAATCATGAGCTGTGGAATCCCAGGCATCCTCTGAAAGTGGTAGTATTGTTGATTTATTCCAGTTTATTGTATAATCAGAAATTTTTGAAAAATTATTAATAATTTTAAAGGTTTCTTTCAGTGATTTCGAAGGGTTTTGCAAACATAACAATAAATCATCCGCATAAAGACAGATCTTATGTTGTGTATTGATGTTTTGTATTCCTCTGATATTATTGTTTTGTCGTATTGCTGCTGCAAGTGGTTCTATAAATATGGCAAATAAAGAGGGAGAAAGTGGGCATCCTTGTCTGGTCCCTCTGTGAAGTGTGAAATTTTGTGATGTGATCCCGTTTGTTGTTATTGTGGCCCTAGGTGAAGAATATAATATTTTTATCCAATGGATGAATGACTCTCCAAAGCCAAATCTGTGTAGAGTGTAAAAAAGAAATGTCCAGTTTACTTTATCAAACGCTTTTTCAGCATCAAGTGATACAATTATAGTTTTTGTTTGTTTTTGTTGGGCAATATTAATTAAGTTGAATAATCTGCGTACATTATCTGAGGCATTCCTTTGTTTAATAAAACCTGTTTGATCATGGTGAATTAACATCGGGATAACTGTTTCTATTCTAGTAGCTAATACTTTGGTGATGATTTTTAAATCTGTGTTTATTAATGAGAGAGGTCGGTAACTAGAAGGGTGCATTGGATCTTTGTTTGGTTTTAGCAGAAGTGTCATAGCTGCCGTGTTCATGTGTGTTGGTATTGTTGATGTGGTTTTAATTTCTTTGATAACTTTGACGAATAACGGAGATAGAATTGGCCAGAAGTGTCTATAAAATTCAGCTGGTAGTCCATCAGGTCCGGGTGATTTGTTATTTGGTATTTTGTCTAATGCTTTATGGAGCTCATCATTAGTGAATGGTGCATCTAATGCATTTGCCTGCTCTTTTGACATTGTTGGTAGTTTTAATTTTTTCAGAAAATGTTCTATTTCTTTTTCATCTGGATTGTGATCTGATGAATATAAGTTTTGGTAAAAAGTTCGGAATACATTATTAATTTCTTGTGGGTTCTGGGTTATTCTGTCTGATTCATTGTATATGGATGGAATAATTGCTTTTTCTTGTTTACGCTTTAGTTGATTTGCTAAATATTTGCCCATTTTGTTAGAATATTGATATTGTTTATATTTGAGTCGTTGGATAATAAACTGTGTTTTTTGGTTAATGATGCTATCGAGTTCAGCTTTAAGACAGTTTAGTTCGCATTGTATTTCCTCACTAGGATCGGTAGTATAGGTATCTGTGAGAAGTTTAATTCTCTGTTCTAAGTTATTTTCCAGCTCTTGTTGTTTTTTTTTCCTGTATGTTGAATATGATATTATTTTTCCTGTAATTACTGCTTTGCCTGTTTCCCATAATAATGATGGAGAAATCCCTGGAGAGTCATTCATTTCCAGAAAGAAAGCCCATTCTTTCCTAATGAAACAGTCAAAGTCGGAGTCGTGGAGTAATGAGGTATTGAAACGCCATCTGCTGGGGGGTTTGATAGAAAATTTAGTGTTTAATGTGATAGAGATGGGAGCGTGATCGCTGATTATGATTGGATGAATTAAAGTTTCTGTTATATGTTGGGTTAATGAATTACTGATGAGAAAAAGATCAATTCGGGAAAATGATTGGTGAACAGAAGAAGAATAGGTATATTCTCTGAGTGAAGGGTTATTCATTCTCCAACTATCGCCAAGTCCAAAAGTAGTCATATATTGTTTTATTGTTTCAGTAGACTGCCCAGTTCTTGTGGAATTGGTTGAATTTGATCGGTCCATTTGTGGGTTGATAACAGTATTGAAGTCTCCAGCAATAATAATATTATTTGTGTCAGGTATTAGTGAGAAGAAATTATGAAAGAAGGATGGGTCATCAGTATTTGGTCCATAAATGTTAGCTAGTGTGTATGTTGTATTATTAATGGATATATTGATAATAATAAATCTCCCTTCTGGGTCAATAACAGATGTGTTAAGAGTAAGTGGGATGTTTTTATTTATTAATATTGAAACTCCTCGTTGTTTACTATTGTATGTCGATGAGAATATGTTGTTAAATTTACTAAATTTTAGATTTTCAAGTTCCGATTTTGTTAGGTGTGTTTCTTGTATGAAAGATATATCTGCCCCCAATTTCGTCAGATGATTAATTATTTTAGTCCTTTTTGCCTGGGTCCGGAAGCCACGCACATTCCACGATACCATTTTAAGTGTTTGCATGATTGTTGATTAAATGTCTAAAAAGAGATAATGATGATAGTAGCCTAATAATAACAAAGAAAAAAAAGACTATAGAGAGACTATAGACTATACATATAAATGTGTACAGAATACATATAAACAAGTACAGTGTGGACATGGACTTTCAAGACTTCCACTCTTATGCTACATGGTTTTCTGTGTAATCATGTAGTTTATATGACATTTTACACCCTGCGTCGCAGGTGTCAACAGTTATGGTTTTGAGAAGAACTATGACACTCATGTAAATCAAGGACACAACACAGAATAAGTTATACGTGCCTGTAATTTTTTCAAGTTACAAGAATTGAACTTTTAAGTGTTTAAATTTGTATTTTTGTGAGAGTTATTAGAACTCTCAAAGGGGGAAGTGTTGGATTACATTTTTATTAAATGTTTAATTTAGTTTTTCCACTGCAATAGTATATAAACTGATAAAGTTTAGTAGACTGATTTCAGATGATTATGGAGTCTCCAGCAAAGAGTCTCCTTTCCTGCTAGACCTGTTTTCTCTATTGTGTTTTAAATGAATCAGATCACTTGATTCTCACCTTTCGGAGCCCAGACGTTGAATCGTTAGGTTGATTGACTTTCACCTTTTGTCTTTAATGGCACTGGGATGGCTCTTGGAATTGGAGTTCCTGGCCAGTATCAGCATGTGAATAGTTATGCTGATTCAATTGGACTCAGAGTAGGGTGTGTTCCTACTTCATTTGCATGCTTTGTTCAGAGTCTCCACCTCTATGTAATCCCTCCCCCTTGGAATGTATATAACTACAATGCATACCGTATTAGATTAGATCATGTTGGAAGTTTCTACAGCCGCGTACAGTGGAGTTCTCAATAAAGAATAACTTCTGTTGAACGCGATCCCGACTGTCTCACTGGTCTCTGCTTCGAACAAAGAAAACTTTACAACAATATGAATCTCACCACTTCGGGATGGAGACGCCACTCTCCCGGGAGAGGTCCAGTTCGAGACAGCAGGTCCACTGCTCTGTTTGTTACTCCCGGTATGTATACTGCTCTGAGTGATGAGAGCTTCAGAAATGCCCAAGAAAGTACTTCCTTTGTCTAGACATGTTGTCCGTTCTCACATGTTTGTTCTGCAACAACGGGAGAAAAGCCCTCAGGGAGAGATGGACTGCCCTGAGTTCCAACACATTGATGTGCTCCATGGTCCAGGGGGATTTCCAGAGTCCCCTGATGGACCTGCCTCCCAAACTGCCCCGTTAGAGAAGCATCTGTCGTTATTACAGACCGCCTCGCTGGGATGTTGCCTAGAGCAGTGGTTCTCAAACCTGTCCTGGAGGACCACTAACACTGCAGGTTTTTGTTGTCTCCCTAATCAAACACACCTGATTCAACTCATCAGCTCATTAACCCATGTGATAATGAGCTGATGAGTTGAATCAGGTGTGTTTGATTAGGGAGACAACGAAAACCTGCAGTGTTAGTGGTCCTCCAGGACAGGTTTGAAAACCACTGGCCTAGAGGAACCCCTTGTGATGGTAACGTCTTCCAAGGGTGTAACATTTGGATACACCTTCGTGTATCCTTTATCTTTACATGTCTGTGTAATTTGGGATGTAAGTGAAAGTTGTTCAACCAACGTTGTAGTGGATGGGCTTTGAGAAGGCAGAGTGGGACCACAGTTGCTGCTGCTGCAATCATGCCCAACAATCGCTGAAATTGAATTAACTTCATTCTCTTGTTCAGATGGAATGACTGAGCTAGACAGGGGTGATAAAGTTGCAGTCATCAATTGGGAATCCAGCGAAATTCACACAAACACTGTCTGTTGTCTGGGACTTAGATTGCTCTTTTCCCAGTTCACTTTGAACCCGAGAGACTGGACATGTTGAAGCATCATATCTGTGTCCTTAATGACTTGACTGCAAGAAGGAGCACAAATTAGCCAGTCGTCCAGGTATGATAGAATTTTCAAACCTGCACACTGAAGAGGACGAAGGGCTGCTGAAACCACCCTGGTGAAGACCCTTGGAGACAGGCCAAATGGAAGGACCCTGAACTGATAAATCCGAGAAGAAAGCAAAGAAATGGGCAGTGATCCTGACAGATTGGTATGTGGAAATATGCATCCTTTAACCTCCTGGGGTCGACAATCGCGCCGGCATGATTTGCTCGCTTTTTTTCTTATCAGTTCAAACGAGACTCAAAATACTCTGTTGACTTTGATCTTACAAATCAGTTTCATACATCAATCGATCCTGTTAAGTGTGTATTATTTTTGTGTATACTCACAATAAAAACAAAGTGTTGTGCTTTTCGCCAAATAAAGAAAAATAAACATGATGTGAGTTCTGCCTCCTCTCTGTCAGTGAAGTCCATTCTGAAACGCGTCCGAAAATGAACCATAACTCAGCGAATACTCAGTCAAACAGGCATACAGACACACAGGCATAAAGCTTGAATTCTCTTCTTTTAAATGAAGTAATTTTTATAAATAACAAATATTCTCTGTTTATGTAATCTTTATGAAAAGAGAGAGATGTCAGTCGTTCTCATCTCAGCTAATTATTTTTAATGTGACTCCGCCCACGGAGAGCGCGCGCTATTCAAACGCAAATGACTGAGGCGATCCGTGCAAACTGTGAACGCCCCCATATCAGCTCGAGAAAACACATCAAGCTTATACAGATCATTGTACTTGTTTACACCGTCTTGCAGTGCTGTGAGGAATAATAATAATAATGGAAAATGTACCTCAGAAGTGCTGGTATTTCGAGGAGCAGATGCAGCTGAGCTGAGGAATACTGTAGTAAGTTTTTTTCATTCTCAAGTGAATCGCGTTTCTGTGTGAATGAATGAACGGCAGAGATGCGCTGTTTACCACAGCTCGCAAAAAGACAGTTTAAATTTGAATCGCGTTTCTGTGTGTGAATGAATGATCTGCTTTTAGCAAACTGTATTGCTATACTGAGATGAGTAAAAATCGACTGAAATATGTTGAAATAAAATGTATTTGTATAAGCAACGTATTAAACTGCAAATTAACATTTATATTCCTTATAATAAAAACGAAAGACCTACGTTACAGACAAATGAAAGACAACATTTCATTGACTAGTTTTGATAGATTATATGTTTTTACTGTAAAATATCTGCCACCTCAAATAAGCTTTTGTTTGCCAGTTTTTGCTAATATGTTAAATATAGTATGTTTTGTCAATGTAGGCTATATTCAAAGTAATGAATCCTTAACTTTGAAATATGTATGATAAAATGTATACTTTAGTTTTTACAAAGAAAGATTACACTTGAATTGTTGTTGTAATTGTAACCTTTTTAATAAAAAAATATATATTTACAAGGTAGATGTAAACAAATGTTAAAAGGTAAATATAAGCCTTTTCTTTAAATATTTTTTATTGTGTTTTATTATTGACAAATTTGGGGAGAGGATACATATTCCAAAACTGAAAATACAGTATGAGAATTAACTGCACAATTACTAGACATGTTTTCCTTGGATATTATACAATTTGCAAGCACAATTTGTGAAAAAATAAAATAAAATTGAGATGCTTCCAACTGTGAACCAATGCTCTTGCATTCTTTCTTGTGGCTATAGGTGACACACCTGAATGAATGGCTCATTAAGTATGTGGGCCCCATTGTCTCCTCAGGTGTGAACCACTAAATATGCATGATGGTGTTGAATGGTTGACGCCCTTTGCGCATATTGCCTTTCCAAACAAAAAGTGTTTTACAAGATTTAAATCAATGTATTGTGTTATGTGAATGATTAGGCAGGATGATTTTCACATAATTTTGAAGAAAACGACATCCATTAGTCAAAAGTCTTATTGACACATATTTAGTATGTGTTTTGTGGCCTTATTTCAGAAACTTTAGTTTTTAGTTTTTTCAATAACCATTCATAAACATTATTCTCTCAAAAATACAAACATGTACATGCACGTTGCTCACATATTATGGTAGCCCTGTTTGTGCTAAATATAGTGTAATTACACCTTTGCCATTAATATGTTTATAAGCAACTGAAAAAAGCACAAATGTCAGGGCATGTCAGAACATCTCAAGGACCCCAAAAAACCCTTAGACCCCAGAGGGTTAAATACGAGTAGAAAATTTTAAAAAAATGGGAGTACAACTGAAAAAATATCATTGTTGTGCCAAATATGTTGTAATATGAAATATCAGAGCATGCTAGCTTCACTACTGAATAACTGTCACAGTAGACTTTTTCAATGATGATACCACAGATATCAATGTTTGCTGTAAGTAAGACAGTGATGGTACATCGGAAAAAAAGGGAAAAGCCAAGTGAATGCAAACATTATAATAACTATCGTAGGAGTGACTTTCTTTTCATTCATTAAAGGATAACATATAGAAATATATCGATCATAAGCCATAAGTGTTAGGTTTGTTATGTCACATCCACCATACTTATATATAAAATAAGTCTGTACAATACAAGAAAGCCATATTTGATAATCCTCTGTCAAGAATCTAGTTATGACAAAAGGTGCAACTGCTGTATCACCACATATATTTATAAATGCCATGTTGCATATGAAGAAATACATTGGCTTATGTAGTTTTCTTTCAATGTAAGTTACATAGAGGATTAGTGCATTAGCAATGATAATGATTGTGTAGAGGAAAAATAGCATGACAATAAAAACAGTTCATGTTCATGATTTCTAATGTATGCATCTAGTATAAAGGACTTTGTGCTATGTGTCATGACCCTGCAATATCAAGAATGGGAAGGAAAACAGTGCATAATTGTTATTCACACATTTTATTTCATACTATAATACATCTATAAATCAATATAAAAAGTGATAGTGATTAAAAAAAAGATGTGATAAAAAAAAGATGTGCTAAAACAGCGGCCATTGTCTCCTCGCACCTTCACGGAATGCATGGATGCTGCTCTAGCTTCGCTGAGACTTCAGGGCATTCGTATCTTCAATTATATAGACGACTGGCTCATCCTTGCACAGTCAAAGTAGATGGCGGTTCGGCACTGAGATTTCGTTCTGCTCCATCTAAGGTGCTTGGGGCTGAGACTCAATGCCAAAAAGAGTTCACTGATCCCTCAGCAGAGAACTACATTTCTGGGGGTGGTATGGGACTCAGTTATGATGCAGGCACCGCTGTCTCCTGTTCGTATAAACTCCATCTTGACTACAATCACCAGTATCAAGCTAGGCCAGGCTATCACTGTCAAGCACTGCTACTCCTAGTAGCAGCGTCCAACGTAGTACCTGACTACCTGACATCCATGACTATGGATGTGTCCCTCACGGGCTGGGGAGCGGTCATGGAAGGCCGCTACACCAGGGGTTTATGGAAGGACCATTATCTTTCGTGGCACATCAATTGCCTGGAGATGTTGGCGGTGTTTCTGGCTCTGAGACATTTCCTTCCAGACCTCAGAGGCCATCATGTTCTAGTTCGAACAGACAATACGTGCAATATGAGCCGGCGTCTCTTTACAGCTTTGCTACGCCATCACATGTGACGTCATGACACAACACCAATCAAGATTGGACTAGTTCCATACAGGCTTCAGACACAATCACACTGAAGTGTGACAATTACTTTGTCACACTTCAGACACAATTACGTTCCCCAAAGTGTCGTCTTTCTTATCAGGGAACAAGGGTTACAGTCGTAACCCTAGACGTTTTCAGGTACAGAAATTTAATAAAGTAATCAAATGTAAAATAGCACTGCATATTTGACTGTTTAAATTAAAGTCACAAATCAAGAGCAGTGAGTGATTTCCTTGTCTTTTGTTGTTTGATTAACATTAAAAACACAGACAGCAGGAATATTAGGCTGCTGTCTCTTAAAGACATAATGTACTGATACAAAATACTATTATTAATGTTATTGTCTTGTAATGTTTTCTGTAGCTAATTTTATTTTTGTTACCATAATGTTCTCCTAAAAGGTAGGATAACACTCTTTAAAAACATTGTAAACATGTTTAGTGAGAACATTGATAGAACATTATTTCCTAACATTCTTATTAAGTTTTAAGTTAAGTTTCCCAGCAGACACAGGACTGAACCTGTTATTATTTTTTTTCTGGCTGCTGTAAGAGTTTGTTATAGCAAGAGAAAATGTGATCAAGTATGTTAGCTACTTGTTAATAATAAAGATATTATCATAATGATTTCTTCCAGGGACTAATCTCTGATATCAATCTTGCATGCTCATTTTCTACAGCATGAGATCCTGCAGCGTTTCTATCAGAAAACCTGGACTCAATCTCAGTAACGGTGACATGCTTTCATGTTGAAATGCATTCTGGGTGCATCATAAAAAAACTCATTAGTGGCTCCCAGAATGCATCGCGGCATGAAGCATGTCACAGTTATTGAGATTCACGCGCTGGTTCTTGAGGTTTGAGTGTGTCAGAAGTTCAAAATGTTTATGTTTTTATATTCAGATTTTTTTTATTAAAACACTGTTGGATATCATGCTGTAGCAACATTACTATAATCATTTTTTTTTAAATGAAAAACACACATGGCAGTCTAGAAGAGATCAGTCGTCATCATCATCAAGTAGCTGACATCAGCTGATCTCATTTTCTCTTGCCATTATTCTTGCCATAACAAACAGTTACACTTTTAGCTCACTGTGACCTCACATTGTGATCATATGGAGAGATCAAAGTGTTGACTGAGTAAACATGGTATTACATAATATACAGATGAGGATATAATGTAAAATGCGGCGCTAAAATAAAGTAAAACTAGTATTGAGATGCAGCCTTGGTCAGTATTTGAATGTTGAGCAGCGAGCTCATTGGCTACTGATACGGCAGGAACCGATCAGCTGCGCCCTAGGTAACGATGTGATTATGACCAGGTGAGTAAAAGGACCTATTAGCTCTTCCTCTCATATAGTTGTAAAGCACTGCAATAGTTTTTGAGGGACAATAATTGAGGCTGAGTCATAAAACGTCAAAGGTTGTACACTTACAATTATATTTCTGATGCTTTCGATTTCCTCAGTGAAGAAATTCATAAAGTCACTACTAAACTGTGATGGATTATCTAGTTCAGGTGACAACTGTTTATTTGTTAATCTAGCCACTGTACTGAATAAAAACCTTGGGGTGTTTTGGTTATTTTCTATGAGTTTGTGGATATGCTTGGCCCTTAAAGCTTTTAGAGCTTTTTCATAATGTGGCATACTCCCTTTCCACACAATTCTTAAGACCTTTAAACAAGTTTGTTTCTATTTGCGCTTTAGGTTACATTGTCTAATGAATCAGCAAAGGGGCTAATTTGCATAAACCATGTGTTTAAGGACCCTGTCATAAATACAACCCCATCCTTCAAACTCCACATTCATTTTTCAACAGATAAAGAACGACTGTCTACAAACTGATGCTTGAAAGACACATGAGAAACTGTAAGATATATACTGTATATACTGTATACTATACTGTGTATTTGCTGTATATTTATTCTGCTTTTTGTTATTCATATTTCAGTCTATTGTGATGAAATTATATGCTCAAAATATTGTGAATAATGTTTTTTCTCTGTTCCAGTAGCATTTCTTTAACCTTGTTTTTCTTCTGTTGTTCATGTAATTACAGGGCCATGCTGCAAAGCACAATGCAAAATATTTCCTTCACACTGGATGCATATAACAAAATACATGACATGAAATTTGTTTTTGTTGTTGTGCTGGGTTTTCTTTTCCCCCTCATCATCATTGCTAATGGACTGATCATCTGTGTAGTATGTCTTGAAAGAAAACTACATAAGCCAATGTACATCTTTATCTGCAATTTGGCATGTATAAATGTATATGGTGGCACAGCAGTTGCACCTTTTATCATAAGTAGTTTCTTGACGGAGGATTATCAAATAACATGGCTTTCTTGTCTTGTGCAAATCTACTTTATATATACCTATGTTAGTTGTGATATAACAAACCTAACACTTATGGCTTATGATCGATATATTTCTATATGTTATCCTTTACATTATGACAAAATAGTCACCCCCACAAAGGTGATTTTGGGTATAGTATTCACTTGGCTTTTCCACTTTTTCAGAGTGACCATCTCTCTCTCATTTACAGCAAACATTGACATTTGTGGAGTTATCATTGAAAAAGTATATTGTGATAATTATTCAATAGTGAAACTAGCATGCTCTGATATTTCATATTACAACATACATAGCACAATAATATTTTTCTTTGTGGTTGTACTCCCATTTTGTATAATTATCTACACTTATTTAAGAATCATATTAATCTGTTTGACACTGTCAAAAAGAGGACGAGTCAAACTCTTTAGCACTTGTGTCCCACATCTAATGGCATTGTTTAACTTTATCATTGGGACTTCTTTTGAACTTTTGCAAAGCCGATTTGATATGAGACACGTACCCTACATTATTCGTGTAATACTTTCTTTGTATTTCCTTATTCTTTCCCCATTAATAAACCCAATCATTTATGGGATGGGAACTCAAGCAATAAAGGAAGCTATAATGAGAATGCTTTGTCATAAGTTTTACCAAAAGCAAGCTGTAAGATGTGTAACTTAAAACACTTTTTCACGGAGGTATAAGCTATAGTATATTAGTATATTCATACTAAAAGCCAAAAAATTTCAATTTTGATTTCATGGGTGACTTTAATCTGTTTGAAATTGTCAAAGAGAGGATGAGTCAAACTCTTTAGAACTTGTGTCCCACATCTAATGGCATTATTTAACTGTATCATTGGAAGTTCCTTTGAACTTCTACAAAGCCGGTTTGATATGAGAAGTGCCCTACATGCTTCATGTAATACTCTCTTTGTATTTTCTTATTCTTTCTCCATTATTCCACCAGTGATTTATGGTATGCAAAGTCATGCAATAAAGGAAGCTTTAATGAGAAAATAGCAAAGGCAAGCTGTGCAAGTTGTGAATGTTAAATAATTGTATGTGTTTCTTATCATACTGTATATAGACCTATTGATATATTATAATATAGTGGTTCTCAATTCCAGTCCTCGTGACCCACTGCTCTGCACATTTTGTATGTCTCTCTTATCTGACACACTCAGTTCAGTTCATGGAGTCTCTCCTAATGAGCTGATGATCTGGTTCAGGTGTGTTAAATAAGGGAGACATACAAAATGTGCAGAGCAGTGGGTCACGAGGACTGGAATTGAGAACCACTGTTATAATATATTATACACAATCATGTGATTAATTTTCAAAATAATTAATGTATCATACACTAAAGTTAAGCGCGATTTACTGTGATATCACAATCAAGTTGAACTGTGGGGTGAATTCTGGAGTAGACTCGCTCCCTCTGTCAAAATCGAGGGGCTGAGGGCCTATCCACATAAACTTCCCTCGCCCACTTGACAAAGTGGAACTCACTTCAAAATGGAGGCAGGGAGTGCTTCTCATTTCTTAGTTGTGCATCCTTGTTACCTTTTCTTGATCTTAAAAGTCAAGGGTAAAGAGCCCAACTTAGGCAAACAATGATCACCATCATGGTAACATAAATTGAAAATAAAATGACATCTAAACCTCTGTCAACTTTTAATAAGAACTTCTGTAGACGTCTGACAGAAATAAATTCAAACTGGTCAGTAATAAGTGAAGCTGGTAATTCTGTTTGTGGAGTTGTTTAATCATCCTCTGCTAACATCAGGTGTTCATCAGTGTCTGAATTAACTTCGAAAATTAACTGAATTAACTATGTAATTATTCACTCAGTCAAGTGGACTATATTAGTGAACTAATGTAGGGAATAGTGAAAACAGCCTCTGAGTGTCGACTTTGAGCGCTTTTAATTCACAGTATATTCCTGTAGGCTACTTTCTCGAAACCGACAAATATCACCCAGAATGAATTTTTTTACAGTATATTGCTGATTTCATGGAAAACAGCATGTAACTGTCAAATTTTGGCTGTTTCTTTACAGTGTATGCATTGATAAATGTCTGTCTGTGGTGGTTTACCATGCCTGGGAGTCAAAGTTTGGTTGGTTAGCTTGGCCTTGTTATAGCTATATTGAACTAATTTCATATTTGATGAACTTTACACAGTTATTGAATGGAACTGAATCAAGTCTGAACTGAGCTCAGCTGAACAATGGCACTATTTTCTTTTTAGACCTGCTTTACAGCAGAATTGAAACACTGTTTGCATCACTGAATCATTGTTTTCCAGTTAATGTCATTTATGTTTGTTTTATTATTTTCCTGTATAAAGTGCTATACAACCCCAAATCAGAAAAAGTTGGTACACTGTACAAATTGTGAATAAAAACAGAATGCAATGATGTGGAAGTTTCAAATTTCAAAATTTTATTAAGAATACAACATAGATGACATATCAAATGTTTAAACTGAGAAAATGTATCATTTTAAATGAAAAATAAGTTGATTTTAAATTTCATGGCATCAACACATTTCAAAAAAGTTGGGACAAGGCCATGTTTACCACTGTGTGGCATCCCCTCTTCTTTTTATAACAGTCTGCAAACGTCTGGGGACTGAGGAGACAAGTTGCTCAAGTTTAGGAATAGGAATGTTGTCCCATTCTTGTCTAATACAGGCTTCTAGTTGCTCAACTGTCTTAGGTCTTCTTTGTTGCATCTTCCTCTTTATGATGCACCAAATGTTTTCTATGGGTGAAAGATCTGGACTGCAGGCTGGCCATTTCAGTACCCGGATCCTTCTTCTACGCAGCCATGATATTGTAATTGATGCAGTATATGGTCTGGCATTGTCATGTTGGAAAATGCAAGGTCTTCCCTGAAAGAGACGACGTCTGGATGGGAGCATATGTTGTTCTAGAACTTGGATATACCTTTCAGCATTGATGGTGCCTTTCCAGATGTGTAAGCTGCCCATGCCACACGCACTCATGCAACCCCATTCCATCAGAGATGCAGGCTTCTGAACTGAGCGCTGATAACAACTTGGGTTGTCCTTGTCCTCTTTAGTCTGGATGACATGGTGTCCCAGTTTTCCAAAAAGAACTTCAAATTTTGATTCGTCTGACCACAGAACAGTTTTCCACTTTGCTACAGTCCATTTTAAGTCCATTTTATAGTCCATCTTGGCCCAGAGAAAATGCCTGCGCTTCTGGATCCTGTTTAGATATGGCTTCTTTTTTGACCCATAGAGTTTTAGCCGGCAACGGCGAATGGCACGGTGGATTGTGTTCACCGACAATGTTTTCTGGAAGTATTCCTGAGCCCATGTTGTGATTTCCATTTCAGTAGCATTCCTGCATGTGATACAGTGCCGTCTAAGGACCCGAAGATCACAGGCATCCAGTATGGTTTTCCAGCCTTGACCCTTACGCACAGAGATTGTTCCAGATTCTCTGAATCTTTGGATGATATTATGCACTGTAGATGATGATAACTTCAAACTCTTTGCAATGTTTCTCTGAGAAACTCCTTTCTGATATTGCTCCACTATTTTTCGCCGCAGCATTGGGGGAATTGGTGATCCTCTGCCCATCTTGACTTCTGAGAAACACTGCCACTCTGAGAGGCTCTTTTTATACCCAATCATGTTGCCAGCTGACCTAATAAGTTGCAAATTGGTCCTCCAGCTGTTCCTTATATGTACATTTAACTTTTCCGGCCTCTTATTGCTACCTGTCCCAACTTTTTTGGAATGTGTAGCTCTCATGAAATCCAAAATGAGCCAATATTCGGCATGACATTTCAAAATGTCTCACTTTCAACATTTGATATGTTATCTATATTCTATTGTGAATAAAATAGTTTATGAAATTTGTAAATTATTCCATTCCTTTTTTACTCACAATTTGTACAGTGTCCCAACTTTTTCTGATTTGGGGTTGTATAAATAAAGGTGACTGGACTTGTGGACCTTGTCTCCCACTGGTGGAGGCCATAACTACTAATAAAATCATATTTTTCTAATGGGGGCCATTACAATTGAATTAAGAAATAATCTGACAGAACACTTTTTTGTTTGTTTGTATATTTAGTAGCTTGCTATTTTTCAATGGAGGGCTATTCTTGAAATGGACAAATGCTCTGTTATCTGAATATTATCTGGGATTGTAAAAATAACTTTGATTCTAGAATTAAATGATATCATCCAATAGTAATATACTTTAAAATGCAAGTGTTCCTTCAAACAGCTTCAGTGTAGTTAGTTCATGATTGCAGTATAGCTAACTAATTGTTCTAAACTGACTAATTGTGTAACAACTTTAAATTATGAGTACCTTTTACCTTGGAAATCTACAATTGCAAAACAATTTTCACACCTGCAACCTGCATTAAAACACAATGTTCTTCTGTGACTTGAAGATCTGATGACGACGTATAAAACTGATAACTTAGTATCTTATCTTGATATCTTGAAATGTTTACTAAGTGTAATATCTATTTTGCTATCATAAACAATGTGGTGTAATTAAGAAGTTACAAGAGACTGTTTATTGTAGAATACCTTTATTTTGAAGGTGTGTGTGTTTTATTTTGTAATTTGGATTTCTTGTGGGTGGGATCATTTCCTGTTGTGCTGCAGTTGTGGTCATGTTGCAGAAGCACATGTTGTAGTTAATGCCATCTCTATCCATCCATCTTTTGTTCGGTCATGGGGTATCGTCAGTGAGTATATTTAATTTAATAACTTAAGACCCAATTCAGGAGCAATATATTATTTGTTTTGTGCTGAGTTTATTTATTTGTTTACTTACCTGTATCTTAATTAAGACATTTTGAAGGTGCAACCTGCAAAGGGGAAAAAATACTTTATTTATTAATTAATGGTAATACAGAAAGTACTTACCTGTATTTTGTTATGTGTTTGTTATTTCAGTTTTACCTTTTCTTCATTAAAATTACCTGCCAAGTACAACACATCGTCTGTTCATTGAAGGAAAACTTTTTGAAGGAACGAGTTTAGCTTGCCGTTTCATGTCAGATGAGAACAGTACAAACAACATGTTTTCCCATTATTTGACCATAATCACTCTTGAGATCTAATTATTACATCAAAGTGAACAATAGCAGTTGTTCGAATTCTGACAGTTTTCCTTGTGAATTCATCTGTCCTTCTGCCTTTGGACATTAAGAATTCCCAGTGAAGTGGAGTTTAAACTAAAAGCGTAATTACTCAAAACTTTACACAGGGGAATAATATGACACTGTGGACTAATGACCAGTTGCTTGGTAACATCTAAACATCTTGATTTGTTGTTGTTGTTGTTTTTACCTTGTTGTTGTGTGACCAATGACAATTTTTATGTGTACAGATGAAAATAAAATTGGGGCCTGAGTTGTGACATGAACAATTAACCCCATAACAGTAATTACTTTTCCCTGATGAATATTGCACCATTTCAGTGGGAAGGAAGCATAGAAGTACATTTATGTACATTGAGGCTCCAATGGATTAATGACCGGAAACAAACATGTTTACCACTGATGTATGCCGTCTGTATTGTTAAGGTTGTGGATTAGGCTTAGATGTAGGTCAGAAGAAACGACTGAAAATGTGGGTCTCAACAATATTTAACCCTTGTGCTGTGTTGAAAATCCTAGAACACTTGTGCCATTTTGTTCAAAATAAAAGCATTTCAAAACAAATTTCCTGGTTAAACATTAAAGCACACAGTGTGATAAACAGTGCAATATTTTAATATTTTATGTAAAATTGACAAAATTATCCACAAATAATGATTTTTTTACTCAAAAACTGAGGTATGTAAGCTCAGATAAATAAGGCCTATGATCGATCAACTGAAAGTGGTGGATGTCATTTAAAAAATGTGAAAATTAGCGGATATAAGTAGCTTTGTGTTTACATGAGGTAAACACAAAGCTGATTTGTTTATTTTTTATGTATATATTGCTGCCATAATAACGGGCCATTTCAAATGTTAACGTGCTTTTCTTCTCTTTATCTTTTGAGCGGTGAGGAAATATTGTTCTTTCCAGCATTTCAGTAATAGCCTACGCTAGATCTTTAAAATGCATACGAATTAGTTGTGAAACGTAACAGTTATTGTACAGTGCTTGGCAGTGGTTAAAAAGGATTTAAACAATGAATTATGAATGAATCTCATTACAGACTAGCCCCTGTAAATGATGAAAATACCATGCGACCCCATTAGAAACAATTATTTTCCAAATAGGGCTAATGTTGTAGTTTCCACATCACCACTATAGAAGTACACAAATACATAGTTCTGGCATGAAACTCTAAAATGGTTCAAGCTATTAGGTCGTTTTACTCACCTGTTCATAATCACATCATTATCTATAGGGTGCAGCTGATTGGTTCCTGCCGTATCAGTAGCCAATGAGCTCGCTGCTTAACCTTCAAATAATTGGGTAGCATTTGCCTTAGCAGTGCATTGCGCTTTCAGAAACCTTCCACTTTCCCCAGCTCCACCTGTATACCCTTATGAAAATAAAATATATTTCCCTATATATGAATGATCAATATATTGGTTTAACAGTATATTTGAAAATATACAGAATAATATATTGTTTTACATAATATATTGTAATACATAAGGAATTGCCGCTTTTCATATATTGAAAATTACTAATATATCATAATGTATGTAATTTTTTATTCAGTAATACACTTATATAGATGTATATGTGATCATATATGGTACAGCATATGTAATATATTGCAGATAAATTTACTCATGCAGCATGGACACACTAGCCTAGAAATCTAGACGCACCCTAGCGGCAGCAAAATTTATTTTGCAGCCAGGGTAGTCTAGCAACTCTCCATTGACATTCGAGCTGGAAAAACCAAAATTAGGTCAGGCCAATCACATCGTGTATAGAGTAGGTGGGGCGGGCTTAACATAATGAAGACAGAGTTGTGACGGTTCCCTGCTACTTGAAAACAAAGAATGGCTGCTGCTGCTGGAGAACAGTCTTTCCAATCGGCTTTGGCCGCGACTATGGAGGACTTGGAGTTAAGTTTTTCTTTGAGAAAAGAGCAAAGAACGGCACTTAAGTCATTCTTAAAAAAGGAAGATGTGTTCGTAGTTTTGCCGGCCAGATATGGCAAAAGTTGAATCTATCAACTAACGTTAGCTCCGCTGTTGGGAAAACGCTCTGGTTGGTTGAAGCGCTGTCCTATTGCGTGCAGAGGGAATTTGAAAGACAGCCGTTTATCCCGCCCCTCGGATTGAGCCGTGTCTATGGTGAGTTGCCAGACCCAACATCTTGATGTAGGTCTGGCTTGCTAAGCTATGAACACACATATATGGGGCAGTTTCCCGGACAGAGATAGTTCACCCAAAAATGAAAATTACCCCATGATTTACTCACCCTCAAGCCATCCTAGGTGTATATGATATGACATTCTTCTTTCAGACGAATACAATCAGAGTTATACTAAAAAATTTTCTGGCTCTTCCATCAAAGTGCATCCATCAATGATAAAAGTCGAACGCATCAATTTAAGGTGGAAGAGTGACCTTTGACCTGACACATGACGTAAAGACGAACGCGGAAGTGCAGAGGGAGCAAGACAAAACACCAGTCACGAATTAGAAGTGAAAAACGACATTTTTTAAAGAGACATGTCGGAGGAGCTTGAGTTTGTTGCCCAGCCCTGTTTATTTGAACAGCGAGAGGCATCTAAACTTACAATACTCCTACATCATACATGCGTCATGAGTTACTCTTGTGGCGCAAGTCGACTTGCGTAGTATGTGTGGTTGTCTGTCGGAAGGGGTCTGCGGTCGACTGCCGCTTAATCATCAATCATAAGAGCCCAACTAATGGAAACACTAATCACTGTTATGGTGACATCAAATGAAACACATTAGAGTTAAACTCCTATTAATTCTCAATAACAACTTCTGTAGATGTCTGACAGAAATAAAGTCAGTCTGGTAAGTAATAAGTGAAGCTGGTAATGCTGTTTGTGGAGTTGTTTAATCCTCCTCTGCTGAGATCTTGAGATATTTAATGTCTTATTTACAGTAACACAATTTGTTTTAAAAACTTGAGTTAAACTACAGTTGAAGTAATGATACAGCAATTTTTATTTTTGTAAGATTATTACATTTGTGATTTATTTCACAAGTGAAGCTCAGACCTAAAAATGTATTACATGAACATCCACGTCAACATTCCCTTGTGTGTTTGTCTTGTATTATAAATGTAGATGCTTCACCAGCACAACATAATTCAACTTCTGTCAGGTCCATTAAGTCAAGAACACAGATAATAAAAATAAAGAATTTTTATTGAATAGATTGCAAACAAGTTGATGTTCCTGAATTGAAATTTGGCGGTATGGCTCTGTTCAGGGAGTCCTCTGACCTTTCATGAGCACCATGAAATAGCAGAGAGTCAGAGGACAGCAGCAGCAGCAGCATTAGGGAACGCTCACACAGTTTAGGACTGTGAGAGCTAAAATATCCCCCTGTGAACAGAGCAGGCAACATGACATAACAGCAAATGCCACATTATGCATAAGGAGGAGCTGGAGAGGTGGCGGGCAGCAGAAGCGAGCAGCAAGCATGTATGAGCAAACTGAATGTGCTTTAAATAGGGCGCCTTGTTTGAGCTTGGCCATTGAGCAGCGAGGGGAGTTAACGAGCTAATGCAGCTCAGCTGGAGCAGATCAGCTGACAGGACAGTGTTGTTAGCAAACAGCATTAGCAGCGTCTTGACTACCTGGCCTGCCAGAACTGACGCTGACGCTCAATTCTGTTTCTTGTATGTCTTGTTGATCATTTTGATTGCAGGTTTTGACAAGCTACAGATTTTTGTTCTGGCCACATTTCTTAATGCAGGTTTACATGTTTTGAAATAACATTCTATTGACAATCCGCTCCCTTCACATCTTCTCATTATCAGTGATTGATGATTGTAATGATTGTAATTTCTCTTTATTTAGGTGCTAATTTGTAAATCAAATGGCATCCTCAGTATATACTGATTATCTGATCAACTGTTAAATATTTAATTTAAATATCTGTCATCCATGGGTAATTTATCTAATTTCACAACCATTATATTGGCTGGTTATATTGATATTGGGAATATTAAGTATTTATGTTTCATTGTTTTGATCTTGTTGTTTGTTGCAATCATAGTGGCAAATCAATTAATTATTGGAATAATATGCAAGGAGAAGTCCTTGCATGAACCTATGTATGTTTTTGTATGCAGTTTGTCTGTAAATGAACTTTATGGCTGTATTGCTTTATTCCCATAAGAATTTTTAGATATTTGGACTGGAAACAAAACAAAAATACTAATTAAGAAAGCATTTTTTGCAGTTCACGTGGGGTAAGCATTCTTTTTGAGAAAAGATTTACTACCATGTATGTTGATTTGATCATATAGCCGAGCCAAAGAGGCAGCATGTAACAGGGTGATGTTATATTGCAAAAAAGGTTTAAGGAGTACCTTAAAAGACAGACTTTTAATACACAATACTTGTGATATCTCTATTATTTTTATAGTAGAATATTTACTTGTATAGACTGATCGTCTAACTTCTTAAGGGCACGACTAAAGGATAGGCTCTTTAGTTACTGCGAGATTATCTCTATAAACTTTGAAGGTGGTTTTAAGATAATTGGGAACGGTATTAATCGTGAAACATTACATTTTCTAAAATAAAAATGGCACTTAAAAATTTGATTTACCCCATTTGATTTATTTGTTCATTGTCACCTATAAGGTAGAAAAATAACTTAGTACTGTAAGTCATGCGCTCTTTTAAAAAAAATTTAAGTTTTGCATGTGTACAAAAACTGTTGTTTGTATTTGTTCAAATAAGAAAATCTTATAAGATAAGATTATTAAGAATCTGTTATAATGATTGATGATTTCGTAATGTAGAAATATTGTTTAATATCTGTAAAAAAAAAAAAAAGGCAAATTAACTAATGCTAGTGCTAGTTAACTAGTGCTTTTAAAAATTGTTCTTATCTTGCTTCTCTGAATTTATTAAAAAATAAATGTTCGTTTTGCTTCTCATTGTGTTTCACTAATGCTTCTTATGAATTTTTTAGACCACAGAACAATTTTTTATTTTATTTTTACAAAAACATGATACAAATGCTAGTCTTTAGAGGTGCATTGTGTAATATTTAGGAGGATCTGTTGACAGAAATGCATTATCATATACATAACTATGTTTTCAGTGGTGTATAAACACAAAATGAACCGTTATGTTTTTATTAGCTTAGAATGAGCCATTTTTATCTACTTACACCACAGGTCCCCTTACATTGAAATACGCCGACATGTTTCTACAGTGGCCCTGAATGGACAAACGCGTTTCGTCACTATGTTGTTCTTCGTGCAAAGAAGCTAGCTAAAGTCAGCGAATAAAACAATGACACAATGATGAACAAGTAACAATAATATTCGCAATAACATCGTTTTACTGAATAATTAAGTCAACATCATTTCTTAATTTATCTTCGTAAAGAACCCTCATTGCTACTCTCTGCTGTCTCAGATGATGACATCTCCTGTCGGCCACCGTAACTTCTGTTGGTTGCAATTTGCAACCTCACCACTAGATGCTGCTAAAAATCACACTCTGCACCTTTAAAGTCACCATGAAATAAAAATGGACAAGTCTTTGTCTTTTCTTTTTTTTGTACGGAATATGCAATACACAGGCATACAAGTGGTTTTTGCTAGTTTCAGCCCGATGCAGTTATCATTTTCACGTCCTGCACCACTAAATAGCAAATGCATTTGTGCCCATTTGTGCGCCCATGGGCTGCTGGTCTGAAAACAAGGTGTGGTCAGGCGCATTGTTGGCGCGTTACTATTTTGAGGCAACTGAAATAGACTGCGTGTTAATATTTGGCATGTTTGTGTGCTGCTGCACCCTGTTATGTGTGTGTAATAAGCAGAGTGTATGCATGTTGTGTACCCGCCTATAAGCTCATATTACTAATGCGCCCTTTAAATAACAACAAAAAAAATATTGTGCCATTGACTTTAGACCAGGTTTCAGTTGGTCAATTGTGCAATTTATTTTTTTTATTTTTTTTTAAGGAACAGACCCAGGCTCAGGAACAGGAACCAACTCAGGCTCGGGTTCTGGAACAGACTCGGGCTCGGGAACAGACTCAGGCTCAGGCTAGGGCTCGGGAATGGGAACAGACCCGGGCTCAGGAACAGACCCAGGCTCAGGAACAGGAACCAACTCAGGCTCGGGTTCTGGAACAGACTCAGGCTCGGGCTTGGGAACAGACCCGGGCTCAGGGACAGACGCAGGCTCAGGGACAGACGCAGGCTCGGGGACAGACATAGGCTCGGGGATAGATACAGGCTTGGGGACAAACTCAGGTCTGGGAACAGGAACAGTTCTTGGGGCAGGAACAGGTCTTGGGACAGGAACAGGCTCTGACGTTGGGCTCAGGCGGTGAGGCGGCGGCCATCTTTGCCGAAGACACCGGCACGTCAGGCTTGACGTGAACAGTCTCCGGCTCGGCAGGCATGACGTGAACAGTCTCTGGCTCGGCAGGACTGACGTGAAGAGGCTCTAGAAGGGTGGTCTCGACGGGACGAGACTCTGGAGGGGTGGTCTCTGGAGAGCGTAGAGGAGCGGCTTCTGAAGAGTATAGTGGAGCAAGGGCAGACTAAGGGGCAGACTGGGACTGACGAAGACGGTGCAGGAACAGGTTCTGTTGATGTGGTGATGAAGATGGCTGGTGTTTGTGGTTGAGCGGCGATGTTATCTTCAGCCTCATCCACGGTGAAGGCTGAACCACTCAACCTCAGCACATGATCCAGGTACTGAGCGAGGGTACCCAGGATCGCAGCCGCTGGAGCTAGCTGGTGCAGATGATCGTCAAGTCCGTGCCAGAAAATAGTCTTGGGGACGTCATCTGCCCAGTTTACCTCTTGAGAGATTTCCAGGAACTTTTCAACATATACTTCGATCTGGCAGCCGTACTGGAAACAGGTTACCAGATGACTAGTGGGATTTAAGAGGTTGCGGAGAACGCCCATCTTTGAAATTTGTTGGTCCGATCTTCTGTCACGGGTGGTTGCAGGAAGGCAGATGGAGACGAAGATATATTCCCACAAACAAAGGTTTAATACAATAAAACACAGGACAGCAGAACAGGTAGGAACACACACTAAGGCTGCTTTCACACTGGGCTCGTTTGCTGCAGTCCGAGCCCGAGCGCGTTTGTTCCTGGTGCCCCCCGCAGTGTTGGTCTAGTTTCACACTCAACTTGATTCTATCGAACCCTGGTGCGTTTGTGTGCATTTTACGTCATCGCAAACATGCACGGCACATGTTAGAAAACAGAATGCAAGTCAATATATTGTGTTTTTATTTATTAATTTGGTGCTATTATGCACAGCTGAGTGAACAACACTGGTTTACTGTGTGTATGTGATGCATAAGGTGGTTTTCTGCTGCTTGCATACAAACTATTTTGAGGAGACAGTGGATTTCCATTAATTTGTTGTCCTGATTCCACGCACTATGCGCGAATACACTGCAGGCTCACTCTTGCTCGTATCCAAGGTAAATCATCAACACTGTCATCCCTTACATAAGTTTTATTTAACTAAATACATAATAATCAGCTAAAACGCATGCACAGGTCACTTTACTTCCCGAACAAGTGCGCACCCGAGTCCGTGTTGCTTTCACATTCACGCGAACCACGGCATGGTTCGACTGCAACAGAACTCAGACCACCTCCTCCAGGTAGTCTTGGGTTCGGTACCCCAGTGCGCACCCGAGTCCACATGATAGCGTTCACATTAGCGATTTTTCATGCGATCCGTGTCCCGTTCCGAACTAAACTGCCAGTGTGAAAGCACCCTAAATGTAACTGAGATCGGACAAAGACTGAATGAACAGATGGAACTTAAATACAAACACAGAAGACACTGATTAATAGAACACAGGTGATACAGATGACGATGATGACTAAACATGTGACACAACTGAACTGATAATGACAGTAACCATAGATACGAAGGAGTGGCTGGAAAAGAACAAAGGAGAACAGGAACCAATCAAAATACAAACTGAAATGCCAAATAAACACTGACACGTGACACACGGAATGAGTTACAACAGATTTCTAGTTCCCAGCATGCTTTGCTTCTGACTGTTAAAGGAGAGTAAATGTTAAGATTAAGTGTTATTTGATGTGTTTTGCTCAATATTAATATAGGGGGGATATCTGTTAGTGTTTAATGTTCTATTATTTTGGATTTTCTCTGGTATGTCTGAGTTTTTGGGGTCACCATTCTGAAGAGTAGAGGATTGATAGACGATTGGACAAACACCATTAAAACAGTAATTGCTGTATTTTAAAAGTAATGGCTAAGCACTCCTCATCACAGTGATAGTCTCTTGGCTAAATACTTAAGTTCATGCAGGTGTGCTTGTGCTTTTGTTAACTAGTCTGATGTTGCATGAGTAGATATATCTGCAAAATATTACACATTCAGTGCCATATATCTGGTTACATATACATCTATATATTATGAAATGTATTACGGAATATAAAATTACATACATTTTGATATATTAGTAAATATATTGTCACATATTTTTCAATATCTGAAAAGCGGCAATTCCTTATGTATTATTCAATATATTGTAATATATTAGCACAACATATTATTATGTATATTTTCAAATATACTGTTTAACCATTTAATATATTGATCATTCATATATGGGAAATATATGTTCCGTAAGGGGTTTCTTGTTTCCTGCCTTTGATTATCCTTTGTGTTTATATATATATATATATATATATATATAGCCCTGTGTTTGTTCTTGGTCCGATCTCGTCATTATATAGTGGTTGTTCTGTTCACCGTGTTTTTGCATTCTGAGTGTCTGAGAAGTGTTATTCTGAGTATGTTTTCATTAAACACCAACTGCTTGTGATTAGACTAAGACTTTTATTTTAATTTGTGCCTCGACCAGCTTTTCACACTTACATGTATAAAAGTAGGCATGTTTTGTTTTGTTTTCTTTTATTTTTAACAACTGAGAGTGTGCCTCCTTGGAAGTTAGTGTCATATACCAATTGCATAATCCACATATTGTATAGTCAGCATCTAAGATTAAGATGCGCTTAAGATGGTTAAATTGCTCAACCACTGGTCTCGATCATCTGACAGGAAGAATTATCAGCCAAACACAGTTCAGACTCTGTACTTATAACTTAACTAATTCTAGTGTATGGGCATATATCCAAAATGGAAAGCCAAGTATGGAGAATAAAAAACAGAAAAGGGGGTGCATAAAAAAGATGAACAGGTTTGTTTGTAGAATAAAGTATCAGAGGTTTGAGTAAATCTGTAAAGAACTGTTTAACATTCTTTTTTTCATCTGTGTAAATGGGTGCCTTCTCACCTATATAAACATTTGAATAATATTTTCTATTTGACATTTTTTAATAAAACTAGAAAAGAGAAGGAATCTATGTACAGTATGTATATAAATATGTAGTTGCTTTTATAAAATGGCTGCAACATCAATATGATACAATTATGTAAAAAAAATTCTTAAATTTAAGGTAATTTGAAGTGGATTATTTGCATTGACCAAAATAAGAGTTATGTAAATATCAGTTACACATACACAATTTCAGATTCCAACTCTAATGCCATTAAACAATGTACAAAATGTAATATAAGACATTCAAATGTGTCCATATAGGCCTTGCCATTTATTTAGTAGAAATAAAAAATGCATCATTACACCTTTGTTCAGTCTTTAAATTAAAACCAAGTGCAAGTATTTTTCTTTGTAATATTTTTGTGAGGCTAGTGCTGATCTCCTTTGTTCTAATTCCATAAATAAGTGGATGTAGAAGTGGAGGGATCAGGATAAAATGAACTGACATAAACACATTAAGTTCTTTTGAAAGACTGAAATTAATTTGATTGTATATCACAGAAAAAAGAGAGGCCAATGAAAAATTTATAAAAGTAATCAAGTGTGGTGTGCATGTTTTTAGAGCCTTCTTTCGGGCGTTTTCTGATGCATTCAAAGAGACAAATAATATCCGCACATATGATAAGATGACAAAGATTAGAGGTAGAACAACAAAAGCAAGTACCAGACATATGCCATACAGATCTCCCCAGGTATTTTTGGCACAGGAGAGATTAACAACGGCCAAATTGTCACAAAACAACTTGTTTATTGTATACCTGCACATAGGCAACCTTGATGTAAGGTACACCTGTACAGCTAGAGAGCAGATAGGAACACAGTACACAATAAAAAGCAGAAGTCTTATTTTACCCGGAGTCATGATATTGTGATATTGTAGAGGCTTGCAATTTGAAACATACCTGTCATACGCCATAAGTGTCAGTATTGCATAAGCACATGTTGCATAAATATTAATAAAAAACACTTGCAGAATACAGTCAGTATACAGTATATCTTTCATATCATCAACAAGATTCTCCATTATTTTAGGAAGTACAGCAGATGATCCGATTAGTCCATTAATAGCTAGGTTGAATAAAAATATGTACATGGGCTTATGGAGAGATGTGTCCAAGCAGATCACCAGCATCAGTGTTACATTTGCAAAAACAGTTGTAAGATAGACTGCAAGAGAGATTACAAAAACTCCATAATTAAGAGCACCAGGTGGTCCATAACTGGTAAAAATCAGAGTGATGTTCAAACTTGGCAGAATCATTTTCCTGATGAAGAGAAAGAAAGGCATTTCACTTTAGAACAAATATGCAGTATACAATATTAAATGAAGGATTATATTCTGAGAAATCTATTTACCTAATGTTTACAGACTCTCTCGTCTTCTGAAGATCTAAGCTTCTGTAGCTTTATTCTGTTTTATTCTACAAGGCCCACCTCCAGTGGATGTTATCTGTTTAAATCTACTCCCTTTTTTTTTTTTATTATTAAATAATAATAATAATAATGTTATTATTAGTATATATCATATCAGTACATATCATATTATATATCGAAATCACAAATCATATGTTATTAAAATGGCGGACCGTTCCATCCGTACCGCGAAACATAATTGTGTCATTTTACCGTTTCTACAGATTAAAGTGAGCAGTGGGTCAAAACAACGGAGCGGTCCACACCACAAGCACTCAGGGTTGTTTATGGTAATGATCTTTCGGAGATATATCTACAATATTTTTTATCTAAAGCCAAAAGTGCTTTATTCAAGCCCTTTCCACTCCGTACGCGTTGCTCTCTCTCCCTCGCTAAAAACATAAAGCGGCACATTAAGAGCTGCAGATGAAGCGGTTATTTTAATAACAACAGTAGCAGAAACATGGTGAGCAGCAAAATAGATACTTTCGCTAAAACACTGCAAATGAGAATGCAGCTAATACAATTATTTTTATCTATCATACAGATGACTAACCATTTAACTAAACAAGACAAGATAATATGTGGCGTCTTAAGAGTTTTTTTTTTTTCATTTAGCATTATTAATCAGCATATGAGCATATGTTTAATATGTTACATACGGCTCTGGATCTAAATGTCCAGTTTCAAAAATTGTATTTGTTGGACCATAGTTGCCAGGCTTTGGCTGGGTGAGGCACGTTCAGGAAGACGAAGAAGACGGATCAGGATTGAACAGTATTTATTCACGAACAAGACACGTACCAAACTTAGCAACTGTGTTGACGAGAACCGACAAGGGAGAACTGAAACTGGGGAAACTATATACACAGACAAATGAGGAGACTAAGTGACAACAGGTGCACACGGTCAGTGATGATGTCTGTGATGAGGATGATGACAGGTAACAGGTGAAACCGATTAACAAGGAAACACATAATGCACAAACACAGAAGGCAAAACAAAGTCCAAGACAGGTGTCATGACAATAGTCACTTTTTCATGTCTTTCAGTCAGAGTTTGTACATATAAATATAGAAAGAAAGACACACTTGTTACACTTATTTAACTTAGTTCTCTTTCGAAGTAGAACTTTGACACCCAAAAGATGCCCAAAATCTTTAAAATTTTAGGTTAAACTTATTTGGCTTGCTGTCCACTGATAAGGGGCTCGATGAAGCAGCTTCAACTCGAGCTCTGATATATCCCCACAGTGGCTAAACATAAGATATGATTACAAAGGATAAGGTACCTAAGATGAAGGTGGAGTATGGGGAGGTGGAGGGATGCTGGACCAGCTGATGCTAGAGAGAGATAAGTGGCTGCTTATACACTCTGGCTGTTGACTGAAAGATTAGATGGGCTCGCTCCTCCCTAACTTACGTTTAATAAGTTCATTAAGTTAAGTCGTTCATCAGTGGACCACTCCTAGCAAGGGGAATAAAATAGGTTTTCACGGTTGCTTGGGCTTAATACATGGCTCAATCTGAATGGCATAGCTGCTTACCACATTCCTTTGGTTGGAATGTCTTTGGGGAGAAACCCTTTGGTATCTCGTTTCCTCCATGGTACTCTGAGGCTGAGGCCTGAGACATGGGATCTGGCCATTGTCCTGCAAGGCCTGTCCCTGGCTCCCTTCGAGCCTATTGAGGAGGTTCCAGACAAGTTTTTGACCTTAAAACCACTGTTCCTTCTTGCTATCACTTCTCTTAAAAGAATCAGAGATTTGCAAGCCTTGTCGGTTTCACCTTCGCTTGGAATTTGCACCTGGCATGGTCAAGGCCTTCTGTCCTTCTCCTCCTCCTCCTCCTGTCCTCCTCATGATCCGGACCAGGAACAGAATAACCTGCTGTGCCCAGTCAGGGCACTAGATGCTTATGTCCACAGAGCTGCCCTGTGGTGTAAATCTGAACAGCTGTTCATATGTTTCAGGCCCCCCAACAATGGGTCCCAAGCATTTAGGCAGAGAATAAGCAAGTGGGTAGTAGAGGCTATCTCACTGGCTTATTAGTCGGTCGGACAACCCTTCCCTATGGCGGTCCGTTTCCACTCTACTAAGAGTATGGCAGCCTCTAATGCCCTTGTATCAAGAGTTGCTCTCCAGGATGTTTGTGATGCGGCAGGGTGGTCCTCACCGCACATATTTGTAAGGTTCTACTCTTTGAACCTGGACTCTACACCAGGGTCCCAGGTGCTCTTGTCCTAGTGCTGCTCTTCACGATTTCACACAGGACAGTCACTTCTCACTATGGTGGTGTTGGTATAGACATTCCCACAGCGTCAATCAACCCAGCGCAAGTTCCCTTGAAAGGACTCTTGACTGTAACCTCGGTTCCCTGAAGAGGGAACTAGACCCTGCATCACCTTGCCATACCTCCTACGTGCCTGTCAACTACGAAGATAGCGCTGTTTGTTTTGGGCATGCTTTATATTTTCCTGGTTCGTGACATCACCTGCCTCTAACGTTTCACCACACCATTGGACTGATTTCACATGTGTTTCACAACGAAAGTAGAAAGCATAACTCTGCCATACTAACATCCAACTTTTCCCAACCATTAATATATCAATCTCAACACAGTTACAAAAAATAAGTAATAGTAAATAAATAAGTAAATAAATACCACACTTAATCAACAACAAGTTATTAATACGAACTCAGGGTGCTCCCTTATATATCTAGAAAGTAAAGGGTTAAAGGGATAGTTCACCCAAAAAATGTTTTATTAGCCCATCATTTACTTACCCTGAAGCCATCCTAGGTGTATGACATTCTTGAAGATTGTATTAACAATATTGGAACTGCACAGTAAATTAGAAAATAAGACCTATTGAAAGGATACTGGCAAGTCCCGTTGACTCAACACGCTTCTGACATTGGTGCTTTTGTTACGCCAGATTATTTTGCCCAATATACACGGATAGCTTCCGGGTTGCACAATGCACAACATGTTGCACCTGCAACCTTTCAGTGCCTAATGCAGTCAGTCTTGAGAGACGTGGAACGCTGTAACGTGTATTTGGATGATGTCGATGAATATGATAAAGAGATAATACATGCTATTTTATCTGTGGGCACTGGGCATGGAAGGGCATGGAGGCAGTTACTTAAACTTAAAAGAAGGCAACCTTTTTGGCACTTCTGGATTCTACCCTAAATTCTTGTATGATTTCTTATATTGGATGCCTGATTCAGATATTTGTCATTTATTCATCTATTCTGTGTGACTTTTCAACATTAACAGTGATGGCATATGACAGGTATGTAGCTATATGTAGACCACTTGAGTATCATTCAAACATGACAAAACAGAAAATGTTTAAATGTATCCTTTACTGCTGGCTGACTCCATTTGTTTCCATGTCTGTTCTAATTATTTTATTATCTAGACTCACTTTATGTGCAGTATTGATAGTTTATTGAGTGACCTTTAGCAAGTATGCTCTGTAAAGTGAAGATATATTTCTATGGTTATTCATTTCCCCATTTCTCCAAGCCAAGAATAAAATGTTCAAGATACATGGATGTGAATTTGCTCCCTAAAGAAATCTCTGCGAAATCTTTTGACTTCATCTCCAGCCAAGCAACAGAAGCGTTTTTATACACAATGTTTTAGTCCAGCGTTTTAGCCCAGACACAATGTTTAGCAGTGCACACAGAGCCTGGTCTGTATTAACAATAAGGTACAACAGGAATTTTTGTTTGGTATTATATTGGTCCTACATGTTACACAATGCTTTATTGTTTGCTTTTCCAGCCTGAACAAGTCTACTGGTTTGGATCTGGTATTTTCATCATATGAATCGCTGGGTCCAAGTAAATATGTGTTGACTATTTTGATTTTCTTAGTTTACTCAGTTGCAACCTTAGCAAACATATTTATAATGCTTGTTATCTACTTAGAATCAAGTCTCCATAAGCCAATGTATATATTTTTGTTTAACTTGATGTACAGTGAACTACAAGGAAGCAGTGCTGTTTGGCCAAAAGTTCTTTCAAATCTCCTAACTGATTGGCACACTAGTGTAATGCCAAACCAGCAGAGGGAGCCCTCACCTGAGTACTGACTGTGCTCCACTCTCTCTGCTTCTTCTGCACTCATTTCCTGTTTGACTGCTATTTAAACAGAGACCATACTTGTACTCATTGCGAAGTATTGCCAGTTTACCTGCCTTACCGAGTGTTATTTCCTGTTTATCCTGCCTGTCTACTGTGTATGATTCTGCCTGGTTCCCTGTTTTTCGATTATCTGGATTATCCCCTTTGTTTTGGTTGCCTGATCGGACTGATGTTTTTGCTTGGACCTATTGCCTGCCTACTCACGCTTGCCTTTTGGAATTCCCCTTTGTATGTTGACAGATCTGACTGCTACCTTGGTTTTGACCCTCTGCCTGCCTTCTCGTATTTGTTTGTGGTAACTGTCTTTAATAAACTTCCGCACATGGATTGTCACTCAGCCTCAGCTTCCTCGTTACAACTAGTTCGTATGAGGGGTGTCTTCTCCAAGTCTATTTGCTTAGTATTTATGCTGCTTGCACTTATTCTACTTTGACAGTAATGGCCTATGATAGGTATATATCCATTTGTCAGCCATTAGTACCATATTATCATGAATCGTAGTAAAATTAAAATTTGGCTTATGTTAAGCAACTTAGTTCCTGTTTTCTCAATAGCTGGTCAAATATATTTGACATCAAGAATTCCCTTATGCACCCATACTCTTAATAAGCTATTTTGTGATAACCTTTCAATCATTAACATATCATGTAGTATGAGTAGTCTTGGCTTTTTAAGCAATGTGTATGGTTTACTAATAATAGTGTGTTTATCTGTGCTCCCTACATGTCTTATATTGCTGTCTCATGTTAAATTACTTTCTGTTAGTTTAAAAGTGTCAAAAAATGGTCAAAACAAGGCACTTGGAACATACCTTCCTCATTTGATAATCTTCATAAACTTTTCAATTGCCATGGTTTTTTCTGTTATATATAACAGATTTACTGTGCTTATATCTAGTGAGATGAATGTCTTCATATCAGTCCAAATAACACTTTTGCCACCACTTTTGTATCCAGTAATATATGGTGTTAGAACCAAAGAGATCAGAAAATGTACTGTTAAAATAACCCAGAGATTGTGTGCATCAACAATCTGTTATTATACTTCAATACAAAAAGTACCTAAAATATTTGCAATTTCATGATCTTTATGTACATTATGTGTTAAATTATATGGAAAGCTATAGACAACCAAAGACATGATTAAAAGCAAATACTATTGTACAATGTTTTGTACTTTCAGATTTTATACAGTAAGATAAAAAGGTCTGATCCTACTAGTGGGAAAACCTAATGTTCATTCTTTTTAAATATACTACAGTGTTTTCATTATAGATTATATTATCATCATAACAATCTGAGGGAAAATTAGATTTTCACAATTTCCTAGTGTTTAGTGTGTGTCCTTGACAGAAGGGCTCAAGCTGGCATGGGCGCTAAACCATTTGAGAATGTTCCAAGTATCATGTGTTTCACTTCAAGAACATCTGACCTTTGTACAGTGCAGTTCGCGTTCTGGATAACACTTTTTTTCAGGTTTAAAGGGGGAAAATTCTAATGTGTTCAGAAAATGTCAATGTGTTCTTAGACATTTGAACCCACTGCAAGCTCATTTAATTTCATCCACAAAAACGTTAGGGTTAGCATCTAAATATGTTCTCACTTGTGCACACATGCAAATGTAGTAAAGGCTGTTGCCTAAAAGCTGGTTAATTCATAGCTTTACCTGTTCATTTTGTACTGACACTTGTTTCACTATAGGCTAGGCTACAATGACATGTGTGATCATTTTAATGACATAAAACAATTTATACTGAGTAGAGTAATTATTGAGTAAAACAAAACAATGAATACTATTGATGCACAATTATATCTAATTTGTTGTGTTGTAAAAATCCCCCATATTTCAAAAATCTTGCCAAACAAATGTCCTGATTTAGTGGTGATTTGTCACCATCTAGTGTTATATTTGGGTTGGGTTGTTCTTTTGGTCCACAATGTTGAACAAAGAGACTTTTAAATCAGACCCAAACTTTATTTATTTCTTTAGCAAATGTGTTCTTATTAAGTGTGCTTGCTGAAAGCAGCACACGTATTGTTCTTCTTAAGTTTTCTTATTATTATTAAGTGTGCTTGCTGAAAGCAGCACACTTATTGTTCTTCTTAAGTTTTCTTATTATTATTATTATTATTATTATTATTCCCGGGAGAAAAATTTTGGCCAGCTCCTGCGCCTAGGCCCTTTGAGACAGAGACACCGTTCCAACTTTAAAACGTACGGTCAGTACCGGTGTAAGTTGCTCGCGAAGATGACATCACGAGTCCATGTCGTTTGTCCGCCATAGTGGATTGAACAGAAAGCGAAACTAAAGTTTCACAGGTCACAAATTTGGTCCGAACTTCACGAAACTAGACGTCCATGATCCTTGGACCAAGCCTCACAAAAGTTACTAGAAGGATTTTTGATTTTCGGAAGCGTTTGCCCGTCACAGCCAAACGAAAACGGCGGCGTAGTCGCCAAAACAGGAAGTAGTTCATATTTCAGGAACGCTGTCACGTATCGAAACCAAACTTTGTACATGAACTCGGGACTCCAATGTGAGGAAGCACAAGATGTGAATTTTTTTATTTTATTTTTTATTTCAGGCTAATTGACAAACCCATTTACCTATGTCTATGCAAAAGACCTCACACTTTTAATGTCAATGCATTTAGACAGTAGGTGGCACTGTTGTATTACATTTCACAGAGCTGCCAAGTCAGTGTATAGACTGCATTTGTTTTTACTAGGTTTGTCTTAATAAATGCAAGGCCTGAATTTCGTTTTTTGCATCGGTCTAATTTAATCATCTTCATTTATACAGATTTGTATGTATGAATTGTGCATTTCCAGTTCTCAAAGCAGTTAATAAAAAATAATAAAAAAACTTTATACAAAATACATAATGCTCTTCTTCGCTAACAGAACAAACAATTCATTGTCTGTGGCTGTGTTTGTGCGCACGGGAAATATGCTGCGCATAACAATAGAAAACAAGGAGAAACGCGCAGTCACATGCTCAAACAATCAACAACGTCGCTCTAGAGGTGCGTTGTGGACTGCGAAGTGGACTTCACAGGGTATTCTGCCATCTTAAGTGAGATTCCAATCCGAAAGGAGCGAACATGTTCAGTTCGAAGGGCACTGCGCACGGCATAGGGAATAAGGGAACATCGATACATCACTTCACAGGAAGTGGAGAGCAATGACCACACAACTGTCATTTCGCGCACCACGTCATCACCAGTCAGAACGGTCATAACTAACGATGGAGGAGTTTACGTATGTGTGTAAGTATTCATACATTTCGCCATTGTTATACAAATGACAGTATTTTAACGGTTATTGTTGTGAATATTACATATACTACTTTTGATGATAATAATTTACCTCAGTGAATGCAGCCAGCTTAGCTAGTTTGTGAAGTAAAGTGATTTTATTTTAGGTAGTTGAAAATAGTGCAATATAATTGTAAATATATAATATAATAATAAAAATTAAAATATGAATGTAGTCCTATATATATTTATGTTATATCATAATCTGCGCGACCCCGTCGTTGACTTTCTTTTAATAACGTTTGCAGGGCGTTTCAAATGAGTGGTTATTGTCAGTGAAGTCCACTTCAACTGATATACCGTGCTCAGGGGGAGTAGGGGAGCAGTGAACACTGTGTATGGACCCTGTCGAATGGAATGCACATTAGATGTGTAAAAACAAGTGGAAAGCGCGAGCGCGCCGCTGTCTCCTTTCCATAAGCGCTTGCACAATCTTGAAAAAAGTACTATTGTTGAAATTCTCAAATCAAGCAAACTTCAACGCACCCTTATCCACTATCTGCTAACGTTAGTGAACCGCACCCAAGCAAGCACACTTTACAGTTCCCCCGGAAATGCATTTTTTCTAGTTATTATTATTATTATTATTCCCGGGAGAAAAATTTTGGCCAGCTCCTGCGCCTAGGCCCTTTGAGACAGAGACACCGTTCCAACTTTAAAACTTCCGGTCAGTACCGGTGTAAGTTGCTCGCGAAGATGACATCACGAGTCCATGTCGTTTGTCCGCCATATTGGATTGAACAGAAAGCGAATCTAAAGTTTCACAGGTCACAAATTTGGTCCGAACTTCACGAAACTAGACGTCCATGATCCTTGGACTAAGCCTCACAAAAGTTACTAGAAGGATTTTTGATTTTCGGAAGCGTTTGCCCATCACAGCCAAACGAAATCATCGGCGTAGTCGCCAAACAGGAAGTCGTCCATATCTCAGGAACTATGTCACGTATCGAAACCAAACTTTGTACATGAACTCGGGACTCCAATGTGAGGAAGCACAAGATCTGTTTTGTTTTTTTTTGTTTTTTTTTTATTTCTGGCTAATAGACAAACCCATTTACCTATGTCTATGCAAGAGTTTCACCTCACACTTTTAATGTTAATGCATTTAGACAGTAGGTGGCACTGTTGTATTACATTTCACAGAGCTGCCAAGTCAGTGTATATACTGCATTCGTTTTTACTAGGTTTGTCTTAATAAATGCAGGCATGAATTTAGTTTTTTGCATTGGTCTAATTTAATTATCTTCATTTATTAATATATACAGATTTGTATGCATGAATTGTGCATTTCCAGTTCTCAAAACAGTTTATAACAAAACAAAAAAAAACTTTATACAAAATACATCATGCTCTTCTTCGCTAACCGAACAAACAATTCATTGTCTGTGGCTGTGTTTGTGCGCGCGGGAAATATGCTGCGCATAACAATAGAAAACAAGGAGAAACGTGCAGTCATATGCTCAAACAATCAACAACGTCGCTCTAGAGGTGCGTTCCATTTGACCGTAAGTGGACTGCGAAGTGGACTTCACAGGGTATTCCGCCATCTTAAGTGAGATTCCAATCCGAAAGGAGCGAACATGTTCAGTTCGAAGGGCACTGCGCACGGCATAGGGAATAAGGGAACATCGATACATCACTTCACATGAAGTGGAGAGCAATGATCACCCAACTGTCATTTCGCGCACCACGTCATCACCAGTCAGAACGGTCATAACTAACGATGGAGGAGTTTACGTATGTGTGTAAGTATTCATACATTTCGCCATTGTTATACAAATGACAGTATTTTAACGGTTATTGTTGTGAATATTACATACTACTTTTGATGATTATAATTTACCTCAGTGAATGCAGCCAGCTTAGCTAGTTTGTGAAGTAAAGTGATTTATTTTAGGTAGTTGTAAAATAGTGCAATATAATTGTAAATATATAATATAATAATAAAAATTAAAATATGAATGTAGTCCTATATATATTTATGTTATATCATAATCTGCGCGACCCCGTCGTTGACTTTCTTTGATGACGTTTGCAGGGCGTTTCAAATGAGCGGTTACTGTCAGTGAAGTCCACTTCAACTGATATACCGTGCTCAGGGACTAGGGGAGCAGTGAACACTGCGTATGGACCCTGTCGAATGGAACGCACCTTAGATGTGTAAAAACAAGTGGAAAGCGCGAGCGCGCTACTCTCTCCTTTCCACAAGCGCTTGCTGTCCCCTGGCATCTGTCGTTGCTATGCAACCATGAACTGCGCTCTCCATGATGACAAGGAAGTATCAGCAAAAGATTAATTGATTTCTAGCCCTTGCATTAGCTTTACTACTAGATATATTTATGGAGATGAAAAATAATAAGGCGCCCTGTACAGCTATGATCAGCTGTTTGGCTGAACATTCAATGTTGTTATGCTGCAAGCTTGCTGCAATCATTTGCTCTGAGATGAAGCGAATATATTTGTGCGGGAATTTCTCGCACTATAAAAGCTAACCTTGCGGGAATGGTTTAAATTATGCACAATCCCCACATTCCTGCACCAAAATTCAAGCCCTGAAATGGCAGCGGGATGTGTAACTCTAGCATATGGCGCATATGTCATATAAAGTTAGGCAAGGCCAAACAGCGTTATCCATGTTGTTGCGATTGCATCGCTAGAATAAGCTAATAGTGAAACTGATAGCGTTTTTCATTTAATTACAATATGAGGACTGACGGTAGGCTATAAAAATCAGCGTTTCTTTGTAGGTGATGACAACCATCTTGACAGCAGCAATCAAAGCATCGCTAATTACGGTAAACCTTAATTTGAGATAGTAAATTTGTATTTTTCTAGTTTTAGGATTGAAGGCTCTTCACTGTAGATTAAGTTTAAAATTTAGCAGCCTACCTCAGCTCTTAGTTCTTATTGACAGCACAAAATAAAGTAAACAATTCCAAATATCTTTCTAATATCACCTGTTTATAGATTAATCGCTGGCATATTTGAGATTCAATTAATGGCTTTTTTTTAACATACCAAATACATTTTATCTGACAGAATATGAGATACTGTACTTATTTAAATATAAAAACTCCTATTTATATATGCAGACCTGAGATTAATTTGCCTTGTTTTGGTAAATGCAATAGCATCACCTTGTCCACATGGTGGACCACTTGTATATGGAATACTAGCCTACAACAATTGCTGAAAGTAATACTACTGTGTACATGAGCTGAGAGAAAAAAAATGCTTTGTGTTTTCAAATTTAGATTATAAAGTTTGAAGGTGAGCTCACAAAATACAGTGCTGTCCCAAAAGGAATTTGTTAATAACTAATAAAAGTAAAGAAATATATAGTGTCCAGTGTATGTTTTAGTTATAACATTGCTGTTTATTTTTATTTTTTTTTATTATTTCATCTTGCTGTTTTAATAGAAATGATGACACATTGTGTCACAATTTATGACACATACTGACACAATTTAGTGTGTGTGTGTGCGCACGTGCATGTGTGACCTTGTAATACATGGCACTTTATGATTACTTCATGACACTCACAAACAGTGAGAATAATTATTGAGAGTAACTTTTTTTCATATAGACTCCTATTTACCATGGTTCTGTTGTGTGTTTAACTATGTTTACATAGGGAAACTGGCACCCTGACTGAGTCTTGTTTCTTCTAAGTTTTTTTCTCCACTCTGTCACCTGATGGAGTTTGGGTTCCTTGTCACTGTCGCCTTTGGATTTCTTAGTTGGGGTTTAATCCAGTAATATTATTGATATGAGAACAAAGATTTAGCTGAATGGTGACACTATTGTCTTGTGCAGAACTTCTTTATAGCTGTGTAATTGAATTGAATTGAATTGAATTGAGCTTAATAATGAAACTGTTGCCTTCTGTAGAGCTGCATTGCTGAAATGAACTTGTTTCATGATTGATAACTGAATTAACACTGAACTGACTTGAGATGAATAATGACATTATTGTCTGTTTAGAGCTGCTTTAAATATTCTGTTTTTAAATTTCTGCCAATCACAATTTAACATATTTGGTCTATTAGAGAATGCTTTCTGCTATCAATTGAAGGTTATGCTTTCAAAACTGTTCAAAAACTCATTCTGAAAAGTGTGCTGTTCCATATTATCTTACTCATTACTGATAGGTTATGACAATCATACGTCAGAAACTGACAAAAGTCTGTCTAATTCAGTTAATTTCTTATAGGTTACAACCTACACAGCAACATTGTGTCTTCCCAGATCCGGCTCACATCTGGTACATGTGGAATAATGATCTGGCCCACATGCAGCGTGGAATGACAGCCCTTGGGTGGCTCACTCCTGTTTGCCAGATCTGGGCCACACCAGGCCATAGCAATGACATATGTCAGCCAAGAGCAAATAAATAAACCAGAACTGGACCTTATCTTAGCCACAAAATCTGTGTATATTGAAAAGTGGCCAGATTCAATGATTTCATCTAAAGTCTTATCACTTATTGTGTGTTTTGTCGTAAATACATGTACATTTTGCACCATCATCCGTGTAGTATTACAGCATGAGCTCCAGCAGTGTTTGTATCACCTCAGCCCATGAACAGTTCATCCCTCCACCGGGAGCCGTCACCTCAGTTTAAGTGGCACTTCCTGTTTGTAGCTTTATAAGCCATGTGCTTCCATGAACACATTGTGAAGTATTGCCAGTTTAGCTGCCTTACTAAGTGTTTTTTCTTGCCATTGTCTGCCTGCCTTGCTGTGTTTTGACCCTTTTTTCCCTGTTTATTGGATTGACCCTTTTTGTCTATTGTTTGGATTTTTTTTGCTGTCTGCCTGCCTTGCTGTGTTTGGAACCTTGCCTGGACTTTTATTACGTCTATTTACCGTCGTCTTGGATTGTTTGTCTTTGATTGTCTTTGACAATTAAGAACCTCTACAACATGGATTCTGAGTCCTCCGGCTGCTCTCGAATCACTCTTGCAGTACTTTGACAGGATAAGTCACAGTCACGTGGTGTCTGCACTGTGTCAAGTCAGACACAGTTTCTAACCGGCAAGCACTACTTCAAGTCAGCCGCCGATCGGTCTGCACAGCGCTGTATGAAGTTGAACAAGCCTATCATCTAAGGCTGTGTGGCTGTTAGTCACTTGTAGTTGTGTTTCTGCTCATCTCCTTTTTTTCTGTAATTGTTGCTTCTCTTTCCTTTTGTGATTTTGCTTGTTAACAGCAGGTGTTATCACTAATAGTCAATCACAACTTAGGGTACGTTTACACGACAATGATATGCTTAAAACAGAGGTATTTATTTTGGGTTTTCCCCGTACAGACGACACCATTGTCAAAGCGATCCCCATTCACATAGATCTGCGAAAAAGACTAAAAACCATGTATTCTGCTGCCAGGCCATTAGATGGCGATGAATCACTATAGACTGAACACGTGATACGCATGTGGATGATGTAATCATCTTCAATGATTTTGCATTTTTGTTTACTGTTACGTTCCCCTCCCAGTCTAGGGGTCAGAAGGTGAAGTAACAAAGAGAAAAAAAAGGGTAACATTGAGACGTAAAATTACGTGGAGGACACACTTCGGCCTCAGCCCCCAGAGTGAAAGCAAGCACAACTTCAAGTACAAGTAAAAGTATTTATTTCTGTTACATATTTAAGTGATTAACAAAGGATGGGAATAACTCTTCAGGAGAGAGCATGTCCTAAAATAACAAACAAAAATAGAGGCTAACTAAGGTTTAAGGGAGCTATCTACCCTGCACAAAAACAAAGATGAAAATCAACAACAAAACTTTCCTGAGCTCCCTCTCTAACCAAAAACAGGAAAAAAGGTATTAAAATAAAATAAGGCACCCTCTCCCTACATTCCCCAGACAATCCAAAATGAACAAAGCTAACAAGATTCCATACAATACCTTTTAATTACCCACAGGTAGAGATATCAACACTAGAAAGCAAGCTCTGTCACTTCTTAGCACGAAACAAATGAGTATAGGTCCACTCTAACTCAAGTATAAGCACGGTTTTCACCAAAACACACAATCTCAGTCTGAGGCTGGGGGAGAAGTGTTCCTCAGCACAGGCTTCTCGGAGTGCTGCATTTATACTGCTCAGCTCAGACTCAGGCATGCTCACAACGGGTTGCAGCTGATGGTAATTAACCTGAGAGAGAGAGTGAGGGAGAGAAACAGAGCACAACACAGGGCATACAAGCATTTTCTCACAGCACATTATATTAAAAGACCCTGGGACGTAACACCCCCACCGCTAAGATTACAGACCAGGGTGCGATAAGGTTTCTGTATCACCATTCCAACATACACGTCACCTAAGTTGCCATCCCAACAGATCTGGACAGAGCATCGGCCACAATGTTGTCGGTGCCTTTGATGTGCTGGATCTGGAGATTAAAATCTTGAAGCTTGAGAGCCCAGCGCAGTAAACGCTGGTTAGAGGAAGACATGTTGGACAAAAAAGTTAGAGGATTATGGTCTGTATACACAATTACAGGTAGAGCACTACTCCCAACATAAACCTCAAAATGTTGTAAGGCCCACAATAAAGCCAAAGCTTCCTTTTCGATTGTGCTGTAGGATAACTGACCCTTTGAGAACTTGCGGGAGAAATAAGACACCGGGTGTTCAATGCCTTGAGCATCTTCTTGAATAAGGACAGCTCCCGCACCAAAGTGGCTTGCATCCACCTGCAGTTTGAATGGCAGTTTGAAGTTAGGGGCAGCTAGCACAGGGGCATTACTCAACAGGTCTTTAGCAGCTTCAAATGCTCGCTCACAGTCACTGCTCCACCTAAACATTCTCATTGTGCTCAGGAGGTCTGTGAGAGGGGCAACTACAGAGGAAAAGTTTCTGCAAAAACCTCTGTAGTAACCTGACATTCCCAGAAATCGGCGAAGCTCGCGCTTGTTGTTGGGTTTAGGGAACTTAAGAATAGCTTCCACTTTAGCTTCAACAGGTTTCACCCAACCATGGCCTACCTTTTTCCCGAGGTAGGTTACTGTTTCCCTATCTCACACTTAGACAGGTTCAAGGTTAGCGAAGCACGTTTTAACCTTTCAAAGACCATTTCCAAGGTTTCAATATGGTCTTCCCATGATTCATTATAGACTACAATGTCGTCAAGATATGCATCACAATTTGGTACGTCACCCAACACAATTTGCATCAACCTTTGAAAGGTGGCTGGAGCATTTCTCATTCCGAAAGCAAGGACAGAATATTCCAGGAAATGATCTGGAGTAACAAATGCAGAGATGTCTGCAGCACGGGTGGTTAGTGGCACTTGCCAGTAACCCTTTAGCAAGTCAAGCTTTGTTACAAACCTGGCTGATCCTACTCTGTCTACGCAATCCTCCATACGGGGGAGTGGAAAAGAGTCAGGTGACATTTAGTTGGGTTAACTCTGTAGGAGTGCTGTTTGATCGGTTTAGCGAAACCTACATTGATATCATGCTCAAGAACTGTGGTTCTCCCTGGCACATCAGAAAACAGAGGTGAATGTGATCTGGCTTCCTCAGGTTCTAGGTGAGAAAGAAAGGAAGGTAGATCTTTCAATACAGCAGAGTTTAGTAGTCCTTTACTATCTTGTTCAACAACTTCAGCAACAGCAACCGGTAAAGGCGTAGTCAGAAGGTTACATGGTGGATCAGGCTTAGAGTCACGAACAAATCCCTTTAACATGTTAATGTGGCATATCCTGGTTTTACGCCGCCTATCAGGAGTGCTGACAACATAGTCTGTGTCACTAAGTTTTTCTTTTACAGAATAAGGACCTGTGAACTTAGCATGGAGGGACGAACCAGGCACAGGTAGAAGTATAAGAACTTCGTTGTTTGGTTGGAAACTACGAGATACACTTTTTTTTGTCATACCAGGCTTTCATTTTAGATTGGGTTGTGGTCAAATGTGCTCTAGCCAGTTTACAAGCTCTGTGTAACCGTTCTCTAAATGAGCTTACATAATCAAGGACTGTGACAGGCATTGCATCCTTAGCCAACAACTGCTCGCTCAACACTTTAAGAGGGCCCCGCACCGTGTGACCAAAGACGAGGTCGGCAGGACTGAATCCAAGTGATTCCTGATTCCTGCTCTGCTTCTCGAATCGCAAACATCAAGGGTAAGCTTTCTGCCCAATCTTTACCACTAGAAAGACAGTAAGTCCGCAGCATCGTCTTTAGCGTTTGGTGGAACCTTTCCACAGCACCTTGAGATTGAGGATGGAATGCACTTGACAGTTTATGAGTAATTCCAAACTGAGTTAGAGTCTATGAGAACAGTTTTGAGGTGAAATTTGTACCCTGATCAGTTTGTATGACCTTTGGCAATCCAAAGACAGTGCAAAACTTGATCAGTTCACGAACAATGATGTGGGCTTTCGTGGAACGCAAGGGTATCGCTTCGGGAAAACGTGTAGAAGTACACATTATAGATAGTATATATTCGTGACCAGATTTGGACTTAGGCAGAGGACCTACGCAGTCTAATAACAGGCGTTCAAAAGGTTCTCGCATAACAGGAATAGGCCGCAAGGGAGCAACTGGGAGTTTTTGATTCGGTTTACCAGCTATTTGACAGGCAGCACACGAGCGGCAGAACTTGGACACCGCTGATTTTAGCCCTGGCTAGAAAAAGTAGCGTGACACTCGTTTGTATGTCTTGGTAACTCCTAAGTGACCTGAGAGTACATGCTCATGAGCGATTTTCAGGACAGGCTCTCTATACGGTTGAGGCAGAACGATTTGATGAATTGTGTTGAGGGAAGAACGAGCAATGGGCTTCCATCTCCGCAATAAAACTTCCCCTTCCCAGAAGTACTTTACCTTATCATGTGGTTTTCTTTTGAGATTCACAACAGACTCAATACAGCTTGCTAAAGAAGGGTCTGTTCTCTGAGCAGCACCCAACGGTTCCCTGCCCACTCCCAATACAACTTTCAGTTCAGGTACCTGATCTACCTCGCAGGTTTTCGTAACATCCACCTTCTCTGGCGTCAAGTTCTGATCATCTGAATCAACTAAGAAGCTCTCAGAGAGATCAATAACATCTCCCATCTTCTTTCTTTGGGCACGCGTAACTACACATGCAGGAAAGGCAGCAGGAAACTTTTGCACAAGTGACAAACTGTTATTTTGAGCTGGTTCCCTAATTACCAAAGGTCTAGGAAAAACATCTCCACCAGCAAGATCGTTCCCTAGTATAACATCTACTCCATCAACCGGTAGATGCGAACAAACTCCAAGGGTTACAGGACCGGTGACCAAGTCTGATATGAGGTACAAGTCATGTAATGGTAAACTAAGGCATCCCATGCCAATCCCGCACACTAAGATATTGGTGCCGGAGTAAACGGTTAGAGACGGTAACGATTTTTCGCAAATCAATGACTGGACTGATCCAGTGTCTCTCAAAATCTTCACCGACCTACCTACCGCGTCAGGTGAATGAGACACTGTGCCATCCAGTAAAAACGGCTGATACGCACTCGTAACAGTCCCCGTACTACCCTTACTAATACCGACCGTGTGCACCAAAGCTGCACTTTTAGGCTGTGAGGCAGCAGTTTTCTGTTTCCAAGCCCGACACTAAGAAATTAGGTGACTTGGATCCAAACAGAAAAAACAAGCTCGCTTGTCGTTCTTACGAGGTGAACTTGGTTGTGTGACTGGTTTAGTGTGTGACCAGACAGGTCTCGCCTCCTTTTCCGTATTAACGTTAGCGGAGGACATTACATTACGCCGTGGAGTAAAGAATACATTCCGATGCGTTAACACGAATTCATCAGCTAAAACAGCTGCGGCAACGATAGAAGTCACTTTCTGTTCGTTTAGGTGAATTACCACGTTTTCAGGCACACTACTTTTGAAATCCTCAAGCAAAATTAGCTCTTGTAGTTGTTCAAAAGTAGTGACTCGATTAGAAAGACACCACTTCTCAAAAAGTGTGCGCTTTTCTCAGACGAACTCAACATAAGTCTGTTTGGCAGTTCTGGCATGAGAACGGAACCTTTGTCTGTACGCCTCCGGTACTAGTTCATACGCTTTAAGTACAGTGGCTTTCACAATGTCATAGTCAAGCGATTGTTCTAGCGGCAAGGCAGAGGAAACGTCCTGGGCTTTCCCAGAAAGGCTGCACTGCAGAAGCAATGCCCACACGTCTTTAGGCCAGCGCAACTTCACGGCTATGCGCTCAAAAGTAACAAAATAAGCATCTACTTCGCTTTCCATAAATGGCGGAACCAGTTTCAAATACCTGCTTAAATCAATTTTCATTGGCTTCAGCCTCACGTGGATTTTGAGGTGCAGCAGAATGGCTATCAGAAGGAGAGCTAGCAGAAGGAGTTCGTGAACGAGGCAAAGGTACAGGTTTGCTTTCCAATTCTTGCTTTTCAATTCGAGCCATCTGACGCAATTGAATATCCCGATCAGCCTCCGCCTCTAACATGCGCAATTTAACCATCATTGTTTGATGCTCTTGTTTTTTAATCATCAAATCGAGTTCTTTCATCTTTAATGCCAACATTGGGTCGACAGAAGGCTCTACCGCAGGAACACCAGGAGGGCCATCATCCGACACAGCTCCCTCTGCTATGTCGGGCGACACCTCCTCCCTGCCAGAGGGTTCTGGTAGAATTCCCATTTCTTCAAGTTTATCGCGCAGTACTTGCTTGATAACATGTTTCGTTGCTTCTGTAGGAACAGTAATATTAAAAAAGTTAGCAATCAAAATTAAATCCGCTTTCCTACAACGCTCAAAGACTTCTGTGGTAGGAGAGAGAGTGAACTTAATCAAGTCAAACTCCATCTTACTACCACAGTTTCCTCCCCACACCAAAAAAACTGCCAAACAGCTTATGAAAAAAAAAGTAGACTTACCCACAAATGAGTGAATTGACGCTATTATTAGTAACGGGAACAGACGAGCCCCCACTTGTTACGTTCCCCTCCCAGTCTAGGGGTCAGGAGGGGAAGTAACAAAGAGGAAAAAAAAGGGTAACATTGAGACGTAAAATTACGTGGAGGACACACTTCGGCCTCAGCCCCCAGAGTGAAAGCAAGCACAACTTCAAGTACAAGTAAAAGTATTTATTTCTGTTACATATTTAAGTGATTAACAAAGGATGGGAATAACTCTTCAGGAGAGAGCATGTCCTAAAATAACAAACAAAAATAGAGGCTAACTAAGGTTTAAGGGAGCTATCTACCCTGCACAAAAACAAAGATGAAAATCAACAACAAAACTTTCCTGAGCTCCCTCTCTAACCAAAAACAGGAAAAAAGGTATTAAAATAAAATAAGGCACCCTCTCCCTACATTCCCCAGACAATCCAAAATGAACAAAGCTAACAAGATTCCATACAATACCTTTTAATTACCCACAGGTAGAGATATCAACACTAGAAAGCAAGCTCTGTCACTTCTTAGCACGAAACAAATGAGTATAGGTCCACTCTAACTCAAGTATAAGCACGGTTTTCACCAAAACACACAATCTCAGTCTGAGGCTGGGGGAGAAGTGTTCCTCAGCACAGGCTTCTCGGAGTGCTGCATTTATACTGATCAGCTCAGACTCAGGCATGCTCACAACGAGTTGCAGCTGATGGTAATTAACCTGAGTGAGAGAGAGTGAGGGAGAGAAACAGAGCACAACACAAGGCATACAAGCATTTTCTCACAACACATTATATTAAAAGACCCTGGGACGTAACAGTAGTTGTGTTTCTGCTCATCTCCTTTTTTTCTGTAATTGTTGCTCCTCTTTCCTTTAGTGATTTTGCTTGTTAACAGCAGGTGTTATCACTAATAGTCAATCACAACTTATGGTACGTTTACACGACAATGATATGCTTAAAACAGAGAAGTATTTATTTTGGGTTTTCCCCGTACAGACGACACCATTGTCAAAGCGATCCCCATTCACATAGATCTGCGAAAACGACTAAAAACCCTGTATTCTGCTGCCAGGCCATTAGATGGCGATGAATCACTATAGACTGAACACGTGATACGCATGTGGATGATGTAATCATCTTCAATGATTTTGCATTTTTGTTTACATAGAGACCATTTTCAAAAACTTGCACTTTGAAACCCGTGTTCAAAAGTTTGCATTTTCAGGCACCTAAAATGCTGTTGTCGCGTAAATGAATGACCAAAACGCATAAAAGTTTTATGTAATTAGTTGTAATTAGTTAGTAATTAATCACTTAATTATCTACTGCAGTTTCCCAACCCTGTTCCTGCAGGCACACCAACTCTACACATTTTCCAACTCTTCCTAATCAATCACACCTGAATCAACTCATCAGCTTGTTAGTAGAGACTCCAAGACCAGAAATATATGGGTCAGATAAGGGAGACATCCAAAATGTGCACTGTTGGTGTGCCTCTAGAAGCAGGGTTGGGAAACACTGATCTAATTAACTTCAACACTGCTTCTGTGTTACTTTGAACACTCTGTAGTGTGGTTTATATAAACCCTTAGTTGTGTTAAATTAACACTGGGGATTTTACTGTGTAAATTATATGGAGTTATTTATGACAATCTCTGTATTCGCTTAATATGACATGGGTTATTTTGGGAACACGTCAAATGGGTTTTCTATTCCTCAGCACTGCCATATGGCTCTCAGTATAATAGGCTAGACTTGAGGGAACTGAAATGGTTGTAGTAATGGAATCACAAATGGTCAGCTTCCTTAGGTTAGGGATGAAAGTTCATGAAGTTGATAGCGCCCTGGGAAAATGAATCCTGACCGTATAAAAAGTTTGTTTAATGTGTGTTAATAGACAGTTGAACTGGGGAACATAGGACCCTTTTTCATATGTTCATTATGTGCCATATAAAGCTGGGCAGCATATGACCCTAGGAAAATCGATATGCTCCCCTACAACACAGTTCACAAAAATCCTATAACTCAGAAAAAACTTTCTGACACAGAAACTGAAATCCCATAATAGGTGGCGTTGAGCTCTATCCTTCAATGGGTGTAGCACACAGACTCATGGGAACACAACACAGTGTTTTTAGAGACCAAGATATGAGTCAAGTCTTCATTTCACTCTAACAAGTAAAACATATAACACATCTGAAATATAATAAATTGTATCTGTTCATCAATCCAATGGGAAGAGCTCAGATTAACGAGCATATGGGTAGATTTAATATATCGGATTTGCTGCAGTTATATATGAATTTCATGGTGTACGTACAATTAATTATTCAATGTACTTCTGCCTTGAAGTTTCAAACATAGCATGTAAAAAAAAATTCCCTTGGTTGAACATTATTAAAGTTAGAGCTTATTTAGAGAAATCAGCCGGATGGCTTATTGCAGGCGCTAATGGATCCTACGATGTATCTCATATATTACCCCACTAATAATGCTCGGAATGGTACCAAACTTATACAGTAGTACAAATAGGTTCTGTACTCAGAAAACGAGGCATTGGAAAGTTTGTAAGTACATCAGGAGTTTATTTAAATAACACTTGCCTGACGGCTCATGCTACTGCTAACCCGGACGTCGACGTCCCTTCAGTGGTTTGGGAAAAGCACGTAAAAGTCCTAGCAGATAGCAATGCAGGTGCTGGAATGAAATACTGTCGACGCCTTATTGTGCGTAGCGACAAGGCTCGTAGCTGTGTTCCCTGTGGATCCACTCTCCGCAGGGACTTGCACACTCTTTCAACTAATATAAAAAAAGAGATAAATAACACACAAAAAAAATCTTAATCTTACCTGTATAAATTATTTGACTACTGAAGATCAGTTTCAGGAGTTACTTAATTGAATGGTGTCTAGGCTACTGTGGAAGTATGACCAATTGTATGCAATAATCATTATTTTACATTAAGATGAACAATTCTTACCTTATACTTTAACACCCCTTGAGCTCAAGTGGCCATGCATCATACGGTAGCCAGAGTTGGGGTTCTGGATTTCTGCTACACTTCTGTCCAGATCATCATCTGATATGTCTGTGTATAGGTCAGACACTCTGCAATAATGGGGAAACAATGGTATGCCAATTAAACGAAAAACAAAGTTTAAGCCACAAAGACAGGAACTAGTTCCAAATTAATTTAGAAAGAACAATTTGAAGCAAGCAAGTTGTATGGGACTTCTGTTTGTTTTTAATTAAAAGCAAACAGCACAGACCTTTTCTGACAGAAAAACTCTGATCAGACGTAACGTTAGTGAATCATTCGGTGAATCATTTCTCCAATAACTAACTTACTGTTTTGCAGCACCCCCTGCAAATTAGTGATAACGCACAAAAAGTCCCATATGTGACTTACCTTATTCCATATTCACGCATTCGACGATGTATAGTCATCTCCAAAATGCCAAACAATCTTGCGATTTCCGTAGCCTTTATACCTCGCATTAGATACGTGTCGATGGTCTCTGGTAGAATGTTTTGACTTGGTCTCCCTGGCAATGGTGTTGTTCTGACTCTTTGCACCTGCAGTTGCCTCAGTACCTCGCGCAGGTTTGCAATTGCAACGTTGTTGACCTCGGTGTCAGTAAGGGCCAATATTTCCCCCATTCTCTCAAGAAGATATTCCACCATTGACTCAAAAACCTTTTCATCAAAGTTTCCAAAGGACACATTTTCGGAGAGTTCACACAAATGTAAAATTACACCTTCAAAAACCATCGTCACCGATCTTGATCTCTTCCGTCTCAAAGCTCCGCGGCCTACGCCCACGCTACTTGATTAACATTCCTCATTTGATTTATCATTTCCGGCTTCCGTTTGAGCATTTGATTTATCATTTGCGATGTCTGTTTGAGCTTTTGATTTATCATTAGCGATGTGCGTTTGAGCATTTGATTTGCCATTTTCGATGTTGGTTTGAGCGTTTGATTTATAATTTGAGCATTTGATTTATGATTTGAGCATTAACTTATAGATTTAATTATGACAGGTTTATACTGGGTTGATAATGAAAATTAAAAATCAAATCCGAATGAGGAAATGAAATTCCATTTAAGCATTTGATTTATCATTTGTGCAGCCATTCTGAGAGTTTGATAGCCTGGATGCCAGCCGAACTTAGCCCTGCCCACAACATTTTTAGGTTTGGAAGTTCGGTCTGGACTTGATCCGTTGTGGAGCTATTATGCCCGAACAAAAGCTGTTCGGACCAATCAAATTGTCAGGGCGGGCTTTATACGATGATGGACAGATGATCAACAGTAACGTAATCATCCACAAGAGCGCTTGGGTTGAATTTGTTTACAACAAAGATGACTGCCGCTGGAGAATTGAGATTTCACGAGTTCACACTTACAAATAAGTCAGATAGAATAAATGCATATTTGGCGTGCTGTCCGAGGAGAGGGCTAGGGGCTCGGTATTTGGCCCGAACCCAAAGTACTCCCCCCATATTCCTGGCTGTGGAAGAACAAGCCAGGAGTGAGTGGAGGGATGCTGAAAACTGTCAAGGAATGTTAGGTGAGTTGACAGAGTGAATAAATATATGCTTCCTCTCATGCTGATAGGGTAGACCTGGTAATTGTTTGATGACAAGTTGATTGGATTGATTATTTGAATGTGCTCCTCCCGAACTTTGTTTATAAAACATCATGTGTAGATTCCACCATCTGTTATAGAACAGATGTTATAGAAGATATTGTCTGTTATAGAAGATATCGACAGCGCATTAATTTGAAAAGAGGAACAGAGAACCGCGATCAAGGCATTTGTCGATCGGAAAAATGAATGAAGAACATACGTCACTTACTCCGTTGCTCTGATTGGTTGTAGGTTTATCCAATTGAGTGCAGAGGAATTTTCTTTCCTGGTTCGGTTGAAACACGCCCCTTAATCACAGCCCAATGGAGCAGTATCAGACTCATATTCTGACTAGAATCTGAGTATGACGACATCAGGCTAAGAGTTTGATTTATTATTTAATAATTTGACCATTTGATTTATCAATTGAACAGTTCCCTTTCGAGGGAACTCGCGATGCGTCGATAACGCTTTGGGAACGCCCCCGGCGTGAATGCGTCTGATGCATCTATGTCAACTAGTCCAATGGAATTAATGAAATGCGCGTCACGGGCGGGTGACGTCATGACCAGGAAGCTATAAAAAGCGCATCCGGTGAAACCGGCTTTAGCTTCTTTTGCCTCAGCAAGCGATCTGTGTAACTCTGTCTGTCTTATATACTGTTGTCTGTATTTTGAGAGAATGGAAAAGCAAATGTTCAAACTCTGTGTCCCTCCTTGCCTGCGCTATTTAACGGGTGGGGATACACACGAGCTTTGTGTCATTTGTTTGGGAGTGGAGCATGCGGTGTCAGCCTTCGAGGGGGGTGATTGCCAGCATTGCGAGAGGCTCCCTCTCCGCACGCTCCGCTCCCGGCTGTCACTTTTTGAGGAAAGTGGTCTGCCTCGTGATCCTCAGGGTGCAGGACCCGCTGCTGCTGAGGCAGCACAGAGAATGCATTCCTGGGGATCGCAAAAGGATCTCTCAGAAGGGTTGGAGACGGGTCCGAGGACCTTATCTCCTTCCTGTCCTGGGGGATCCAGCGCTCTCTCTCCGGTGTCGGAAGCCCGCGCTGCGGCTTCTTCCGCCCGGGAAGAGAGCCCAATGCTTCAGTGCTCTAGCTCCGAGGAGTTAGAGGTGCTGAGCATTGGCAGTGACAAAAGCACTACAATAATAAGGGAAGAGGATTCACAGTCCTCTTCTCCAGCGTATGAGGAGTTGGTGGATGTGATTACTCGCGCTGTTGAAAAGTTGCATATTGAATGGCCAGCCGAGAAAAGGGACGCTCGTCCTAAAAGCAAACTAGACGAGCGTTTCCTTCCATCTATTAAATCATATCCACCACGAGGCCTTCCATTTTTTCCAGATCTGCACAATGAGCTATCTAGATCTTGGAATAAACCATATTCCTCTCGTCTCTATAGTCCCCATGTTCATGTGTATTCAGATATTAGGGGGCTGAGAGAATATGGTTATGGGTCGATGCCCCAGGCTGAACAGACGCTCGCGAGCTATCTGTCGCCTGGTTCAGCATCGTCTCTGAAGGCCTCAGCTTTGCCCACAAAGCCTCTGAAAACTACATCATCTCTCGTGGGCAAAGCATATACGGCAGCAGGTCAGGCTGGAGCATGTCTACACACTATGTGTCATGACGCACTGGAAAAAGGAAGCAAATGCAGGCGATCTCAAGAATGTATGTTTATTAAACACTTAAACACAGAAGTTCAGATGCAGGCAGATGGTGAGGGTCAGACGGCTGAAGCAGGGTGGCGCAGGGACTAGATGGTCGCGATGAATCCGGCGGTGAAACGGCGGGAAGGTGAAGACAGGATCCAGACACGAAGAACACACAGCACAGGACTCCAGGAAGAAACCAACTCACGGGAAACAGGAAACACAGCACAAACATCGACCAACGATCTGACAATGAGAGAAGAATTCAGTGAGTCTTTAAAGGAACTGGAGATGAGTGGCAGCTGGCGCCGAGCTGATTACAGATGAGATGATTGACTGATAATTGATACGGTGACACCCACACACACACGCACATGGCACACAGACAACAATAACAAATGCACGAGACAAGCAGGAAGCAGCGCACTCATGAACCGTGACAGTACCCCCCCTCCTAGGGACGCCTCCTGGCGTCCCCAGACTCCCTTACCTGTCGATGGAATTCATCAATAAGGGAGTGATCTAGTATGTCTCTCGCAGGAACCCAACTTCTCGCCTCCGGACCGTAACCTTCCCAGTCCACCAAGTACTGGAATCCTCGTCCCCTCCGCCTGGTGTCCAGAATACGGTTAACCGAATACGTCGGTTCCCCATCTACAAGACGCGGCGGTGGGGGAACCGGTACAGGCGGGTTAATTGCTGATCGAAACACAGGCTTAATTTTGGAGACATGGAACACGGGGTGTATCCTCCTGTACGCTGGAGGAAGATTGAGGCGGACTGCCACCGGACTAATAATCTTGGTGACAGTGAACGGGCCAATGAATTTGGGTGCTAACTTATTCGAGACGGAACGGAGAGGAATGTTCTTAGTAGAAAGCCACACTTTTTGACCGACGACGTAAACGGGAGGCTTAGACCGGTGGCGATCGGCGTTAGCCTTAGTGCGCGCCCCCACCTGGAGTAGAGTCTCACGGGCTCTAGTCCAGGTGCGGTGGCACCTCTGGACAAAAGCGTGTGCGGAGGGAACCGCGACTTCGGATTCCAGACTGGGAAAAACAGGTGGCTGGTATCCTACACTACCTTCAAACGGAGAAAGGCCCGTGGATGACACTGGTAACGTATTGTGGGCGTACTCCACCATAGACAGTTGTTGACACCAGGAAGTCGGATTCTTGGAAACCAAACACCGTAACATTCTCTCTAAATCCTGGTTGGCTCTCTCGGTCTGGCCATTGCTCTGAGGGTGAAAACCAGAGGACAGGCTAACAGTCGCGCCCAGTAATTTACAGAATTCTTGCCAGAATTTGGACACAAACTGGGGACCCCTGTCAGAGACCACGTCAATCGGAAGGCCATGTAAACGAAAGACGTGGTCTATGACGGCAACCGCTGTCTCCTTGGCTGACGGCAATTTGGGCAAGGGAATGAAATGAGCCGCCTTCGAGAACCGGTCCACCACGGTCAAAACAACCGTGTTGCCCTGGGAGGGCGGGAGGGCGGTAATAAAATCTAGAGCGATGTGGGACCAGGGTCTCGAAGGGACTGGCAGCGGTTGGAGTAACCCATCTGGCGCGCGATTGGAAGTCTTACCAGTGGCACATACCGAGCAAGCCAATACAAAATCGTGAATGTCGCGGGCCATCCGTGGCCACCAGAATCGCTGCTTAACCAAAAACCTTGTGCGATTGATTCCTGGGTGACAGGCTATGTTGGAACAATGACCCCACTGAATAACCTCAGACCGTAGTTCCTCCGGCACGAATAAACGGTTCGGTGGGCACCCGACCGGGGGCGTTACCCCTTCTAAGGTCTTCTTGACCTTCGATTCGACCTCCCATACGAGTGTGGAGACAAATAGACTCTCCGGTAAAATGCACTCGGGAGTAACCAGGCGTTCGGAACGATCAAAAAGACGCGATAAAGAATCGGGTTTAATATTCTTGGAACCCGGGCGGTACGAGAGAGTAAAATCAAAACGACCGAAAAAAAGTGCCCACCGAGCCTGCCTGGAGTTTAACCTTTTAGCAGTACGAATGTATTCCAGATTCTTATGATCGGTCCAGACAATAAAAGGTACCCCCGACCCTTCCAACCAGTGGCGCCACTCCTCCAACGCTAGTTTGACGGCCAACAACTCTCTGTTACCAATGTCATAATTACGTTCGGCAGGAGACAGACGGTGTGAAAAATACGCGCAAGGATGCATCCTCTCGTCCGTGGGGGAACGCTGGGACAACACTGCTCCTACCCCCACCTCTGACGCGTCGACCTCCACCACGAACTGACGTGAGGAATCAGGGGCGATGAGAATTGGGGCCGAAACAAAGCGGTCCTTGAGTTTGGCAAACGCGGAGCCAGCCGCGTCTGTCCACCTGAACGTAGTTCGGGAGGAGGTCAAGGCGGTCAGAGGTGCGGCTAGTTGGCTGAAATTACGGATGAAACGTCTGTAGAAGTTGGCGAATCCCAGAAACCTCTGCAGGGCCTTGCGGGAATCTGGAATTGGCCACTCTACCACAGCCTTAACCTTGTCAGGGTCCATGCGAATCCCCTCGGACGAGATAACGTACCCCAAAAATTGAACCGACTGTGCGTGGAATTCGCATTTCTCCGCCTTGACAAAAAGCCCATTCTCTAGCAACCGCTGAAGCACTCGTCGGACGTGCTGCACGTGTTCCTGGAGAGATGAAGAAAAAATCAATATGTCATCCAGGTAAACATATATGAACTGATCTACCATATCTCGCAGCACGTCGTTGACGAGTGCCTGGAAGACCGCTGGACTGTTGGAAAGCCCGAAGGGCATAACCAAATATTCAAAGTGTCCCCGGGGGGTATTAAAGGCGGTCTTCCATTCATCACCCTCCCTGATGCGGACCAAATGATAAGCATTGCGTAAATCCAGTTTCGTGAAGAGAGTCGCTCCCTGCAACCTCTCGAAGGCTGAAGACATCAACGGCAAAGGATAAGTATTCTTTACCGTGATGTTGTTCAGTCCCCGGTAATCAATGCAAGGTCGCAGGGATCCGTCCTTCTTCCCCACGAAAAAGAACCCCGCCCCTGCAGGAGAAGAGGAAGGGCGAATGAACTTGGTTGCCAGAGAATCAGAAATATATTTCTCCATGGCCTCCCTTTCTGGAGCAGAAAGTGAATACAACTTGCCCTTCGGCGGAGATTTACCTGGCAGTAGATCTATAGCACAGTCGTAGGGACGATGAGGAGGAAGAGAAGCAGCTCGAGACTTACTAAACACCTCCTTCAGGTCGTGGTACTCCTCGGGCACGGTTGACAAGTCCGCTGCTTTCTCCTGTAAGACAGACACGGAAACAGACGAACAGGCAGACAAAAGACAAGACTTATGACATTCAGTGCTCCACTCATTGATAGTTCTGTGTTGCCAGTCTATTTTGGGATTGTGTTGAGTGAGCCAGGGGTGTCCAAGTACTATGGGGGCCAGGGGGGAGTCCATGATGTAGAAGGTGATGGTTTCAGTGTGGTTTCCGGAGGTGGTGAGTGTGAGAGGAGCAGTGGACAGGGTGATAACAGGGAGGTCTTGGCCGTTGAGTGCGTGGACAGAGATGCGTTGGGTGAGTGGTTGTAGAGGAATGTGGTGTTTGATGGCGAAGTGATGATCCAGAAAATTACCTTCGGCCCCTGAGTCCAAGAGTGCATGACAGTGGTGTTGGTGATGCGACCATCTAAGTCTAACCGGGAGGAGAGTAGATGTCGCTGATGGTATTCCTGAGGTCTTAGCAGCGGAGATCCCACCCGACAGTAGCCTCATAGTTACTGCCGGGCTGGGCCTTTTAACGGACACGTGTTCAGAAAATGTCCAGATCCTCCACAGTACAAACAAAGGCCCAGGGATCTCCGCCTCTCCTTCTCCTCCCGGGAAAGCCGAGCTCTTCCCACCTGCATGGGTTCGGTGTCGTGGATGGGGCTGACCGCGTCGGTGCCGCTGGACCTCGGGAAGTCAAGGAAGTGGACTGGACGTTCGGTTGGCGCGCGTCGACTCATCCGGCCAAGCCTGGAGTCCACCCGCAACGCCAGCTCTATCAGACCATGGAGGGTCGTCGGGAGGTCCAGGGCGTAGATCTCCTGATGTACGCGGTCAGCCAGCCCATGCAGGAACATGTCCCACTGCGCCGTGTCGTTCCATTGGCACTCGGCGGCCAGGGTGCGGAACTCAATGGCGTAGTCTGATACAGAGCGATTACCCTGTCTGAGTTCCGCCAGCCTCCTAGCAGCCTCCTTCCCGGCCGCCGCGCGGTCGAAGACGCTCTTCATGGCTTCCGCGAGTGCCTGGAACGACGTGCAGCAAGGGTCTCTATTCGCCCACACCGCCGTGCCCCAAAGGGCCGCCCTCCCAGTCAGGAGAGTGAGGACAAATGCCACCTTAGAAGTTTCCGTGGCAAACGTGCGTGGCTGTAGGGCGAAATGCATCTCACAACGGGTAATGAAAGCACGACAATAATCAGGTTCTCCAGCATACCTCTCAGGAACTGGCATACGAGGCTCGGACTGGGAGAGCGGATCAGCAGGAACGGGGGGCACGAACGGCGTGGGTGGCGCAGTGGGCATGCGCAGATGTTGAATTTGCTGGGTTAGCTCGGACACCTGCGCCACCAGTGCCTGTATGGCACGTCCGTTGTTGTTAAGCCCCTCCTCTTGAGCGTCCATTCGTTGAATGCTCGTGCCGATGAAAGCTTCCATCGATATCTGGGTCTCGCCTGCTGCTCCCATCGATTGGTCAGATCGTTCTGTCATGACGCACTGGAAAAAGGAAGCAAATGCAGGCGATCTCAAGAATGTATGTTTATTAAACACTTAAACACAGAAGTTCAGATGCAGGCAGATGGTGAGGGTCAGACGGCTGAAGCAGGGTGGCGCAGGGACTAGATGGTCGCGATGAATCCGGCGGTGAAACGGCGGGAAGGTGAAGACAGGATCCAGACACGAAGAACACACAGCACAGGACTCCAGGAAGAAACCAACTCACGGGAAACAGGAAACACAGCACAAACATCGACCAACGATCTGACAATGAGAGAAGAATTCAGTGAGTCTTTAAAGGAACTGGAGATGAGTGGCAGCTGGCGCCGAGCTGATTACAGATGAGATGATTGACTGATAATTGATACGGTGACACCCACACACACACGCACATGGCACACAGACAACAATAACAAATGCACGAGACAAGCAGGAAGCAGCGCACTCATGAACCGTGACACTATGGCAGTGCTCCAGGCTTATCAGGCTGATCTGCTGGGGGATTTGGATAAAAGTGAGGGGGTGGGTCCCGATGAGGTTCGAGAGCTTCGTCGGGCCACGGATTTGTCTCTCAGGGCTACTAAGGAGACCGCCAGAGCAATTGGGCGGTCTATGGCAGCCCTTGTAGCCACTGAGAGGCATCTTTGGTTAAATCTGGCAGAGATAAAAGAAAAAGATTGTGCTTTTCTGTTAGATGCACCTATTGATCCCTCTGGTCTCTTTGGTGAGGCTGTTAATTCGGTTGTGGAGAGATTCCAGGAGGCTAAGAAACAATCAGAGGCATTTAAAAGATTTCTCCCTCACCGTGTCCAACCCCCTGGGGCTGCTGGGCGTGAGCAGTCCCAGCCGTCAAGCTCCTCATACAGAGCACAGCAGAAAGAGAGTGTTGCGTCTCGTGCTCCGCCACAAAAACACTGGAGGCAGACGCAGCACTCTCAGCCGAAGCCTTCAAAGCAGAAGCCGGATCTGAGGACCGTCCTTCAGGCTAAGAAGGCTTCGGCTCAAAAGAAGAGGTCCTGACTCCTATGGAGTCAGACCCATGAGGGCAGCCCCACCCGGGGTGGAGCGGATCACACCTCAGCATACGGTGCCCGCTCCACCTCGGTGTCCTCAGGGAGCCATCCTGCCAACCCCGCACCCTTGGTCTCGGGGCGCAGTGGTTCCCAGCGATCGTCTGGCGCAATGTCAGCTCGACATTATGCCAGATATGAGCCTTCTGAGGAGGGTTCAAAAAACATTCAGTTCGGGTGGTTCCTGCCGGTATGTTTCAGGCCCCCGGGCCGAGTGTCTCAAATACACCAGAGGCCAGCCTCGAGAGGCTGGTTCCCTTAGTAGATTTTCTGACAGAGTGGAAGAATCTGCCAAATATTTCTCAATGGGTCCTGCATATAGTAGAGAAAGGATACAGAATCCAGTTCGGTTCGCGTCCTCCACGCTACAACGGGGTGGTGCCCACGCTGGTACACCCCGAGCAGGCTCTGGTGATGGAGCAAGAGGTGAAAGCTCTTCTGGCGAAAGAAGCTATAGAGCAGGTGTTTTCACCCGACAGAGAATCCGTTTTTTACAGCCGCTATTTCATCGTTCCAAAAAAGGATGGGGGGTTGCGTCCCATTTTAGATCTTCGTCTGTTGAATCGTACAGTTCAAAAACTCAAGTTCAAGATGCTGACACTCAAACAGATCGTGACTCAAATCAGATCCGAGGACTGGTTTGTCACGATAGATCTGAAAGACGCTTACTTCCATGTCTCCATCCTCCCTCAGCACAGGAAGTTCCTGAGGTTTTCTTTTGGGGGCAAAGAATACCAGTATCGGGTTCTTCCGTTCGGTCTAGCTTTATCACCCCGCACATTCACGAAGTGCGTAGATGCAGCTCTGGCCCCGCTCAGGCTGCAGGGCATACGTATTCTGAATTACATAGACGACTGGCTGATTCTAGCGGAGTCAGAACAGTTAGCGGTTCGGCATCGAGATGTCGTCCTCTCACATATGCTGAAATTGGGGTTGAGGCTCAACGCCAAGAAGAGTGTGCTATCTCCATTACAGAGGACCACTTTCCTTGGTGTGGTATGGGATTCGGTCACGATGCGAGCCAATCTATCGCCCGTTCGTGTAGCTGCTATCCTAACAGCCATGAAAGAGCTAAAGCTAGACCAGTCACGCACTGTGAAACAGTTCGAGAGACTGTTAGGGCTCATGGCAGCGGCGTCCAACGTGATACCTTTTGGCCTGCTGTACATGAGACCTTTGCAGTGGTGGCTCAGGACCAGAGGGTTCTCTCCGAGGGGAAACCCACTTCGTATGATCAAGGTCACGCGGCGGTGTCTTCGCGCTTTGGTTATATGGAGGAAGCACTGGTTCCTGTCCCAGGGTCCGGTGTTGGGAGCTCTTTGCCATCGAGTTGCTATCTCGATAGATGCTTCCCTCACCGGCTGGGGAGCGGTAATGGAAGGCCGCTCAGCTCAGGGTCTGTGGAGGAGTCATCATCTCTCCTGGCACATAAATTGCCTGGAGATGATGGCTGTCTTCAACGCGTTGAGACATTTCCTTCCAGACCTGAGGGATCACCATGTGCTTGTCCGGACAGACAACACATCGGTGGTCTCTTATATAAATCGTCAGGGGGGTCTGCGTTCGCGTCCACTATGCAAATTGGCACACCAGATCCTCCTATGGTCCCTGGGGAAAATACTCTCTCTGAGGGCAGTGTATATTCCAGGGGGCCAGAATATCGGAGCAGACGTCCTGTCGAGGCAGGAGCTGAGGCCAGGGGACTGGAGACTTCACCCCGAGGTGGTGGAGGAGATATGGGAGTTTTACGGCAAGGCCGAAGTGGATCTGTTCGCGTCTCAGCATACGACGCACTGTCCACTCTGGTTCTCCCTTACCCATCCCCTGGGGCTGGATGCTATGGTTCAGACGTGGCCGAGACTACGTCTGTACGCCTTTCCCCCTGTTGCTCTGCTTCCAGGAGTTCTGGAGCGAGTTCGTCTGCACGGAATAAGCCTACTGCTAGTAGCACCACGTTGGCCGAGCCGAATCTGGTTTGCGGACCTGATTAATCTCTTAGACGGTCCTCCCTTGGAGTTACCGATCAGGAGAGACCTTCTGTCTAATGGCCGGGGGCACAATATTCCACCCCCGACCAGAGATTTGGAAACTTTGGGTTTGGCCTCTGAGGGGGCCCAACTCATAGAGAGTGGTCTTTTAACCGAGGTTGTTGAGACCATTCTAAGCTCCAGAGCTCCCGCTACGAGGAAACTGTACTCTTTGAAATGGAGAGTTTTCACTTCTTGGTGTCTCCAGCGTCAGTGGGACCCGGTTAACTGCTCAGTAAACGCAGTACTGGAGTTTCTGCAGGATCGCTTTTCTTCAGGGTTATGTCCTTCCACCTTAAAAGTTTACGTGGCAGCCATTGTGGCTTTTCACGTCCCCGTGGGTGGTGTTTCTTTGGGTCGAGACCCCCTGATTACTCGTTTCCTTCGTGGCACCTTGAGGCTGAGGCCTGCGACACGCACTAGGATGCCGGCTTGGGACTTGGCATTGGTTCTAGAGGGCCTATCTGGGGCTCCGTTTGAGCCCTTAGAGTCGGTCTCAGAGAAATTTCTTACCATTAAGACGTTTTTTCTACTGGCCATTTCGTCCCTCAAAAGAGTCGGAGATCTTCAGGCCCTTTCGGTTTCTCCCACCTGCCTTGAATTCGCACCGGGGATGGTCAAGGCATTATTGTATCCTAAACAGGGTTATGTCCCAAAGGTGCCAACCATTATTCCGAGGCCTATTGTGCTTCAGGCTTTCTGTCCTCCGCCTTTTACTTCTTCGGACCAGGAAAAGCTGAACCTTTTGTGTCCAGTGCGAGCATTGGATACTTATGTTCATCGGTCTTCTCCATGGAGGAAGTCCGATCAATTGTTTGTCTGTTTTGGGCCACCCAAGAAGGGTCTGCCTGCCTCTAAGCAGACAGTGAGTAAGTGGATAGTCAAGGCTATTTCTCTTGCCTATGAGTCCTCTGGCCAGCCTTGCCCGTTGGAGGTCAGAGCTCATTCCACGAGAGGTATGGCGGCTTCTAAAGCCTTATTATCCGGAGTTTCTCTTCAAGACGTTTGTGATGCGGCGGGCTGGTCCTCTCCGCTCACATTTGTCAGGTTCTATAGCCTGGACCTGGATGCTGCCCCGGGGTCTCAGGTGCTTAATGCTTAGTGTGGCTTTGACAACATGCTTACACTCAGGCTTTTGGAATTCTGGCATTTTGGGTATTCTCGTTCCCAAAGCGTTATCGACGCATCGCGAGTTCCCTCGAAAGGGAACGTCTCAGGTTACGACTGTAACCATAGTTCCCTGAGAAAGGGAACGAGACGATGCGTCGCCCTGCCATACTTCCTGCATTCCTGTGATCGACTTGCTTCGGCAAATTTCGAAGCTAAAGCCGGTTTCACCGGATGCGCTTTTTATAGCTTCCTGGTCATGACGTCACCCGCCCGTGACGCGCATTTCATTCATTCCATTGGACTAGTTGACATAGATGCTTCAGACGCATTCACGCCGGGGGCGTTCCCAAAGCGTTATCGACGCATTTTTTTTTTTTGAGACTTTGATTTATTATTTGATCTTTTTAAGCATTTGAATTTGAATTATGTAAGGAAAAAACTTCCATAGCTGTCTATGTGCTTGCAACATTGTAACAACATAGAATTGTAAGACACGATAGGGCTGTAGCAACGTTGTTGCGCGACATTCAGCAACTGAGAGACGACTTTTTTTTTTTTTATGCTAGATAGACCTATAGATATCCCCCATTTAGCATTTTATGTTTTGAGGTTAATTTTTAATTAGTCATATGTTAGATAATTATATACTTTTTTAAATATTGTTTATCCTCATTATTATTTAATGGGGCTATCAGTAAATTAGCCTAATCATAATCAGCACCTGCATGTGTAAACTTTGAAGAGTAAAAATGACAGATTACATTAATTCAGCTTTATTAAAACTGCATAATGGTATGCCTAATCAAATTTCACTTCCAAAAGTCATACATTTGTGAAAAAAAAATAAAAAATAAAAATAAACGAATATACAAATTTCTTTTAAGTATAATAAAACATAAAAAGCAAAGATCAGAACATTTAATGAACAATACCGGGTTCTGTACATGGCAGACAGGGTGTCAGGATGCAGTGCAGGCAGAAGATAAGGAGTCAAAAGTTCCAATGCAAAACGTTTACTAATAATATAATTCAAACAGGAGGGGACTCAGGAGGAGGACGAAGAGCAGGTGAGGGCAGACTGAAGGCAGGATGGACCAGGGCGGAGCAGGCTGTGCAGGTGGCCAGGGCGGAGACAGACTCATGGACAGAAGACTCAGGTTTGGGGACAGAAGATTCGGGTTCGGCAGGGTTGACGTGAAGTTCAGGCTCGGCAGGACTGACGTGAACAGTCTCTGGCTCGGCGGGCATGATGTGAACAGTCTCTGGCTCGGCGGACGTGAAGTGAACAGTCTCTGGCTCTGCGGGCATGACGTGAACAGTTTCAGGCTCGGCAGGACAAGCCACTGGACGGGCGGTTCTCAGCAGGACAAGCCTCTGGACGGGCAGTCTCGGCGGGACAAGACTCTGGTTTGGCGGTTTCAGCGGGATGAGACTCTGGACGGGCGGTCTCGGCAGGACGATACTCTGGAACAGGTCTGGGAATTTGGATAGTCCTTGGGGTAGGAACAAGTCGAGGCACAGAACGGGGAACAGGAACAGGTCTTGGTGTGGCGGCGGCCATCCTGGCTGAGGGCTCAGGCAGTGAGGCGGCAGCCTTCTTGGCTGAGGGCTCAGGTGGCGAGGTGGCGGCCATCTTGGCTGAGGGCTCAAGCGGTGAGGCAGCGGCCATCTTGGCTGAAGATGAGGGCTCAGGCATGGCGGGCATGACGTTAAGAACAGGCTGGTCAGGCAGTGTTCTGGATCAGGGCGCGACACTCTCCAGACACCTATTGACGGTCTTTTTCTAGTCCAATCCTGTGGTGTCTGGGAGGTCGAAATGGTGGTGGAAAGTTGCCCCGATCCAGAAAAGGACCCTTAGGGTCTCGTCTTCAAGAGAGCTGGTGGCGGCAAGACGCATAAAGTGATTAACAAAATAAAAAAGCTTAGGGCTCTCCTGAGCCAGGACGATTATTCTTGCCCTATCGTCCATCTTGGGCAGTCCGTTCTTCTGACAGGGTGCGGTGCAGGCAGAAGAAGATGAGGAGTCAAAAGTTCCAATGCAAAACGTTTACTAATAATATAATTCAAACAGGTACAGACAGGCAGAAGGTTCACACACCTAAATACAACGGAGAACGGACAAAGACTGACTGAACTGAAGGAACTTAAATACTAACACAGATGAACACTGATTAACAGAACACAGGTGATGTAGATGATGATGAATAACTAAACCCAGGTGATACAGATGAACTGATAATGATGATGACACGTGACATGAAGACAGGCAGACAAGTCCAATGAAAACAAACTAAACAGAACACAACTGTGACACAGGGGGAGCATAGTCGAAAAAAGCCCGTTGATAAAGGTTGGTAACCGGAATCAGTCTAGGAAACATCAACAAATCCAGAGGAGCAAAGAAATGAATGAGACTATAGCAGACAAATCAAATGAGTGAAAAACTAATCAGTGTGAGCGAGGCTATATGAGAAGAGATAAAACAATGTTTGATTAAACAATGATTTTTTGGCTGTATATCATAAACATTTTGGGTTGTGTTTCCCAAAAGCATCATAAGCCTAAGTAGACCGTTGCCACCAACGGTCTCCACGATAAACTTAGCTCACAATGCTTATGAGAAATCCAATCCTGTATAGTATCTATTACATTAAAAACACATCTATTTGGATGCTTTTATAATACATATAATTTTTTTGCGAATTTCAGGAAAATTTAAACCATAAACAAGAGGGTTCAGGATGGGTGGAACAATAAGAAACTGCAGTGAAAGAATAATTGACAGGCTTAGAGGGAGATCCAAAGTCGCGACCCGACTCAGAGTGACCTCACAAAAAATAGCAATAGAGAAATTTAAAAGGATCACTATGTGTGGAATACAAGTTTGATATGCTTTTCTCCTGAACTCTGTTGAACTTTTTGTACAAATGATAAGAATTTTAACATAGGAATATAATATAAAACTTAAAGGCATGATAAGAGTTGTGGTCATTGTGAAAAAGCCAAAAACATTATTAATAATAGTGTTTGCACAAGAAAGCTTGACAATTTCCCAGTTGTGACAATACACTTTCCACAGTTTGTTACCACACATAGTCAGTCTGGCATTTAAAATACCACCAATACCAATACAAAGCATTGGATAAATCCAGCTTATAGCTATTAAAACAGATAAAATCCTGGGAGTCATTATGCTGTTGTATTGTAAAGGTTTACAGATTGCTACATATCGGTCAAATGCCATTAACATTAATATTGTATTTTCATTTGATGCATATGAATAAATGACAAAAGCCTGTAAGAAGCATATTTCACGGGACACCAAGTGTGTATCAGACAGCAAATCTGTCAGTAACCTTGGGAAAAAAGCAGCTGTTCCAAACACAGAGTTGATGGACAAACATGCAATCAGAATGTACATGGGCAGGTGTAAAGTCCTTTCCAGACAAATTGCAATAATTATAAAGGCATTAAAGAATATAATAGCACAGTATAAAATAATTCCCAAACTGAAGAAGGTATATTTTATGTACCCAATATTTTCAAACAACATCAAGTAAAAATATGTTCCATTTTCCATTTTTCGTTAAGCAAAGGATGGATTCATTGACCTGAGGATGAAAGAAGACACAGTTCACGTGATTTTTACCTCAAAAAAAGATTGTTTGGTAACACTTTATTTTACATTGTCCTTGTTACATGCTACATGTAGTTAATATAGTAATAACTATAAATGATGCATAGGTACACGCAACTAACCCTAAACCTATTCTTAATCCTAACTCTAACCCTACAGTAAGTACATTTAGTTCATTAATATTACTCTGCACCACTGCATTGTAATAAGGACACCTTAAAATTTAACCTTAAAGTGTAACCAACTGTTTTCATGCTTGTCAGCTTTGTATAATTGTAGCCACAATGTTTAATAAATCATGTGAATATGAATTATTTAGTCAGTTTAACAATATTCATGTACATGAAATGGCATTACCAGAAATACCTTCTGTGATACGATCTGGCATTACCATCACTTTATCTTCAGAGAATGTGTAAATGTGCAGGGAATTAGGTCTAGCCTATGTGTGCTCTGTTAAGAAGACCTAAGAATCACCATGCTCTTTTATATAGCATAAAACAAGTCTCTGAAGACCTCTCTGCTGTGGCTTGACTTGCATAAACAGCACACCAGAAGTTTTCCTTAACTAAAAACATTAAAAACGTGGCACAGTGGGTAAAAATCTTGTAACTCTAAATGTACTGATAACACAGACACAATAATGAGGTTGTGAGTTTTTGGGAAGGTATTCTAGTTGAAATTAAAATTTTACATATTATGTAAAGTGTCAGTGGGAATATGGTACTATAGAACTAGATTCATACACCATGTTCTCAGTTGTGTTTGTCTTTTACATGACAAAAAGTATGTCTTAATACAGATCTATAATCATATAGATCTGTGTATAATTTAGGCAGTATGTGGCATGTGAACCTCTCCTAATATATGCTCACAGCAATGTCTGTGAATGTATTTCAGAAACTTTCAGAAACCCTCCACCTTCTCCAGATCCACCTGTATAGATCTGCAACGGGGTTATTTCATGTATGTTACATGTCCAGCAGCAGCATGTCTCACATGCTCATAGCAATGTCTGTGAATGTATTGGCAGTAGCAATATATTGGCAGTCTCTGTACTTGTTCTGCAGCAGCGTAGCAGATCTATTCCGCCAATACAAAATACATTAACATTGCCATATCCATTACCATAACCATGCCAATCTCTCTGAGTGTTGTCATGACAGAAATATATATGTATGTTAGAATGGCACAATGCACATAATTTCAAGTTTCTTGTATTGATAGTAAAATATTAATTTTTATTAATCTGTACTGTGATAGTTTTCATTTTTCATGTATTTAAGTATTTTTTGTCTAATTAGTTTATTTATTATTTGTGTCTATTTATCCTCATCATATTCAATTCTAGCAAACAACATGAGCACGAGAGCAAGCACGAGAGATGCACATGAAAGAGATATGGAACATAAGGAAGAGTTAAACAGCACTGACAAAACTGTTGTCAGCGTTGGTTGCAGGCAATGAGGATAAAGTCAGGATCTAGAGATCAGGCATCAGAGGTCCCCACTTCACAACATGAGTCCCTTTGTCTCACTGTGATAAAAATCTCTATACAAACATTGGCTCAGAACCACAACAAATGGACAGGGAACTGTAAGAAACATGTCTTATACGTCTCCTTATTCTCCCAGGGAATTGTGCACACATAGTGAAAACTGTATCTGGAATAACAGCCATTGTAATCTCACCCACTTACATAGAAATGGACATCTGGGTGATACCTCAACCAATTTACATCAAGTTTGGATTCTACGAGTTCAGAACACTTCCACAAGGGCTTTGAGAAAGGTTTGGAAAATTAATAAAGCATTTCCAAGGTTCTAAATTCATGGTTTTATTTAACTATGTATTTTGTGACAATACAACAAGCTCCATAGGATGGAAAGGTGGGACGTGATGGGTGGACACTTGCTACGACCCAATCACACCACTACATTAGGAAGGCGAGAATTAGTAATCCCCTCCGAAAGGAATAAAAGCTTTCCCAAGCGAACACACCCTCGTTCTGAGTTTCTGACCTGACGAGGGAAGGAACAACAGCACGACCAAGGTTATACTCTTACAAGTAAACCTTCACCCGCACAGACCTACATCTAGCTCTAAATTACTCGCTATGTGACAAGGACCCTTTGAGGTCACAGTGGGGGGCACAATTATGAGGTAGTTTGAATGGACAGGAGCGGAGCACATCAGATATATCACCTCAACCTCCTTAAAAAATGGAGTGAGGCGGAGTCAGTGATGTTAGCGACGGCAGTGAGTGGGGAGGAAGATCTCAGGCCAGAATTGAGCACAAAAATCCAATCTCAAGCTCTGCCCCCAGGAGGAGATCACCTCTCGCCCTCGCAGCTCACTGATGTAACCAGTTTACAAGCAGAATTTGCAGACGTGTTCTCACCCCTGCTTGCCTGGTTGAACGAATCTCATTCATCACCATATTGAGACCGAGCCAGGCCTGGTGGTCCACAGCCGGCCATATCGTTTACCTGAACACACAAAAAAGGTGGTTCAGACTGTATTCGACACTATGCTAGACATGCCTAAAATGGACGGCTCTGTGCGATTCTGTGTGGATTACCACAAGGTGAATGCTGTGTCAAAATTTGACGCATATCCATTGCCACGGGTTGACGAATTCCTTGATCGGCTTGGTGCAGCTCGATTTTATTCGACACTGGATTTAACTAAATGGTATAGGCAGGTCCCCTAATTGTCTATATCCAAAGAAAAAAATTGCCTTCGCAGCACCGTTTGGATTGCACCAATTTGTTACGTTTCCTTTTGGGTTGTTTGGGACACTGCCCACTTTTCAGCGTCTCATGGACCAGATCCTCCAGCCGCATGCATAATATCAAAATATACACAGTAATAAATTATAAATTTAAAGCTTGACTAAAACGATGTGCCCTAAGAAGTTTCTTACAACAATCCACAGAAGCAGCATTCCGAATAGATGCAGGTAGTGAGTTCCGTAACTTAGGTGCATTAAAGGAAAAGCAATGTTCCGAAGATGGAAAAAAGCAACCTTTGTTATGTTTTTAAAATGAGAATTAAAAGTCACCTAAGCATCAAAAATCACGCCCAAATTATGCACCTGGCCAGAAGGGGACATTAGGGTATTGTCTAATGAAAGTTTAAAATGATTACACTTATTGACATTAGATGGAGTGCCAATTAATACAATTTCAGTTTTGGAACAATTTAGTTTAAGAAAGTTGTGTTTCATCCATGCCTTGATTTCCAACAAACAGGCAGAGAGAGTCTCTGAGAGAGACCAAGTACAGCACTATCGAAAAAGAGTGCTTAGCGATCAGATGGGCCATTCTCATCCTCCGCTATTATCTCCTGGGACGGGAGTTCAGTGTGGTCTGCAGTGGGAGAGAGAGAGAGAGGAGAAAATTTTCCCAGTACTTTCAGCATCTGGCTCATATTTGCTATCTCAAACATATTCTCAAAACTATAATTTTCAACATCTTCAAAATCAATAATTTGATCGATGACAGCTTCTTCACCAGATCCACCATAAAGTGACAGTGAGACTAAACACATTCAGTACTTGCTTTGCAGTAAATCGCTGAGCCATTTCAAGTTTTGCTGATGATACTTCCTATTCTTTTGTTTTTTGTATGTGGTAACTAATATATAATATTAAACTAAGATATAATACTCTAATGACTGCAAGTTGACATGTAGTTGCAAAGTTCCCTTTCAGTTCGGTCATGGTCGACGTAGTCGGCTGATTGGGATCACGCCTAGGGAGCCTGTCATCTTCGAGTATTGATAAAACGAGCCAATGCACACACAGGTGTGCGAGCTTTGCCTCCATGCTCCGCCCCGCAGCGTGGGTATAAATACGGAAGTGGACGCATGCACCACTTGTCTTTCGATTCGGAGCCGATCGGTGTTCATGACGGTGTCTCTGAAGAGTGTTGATTCATTCAACAAGTGAGTGTGTCGGTGCTTCTTCTAGAAGTCTCTCCTGGTGCTGGTGGTTCTACAGCGCGAGCAGTGGTCGCGAGCCTTCTAAGCTCTCAACTGCTGTTTTAACAGCATTCCCTTTTTGTGTTTGTTTGTCTGACGGCCGGTTGAGGGCGAAGAAAGTGAGTGCTTCACTGGTACAGGCTGCATCATCCCTGTCAGTGTTGCCGCGATCATTCCCCTGTGTGCTCCGGCACTGTTGAGAGTTTTTCATTTTCTGAAAGAGCAACACGGGTGCGTTTGCATCTTTGTCAAGATGTCATTCCATCCGTGCATTTCTGGATGCGATCGTTTCCTGTCCCCCTCTGATGGTCACATTAGTTGCATCACGTGTTTGGGTTACAGCATGCTGAAGCATGCTTTGTGAGAACATGACTATCGCGGTGTTGAGATCAAGACTTGCCTTTGTCCGCAAAGGTGGAGTCCCCATTACCATGCCCCACCTTAGGGTGCTGTGTGCGATGGGTGATCAGAGGATCATTGTGATGGCTTCCCCACCCGGTAACTAATCCCTGTGGGCCCCTCACGCCACAGCCGGTGGAGTTCCCCATTGAGCATGCTGGTCCCTCTGTAATGGACCGATCATCCGTTTCCTCTGGGCCCCTCCAGAGGACAGGATGCCGATTGCAACATTGGAGGGTGAGCTGAGCTCTGGAGATGACAACTTGGCTGCGTTATACCCTTCAGGGAGTGTAACTTTGCCCGAGCCAGATCCAGAGATGTCAGCTATGCTGAAACGGGCCGCTGAGGCTGCAAGGCAATCCCTCCAGTGGAGCGGTCTGTCACGACACAGGTGCACCTGTGTCCGGCGGCTGCTGCCTCTTGGATGGGTTGATCCTCGTCTCCCCTCTAAGGCCTGTAAGTTCTCATCCATTCTTACGGGCAGAGCTTACAAAGCCTGTGGGCAAGCCGCTACCTCTTTGCATACCATGACATTACTACAGGTCTACCAGGCCAAGGCACTCATGGACATGCACAAGGTTAGTCCAAAGCGTGCGCTCATAGGTGAGCTCCGCACCGCAACCGACCTCGCCCTCCAGGGTACGGCTGTTGCGGCTTGAGTGATCGGTCTGGCAATGTCCACTTTAGTGGTCCAGGAGCGCCATCTCTGGCTCAACCTGGTCGATATGGGGGATGCGGACAAGGTTCAGTTCCTGGACTCCCCTATTTCCCAGGTTGGGCTGTTCAGCGACACGGTAGAGAACTGTGCCCAACAGTTCTCTGCCGCCCAGGTGCAGACGGAGGCCATCCGGCACATCCTGCCCCAGCAGCCCGCTGCTGGCTCCACCTCGCCGCCGGTGGCAGATCCTCCGCCTGCTCGTCACCGGGGGCATCCCCCTGCCGCCACCTCCACTCCCGCTAGGCCACCGCAGCAGCCTCCAACCAGGCCTCAATGTGGAGCCAGCTGCAGGCAGGCTGCCCAGCCCGTCTCGGGCGCTGCCAAACCAGGTGGCAAACGTCAGACCAAGCGTCCCTGAGACAGGCCACCCAGGGACGGCAGAACGAGCTCTTCAGATGGTACCCAAATTGTCAGAAAAGCAAATTCCTCTGTTCCTGGGTCCCAAGAGGGCCAGCCTGGCGGTGTGCAACCCTCTAAAGCCTTGCACCCCTCAGCCCCCTCTTATGTCGCTAGCCGGCAGCTGCGTGCGGTTCGAGGACCCAGTCAAATGCCTTCTCGCGCACCCCCCGCCGACCCTTGGAGACAGGTAAGTGTTGCACTGCACACACAGACCCCGCTTCGGGCCGCCCCCGGGCCTTCCGAGCTGGGTCCCTGTCCTCAACCTTGCTGCCCCATCAAGGGTATGTCTGTGGTGCCATGGTCCCCTGGCCCGGTTCGTAGAAGCTTAAAATGCTCCCAACCAGTCCAGCTGGCTCCTTCGTACCAGCAGACTCGGCTTACGATTCAGGTCGGCTGGCATCCGCCCAGTCAGCACTATTTGCTTCACTTCTGTGTTAAGCGAATGTGCCCCTGGCAGGCACGTGGACATCGCAGTCCTACTGGCGAAGGATGTGATTGAGCTGGTTCCTCCAGCTGATATGAAGACCGGCTTCTCTAGCCCGTACTTCATGGTACCCAAGAAAGGAAGTGGCTAATCTTGGACCTGCGAGTTTTGAATCGGGCCCTTTTCGAAGCTTCCGTTCAAGTTGCATTTTCAAATGCTCCATCCCCGAGATTGGTCTGCAGCGTTTGACCAGATGGACACGTATTTCAGATCTCTATCCTTCCGCAACCAAGGCCATGCCTGTGTTCTTGCGTTCGAGGGGTCGAAGTCTCAGTACAAGTCCCACCCTTTGAGTGCTACATAGCCAGTTGGGTCTTCAGGTCAACTGGGAAAGAGTTAACTCGTTCACGGACTGAGATTCTCTTTTCCGGTTTGGAGATGGACTCGGTTTAACACGTACCTCAAGAGGAATGTGTCTGGTCGGTGCTAGACAGAAGTTAGAAAGGGTCCCACTGAAACTTTTCAGAGGCTCCTGGGGCATATGGTAGATGCAGCCGCAAATAAATCGGCTTCCTCCAAATGAAGACCGCTTCAGCACTGGCGTTTTAATGGGGATCCCTTTCAGTCGGTATGTACTTCGTCGAACATGACCGAACTGAAAGGGAATGTCTCGGTTACGTATGTAACCCTCATTCCCTGAAGGAGGGAACGGAGAGGTAGTCCCGTCGCCACTATTGCTGGACCACCGCTGACTCCGGGCTCCACTCGGCTCCTCAGCAAAAAACAAGTGGTGCGTGCATCCACTTCCATATTTATACCCGCGCTGCAGGGTGGAGCGTGGAATCAAAGCTTACACGGCAATTTGTGCATTGGCTCGTTTTATCAATACTCGAAGATGACTGGCTCCCTAGGCGTGATGCCAATCAGTCGGCAAGTCCGACCATGTCTCTGTTCCCTCCTCCAGGGAAGGAGGGTTACATACGTAACCGACACGTTACTTATAGTTTGTCAAACATCTACAGTAAAGTGGACCATCAAAATAAAGTGTTAAAGGGATCATATAATGGTACATGCACTTTTACAAGTTGATTGTACTGAAATGTGTGTTGGCAGTGCCTGTACACAACCATCATAAAATGATTTAAAAAAAAATTTAATCTCCTTATGTTTTCCCGTCTCAAATCAAGCCGTTCGATCTTGTGACGTCACAAGATCGGACGCCCCCCCACGATTGTAGATTGACAGCAGCGTTTCAACACAGACCCGCCCTCGCTCGTGAGCGAGCTGTCATCATAGTCCGCAGTTGTTGATACGCTGGAGCAGAATGGCGTCTAATCGATTGTGGTGTTCTGTTCTTGGGTGCAATAAGGAACACAGCAGTCATTTTGATGTTCCTAAATCCGAACCACTGAAGACGCAGTGGTTGAGTTTTGTTTTCGAAGGGAATATTCCCCACGATCAACGTCAATGCTTTCATGTTTGCGCGAATCATTTCACACACCAGACTGCTTTACAAACGAGGGTCAGTATAAAGCTGGTTTTGCTAAGAAGCTGCTCCTGAAAAAAGGATCGGTACCAACTATTCGTGTTCCTGCTGCACCTCCAGAAGAACTGAAATGAGTGTAATGTTTTATTAACCTTTATATTAATTTTTATATTAATCTTTGCAAATCGCTTGCACGCTTCACGATGAATGCGGCTAAGGTTTACACTCAGGGTACATTACGGCATGTTTTCTATGTACGACGTTCTCAATATAATTCATAATCCCACATTTATAATGAACAACGCGTTATGGTTATTGTGTTATTATTACAAACGGTGTACACACATAACAGAGGGGCAGGGTGAGCAAAGCTCATTATCATTTAAAGACACATGCACTTAAACGGCGTGCTGAAAACAGAGCTGTTTTTGACCAGGTAAAATTATTGTTTTCTTACAATACTAATGAGAATTTTTAATTAAAGTATATTACAAACTTTTAATTTAGATCCTAAAGAATCATATTGACATAGCTTGTACAAAAATGGCATTATATGACTCCTTTAACTGGTAATTATTTCCTGAGTTGTAGATTTGAAACTTTTATTTGCTGTATTTAGTCTATAGGTAATATGAATAAGTTGTCCATACACAAATATTAGCTAATAATTTCCTTATGCCAGTTGCCTTTGACAATATCCATGTACAAGAATACCGACAATATAAAAGCTTCTCATGGATTTTGTTTACTGGATTACATATGATAGCTACATAGGGTAGCCAGTGCCTGGCCTTGAAAATCATTAAGAAAAATTAGTTATTGTAGGTGAACAAAGTTTATTATATACAGCTAAATGCACATTGATATATACTGGTTATTTTACTACTAATAATAAACTGAAAAAAAGGTTAATGTGTTGAGACTGACTGATTAATAAGGATTTTGAATATTTCAGGAAATGTAATATGTTCAATGCCAGAGTTTGTATTCCTTCAAACAAGAAACATGTTCAGTTCTGTCCAGTCATGGTTTGTCTGGTAATAATAAAAAATCTTGATATACAGGTTTGTTGATGTTGTTGTTGTTTTTCTGGCAATCACAAAAAATAAATAAATAAAAATGTATTATAAAACAATATTTCCAGCTCTAAAACATTGGATCTTAAGTGAGTGGTCAAATAAACTGTAAAACAGATAAAATATGTGGTCACACACAAATTGGCCCCATATTGGCCTGCCAAATTACAAATTATTGGCAGAAGAGTTGTTTATTGTGATTATTATTATATTATTATAGTTTATTTTATTTATTTTTTTATCTTTGGCTTTTGAAATATTTATGCTCCCATTTTTAAAGATGCAATAGGCCAGCCAAAGCTGTGCAGTACAGAAATGTTGCTGTGGTTAAGGGGAGTTTAGGCTCTTCATTTAATTTCTTTCCACATAGCAACATTGTGACCCAGATCCGGCCCATATCTGGCACACGTGGAAAGATGATCTGGCCCACATGCAGCGTGGAATGACGGCCCTTGGGTGGCTCACTCCTGTTTGCCAGATGTGGGCGACAAGCAAACCATAGCAATGCCACATGTCAGCCAAAAGCAAAGAGCAAAAAAAAAAAGAGATTCATATGTTGATTGTTGATATCTGTGTGTGTCCGGATGGGTTAAGTTTTTGTGCTCATGTTTGTTAAAAGATTTTAACTGATTGTTATAATACTGCTGTATCTCATGCTGCAGTAACTCAATGTTTGTAATATGAATTAATTAATGGAACAACATAATTGTTAATTAAAAAAAAAAAAACATAAGTGAATCAGGCTATTTCATGTAACCATCATCACCTGATCTCATTTCAGTTTAGCTTTCTTTGCTGCCACAAATGTGTTTAACAAACACTGTCACAGCAGCCAAAAAGATGAAAGAAATAATAAGAGTTAAGAGCCCAACTAATGGAAACACTAATCACTGTGGTAACTTCAAATGAAACACATTAGAGTTAAACGTCTGTTATTTCTCAACAAAAACTTTTGTAGATGTCTGACAGAAATAAAGTCAGTCTGGTTAGTTATAAGTGAAGCTGGTAATGCTGTTTGTGGAGTTGTTTAATCCTCCTCTCCTGAGATCTTCAGAGATGTAATGTCTTCTTTTATCTTCAGTTGTGACTGAAGTTAGTTGCAGTTCTTATGTTTCTGCTCGTCTCTTTTTCTTATCTTTTCTTTCCTTCAGTGATTCTGCTTGTTAACAGGCTTATTAAGGCTGATACGACTCCATATTTAATATACACAGGTTTTCTGGCTCAGATAAGGTCAAGTTCTGGTTTATTTCATTGCTCTTGGCTGACATGTGGCATTGCTATGGCCTGCTTGTGGCCCAGATCTGGCAAACAGGAGTGAGCCACCCAAGGGCCGTCATTCCACGCTGAATGTGGGCCAGATCATCTTTCCACGTGTGCCAGATATGGGCCTGGGACATCACAATGTTGCTATGTGGGTTGTGGCTTACTAAGTTTTTATATTGTTTTTTTTTTTTTTTACAAAACAATGATTTCCATAAAATAATTATTTAAAACAACCTGTATGAATTTTATTTTTGAACATTTAGATTGCAAGCATTCTAAAAGAAGAAAAGCATATGGTCTTTTGAATTCCTGAGATATTCCCACTTATTTCTTGAAAAACAGTCTCATAACTTGCTGGCGTACTGTTGTCAGATTTAGTCCATAAATAAGGGGGTTTAAAATGGGTGGAATAAGTAGGAATTCCAGGGCCATGAAATTACGCACACCTTGAGGCACATTCTTTGAGCCATAACGACTGTACATTACATCAAACAGCAAAGCAACAGTCACATTGATCAATGAAAGCAGATGTGGCACACATGTTTGCATGAATTTGTGTCTGACTTCTATTGACTTTATGCACTTTCTAATCAACTGAAAATAGGAGCAATATATCAATACACCATGTCCACAGTATAGAAGAATAACAGTGAACCCAAACACATTATTTACTGTTGTAGAAAAACAAGAAAGTTTTGCAACTGCCCAAATCTCACAATATAACTTTTCAATAGTAAAGCCACATAAAGTGAGTCTAGATAGTAATACAATTAAAACAGACATGCAAAAAAATGGGGCCAGCCAGCAAAAAAGGATCCATTCAAGAACCCTCTGATTGGTCATTATTGAATGATACTCAAGTGGTCTACATATTGCCACATATCTGTCATATGCCATCACTGTTAATGTTGAAACCTCACACAAGGCAAATGAATAAATGACAAAAATCTGAATAAGACAGCCAGCATAAGAAATCATGTGATCTTCAGCTAATAAATCATAAAAGAATTTAGGGTAGAATCCAGCAGTGCCATAAAGTGCATTTATACTCAAATTACATATAAACACATACATCGGCTCATGAAGTTTCTTATGCGAAATTATAGTAAAAATGATAGTTACATTACAAAACACCATTAGGGGATAAAACAGTGCAGTGAGGGAAAAAAACACAAATCTATTTTCCATTGTTTCATTAAGTCCAGAGAGTGTAAATACAAAGACAATGGATTCATTCTCCAGTGGTGGCTGCATCTGGAATGATATGCAATTATTATGCAGTTGTTATTATTATTACATTTTTGAAAAGAAAAAAAAAATGCATTAGATTTCACCATCATGTTCTTAATGACATGCAGATGAAAGAGCATTTAATTTACACAGTTATCAGAGCATTTAATTATTTTTTAAAAGACATTTGTTTAGCTGTATTGTATTTTTGGACATGAAATATCTAAATATTTAACAGTAGCATACATCTTTGTAGTTGCTGTTGTTTTTCAGTTACAAAGGCAGTTGAACTCTTACCATGTTATCAGGTAGCATGTTTTCAGTAGTGTTTTGTAAAGGTTTGATTTGGTTTGCTATATATGGACACTGGTCTCATGGTAATTTCCTTGACCACAAACATTGAAAACAGTTTTAACAAGCTCTCAAAAGACTAATTTTCTCTTAAGTTAAAATAACTTCCAATGTCAAGCTACGCCCACAGGTAGAATTCTACTTTTGTAAACTTCTACGTCCAACCACATTCTTAATATATCAGGTCCAACACTACATAAATATGAAACCAGTAATATACAATGAAATCATTTTTAATTTTTCCTCTATGTTGTTAGACGGCACTTTCTTTCAAAATGGATTTAGAGTAATGTGCACAAATCATCCATCCATCCATCCATCTTCTTCCGCTTATCCGGGGCCGGGTCGCGGGGGCAGCAGTCTAAGCAGAGATGCCCAGACACTCCCTAGACTCTTCCTCCAGCTCTTCCGGGGGGACACCGAGGTGTTCCCAAGCCAGCCAGGAGACAGAGTCTCTCCAGCGTGTCCTAGGTCTTCCCTGGGGTCTCCTCCCAGTGGGACGCGCCCGGAACACCTTCCCGGGAAGGCGTCCAGGAGGCATCCGGAACAGATGCCCGAGCCACCTCAGCTGACCCCTCTTGATGTGGAGGAGCAGCGGCTCTACTCTGAGCTCCTCCCGAGTGACCGAGCTTCTCACCCTATCTCTAAGGGATCGCCCAGCCACCCTGCGGAGAAAGCTCATTTTGGCCGCCTGTATCCGGGATCTTGTCCTTTCGGTCATGACCCAAAGCTCATGACCATAGGTGAGAGTAGGAACGTAGATTGACCGGTAAATCGAGAACTTTGCCTTGCGGTTCAGCTCTTTCTTCACCACGACAGACCGGTACATCCAGGGCCGGCGCTCCGCACACGCACATCACGCACTGCGCGTAGGGCACCAAGTCCTTGGGGGGGCACCAAAAAATCTGGGTCGTGAAAAATCAATCACAACAGGCTACTAGTATAAATAACAAATAAAATATGTGATCCGTCACGGAAACCAGGGACACAAGTCGGCAGCACAACTTTCGAGCAAAATGAGAAAGAAGCGTTTTTTTTTTTTTTTTTTTTAATTGGTGATTTTCGTTTTTTTTTTGCAGAATCTGTCAGTTAAGATCACGAAGAAGCCTCTGCATGTTTGAGATAGCAGTATTGGTATATTTAAAAGCGTACGTTTTGAGTTTGAAATCGGCTTGTTTTTCGGAGATTCTAGCACGCAGTAGGGGCGTGTCATTGTCGGTGTGTATTTCCATACTGAATAAGCCGGCGTGGCTACTTATTATGCAGCGCTCTGGCTGGCTCTATCTGATTTCAAAATTCAATGAAGATGGACGCCAATAACATTACGATGTCCAGCAATTGATTTAAATAGTAGGTTACATGGGGTTTAATTTGTCATTTAATGAGATGTAGCCTTGATGGTCCAGTGGTAGAGTTTTCGCCAGCCGTATCAGAGGGTGTGAGTTCGAATCCACCCTTGTATAGGTTTTTTATTCTCGTATATTTTTTTTCTCTCATCAAAACGATTATGTTCATCAGTGGTTGTATATCAAGCAGGGACACGCAAACGTTTGCATTATGTTTTGTGATTTCAACAGAACGAATAGAGAGTATGCGCAACACAATGGATTGAAGCGCGCGTCGAGTGAAGGCAGTGCAGTGTGTGCGCAAGCCACACAAGAAAACACTGTATCCGTGCCACTGATCGAAGCGGCAACGAGCACTTTGATCACTTGATTTAAAAAAAAAACTAATTTCAGCTAGTATCTTATTTTAAAAAACGAACGAAATGAATGCTCTGTCAGTTAACTGGAGATTTATTCAGTTAACTGGGGGGGGGGGGGGTTTGCATTTGTGCTTAGGGCACCCCATTGGCTAGCGCCGGCCCTGGGTACATCGACCGCATTACTGCAGAAGCTGCACCGATCTGTCTGTCAATCTCCCGTTGTCAATCTCCCGGCCTAGGGTGTCCTGGTGCCACGTGCACTGATGGACACCCTTATGCTTGAACATGGTGTTCGTTATGGACAAACTGTAACTAGCACAGAAGTCCAATAATTGAACACCGCTCGGGTTCAGGTCAGGGGGGCCATTCCTCCAAATCACGCCCCTCCAGGTGTCACTGTCATTGCCCACGTGGGCATTGAAGTCCCCCAGTAGAACGACGGAGTCCCCAGTTGGAGCACTTTCCAGCACCCCTCCCAGAGACCCCAAGAAGGCCGGGTACTCTGCACTGCTGTTTGGCCCGTAGGCACACACGACAGTGAGAGACCTATCCCCGACCCGTAGACGCAGAGAAGCGACCCTCTCGTTCACCGGGGTGAACTCCAACACATGGCGGCTGAGCTGGGGGGCTATAAGCAAACCCACACCAGCCCGCCGCCTCTCACCATGGGCAACTCCAGAGTGGTGAAGAGTCCATCCTCTCTCGAGGAGTGTGGTTCCAGAGCCCAAGCCGTGCGTAGAGGTGATCCCGACTATCTCTAGTCGGAATCTCGTGCACAAATCAAATAATTGCAAATATCACTGGACAGTAGATAACATGTAAGACTTGCTATGACAGGCCTTAATTGTAAGACTTACTATGATAGACATGTAAGACTTGCTGTGATAGGCCTTAATTGTAAGATGTATGTTCTGATTTTGTTTAGTTCCATTGTGTTTTGGTTACACTGTAAACCCAAATGTTGTCATTAATAAAGATATCAAGTTATCATAACTTAACATTACTTATAATAAGTTTTGGCATCAAAAATTAAACAGGTGTGTTTAATGTACTCATTTGTCTGCAAAAATCTTTCAGATTAAGATTTTAAGTGTTCTGAACTCAAAATTTCAAGTTATTTAAATGATTTGAGATATCTCTGTTTGATATGATTGGTTGTGCCTGAAATTCTACATTGACAACACGCTGATTGGTCGATTTGCTGATGCAGGCAGCAGGCCAGAGGCACTGTCACTGCATAAATACAGTAATTTTGGGGTTAAATGTGAGATTGGACATTTCAGTGAAACTTATGGTGTATCACCAGAGCCGGCCCGTCCATCAAGAACGGACATTTCAGGCCTCGCATTTGGAGCTGAATCATACAAGACTTTCAATTCCTGACGCCTGTAAATCGAATCTTTTTGAATCGACTACTGTATCAACTCTCGAGCCTGTTCTTCCCCCTCCCCCGCAGCCTCGCTGACTCACTGCAGTTATTGCGTGCTATGGGAAAACGTCTCGGTTACTAACGTAACCTCTGTTCTCTCTAGATGAGGGAACGAGTGTTGCGTAAGCTAGCTTACGCTACGGGAAAATCCCTTTTCTCGAGAATACTGAAACCAAAAAATTATCCTTAATTTTGCATTAATTTAAAACGCATTGCTGTACAGAGCAGACTTAGGCGAGGCGGCTCGCACGCCTATTGGCTGCTCTGCGGCAACTGCTGCAACCTATCGAGGGACTGCTCGTGATGTAAGCACCAATGAGGGCGCGGGCGCCCTGCACGTCACATCCCGCCAGAATGGGCGTGGCTTATGTCTATATAAGCCCAGTCCAGATAGGGTGTTCTTTGGTTTTTCATACTGAAGCGAAACCAGAACGTAGCACAAGCACGGCAAGGTTGCGCAACACTCGTTCCCTCATCTAGAGAGAACCGAGGTTACGTTAGTAACCGAGACGTTCTTTTACGAGAGTACTCTCGTGTTGCGTAAGCTAGCTTACACTACGGGAACCCAGTGTAAAACGCCGTGTGTGCTGAGTGTCTGTCCACACATCGTCCCAAGGGCGTGTGCCCGGGGAACACATGATAGTGGGTAATATCACGGCCAACGAAGAGTGGGCTCGTGAATAATAGAAGGCAAGTAGCCTATGAGAAAGCAGGTGCTTTACACAATATAACAGTCAGAGGTGGGAAATCCAGGGGCCAAAGAGTAGAAGTCCTGCCATATGTTTATTCCACCCATAAACTCAGTCAGCTGATTTCACTAATTAGTTCTATCTCCTGTCTGAATGAGCAAATCCAGGTTATTGGAACAAAATACTGAGGAGGACTTTTACTTTCTGAACCTGAACTTTACACCTCTGCCACATGTCAGCCACGAGCAAAGAAATAAACCAGAACTGGACCTTATCGTAGCCAAAAAATTGCAATTTCAGCCACAGCCTCAGATGAAATCAACTGAAGAGAAAAGAAGACATTAAATCTCTGAAGATCTCAGCAGAGGAAGATTAAACAACTCCACAAACAGCATTACCAGCTTCACTTATTACTAACCAGACTGACTTTATTTCTGTCAGACGTCTACAAAAGTTTTTATTGAGAATTAACAGAGGTTTAACTCTGTGTTTCATTTGAAGTCACCATAACAGTGATTAGTATTAGTATTTCCACCAGTCTATTTCATGATTATAAATCCATCAACAGGAAACCATCATCGCCTGATCTCATTTCACTTTAGCTTTCTTTGATGCTGCAAATGTGTTTAACAAACACACTGTCATAGCAAAAAACAATAGATATAATAAGAGTTAAGAGCCCAACTAATGGAAACACTAATCACTGATATGGTGACTTCAAATGAAACACATTAGAGTTAAACCTCTGTTAATTCTCAGTAAAACCTTTTGTAGACATCTGACAGAAATAAAGTCAGTCTGGTTAGTAATAAGTGAAGCTGGTAATGCTGTTTGCTGTTTGAGTTGTTTAATCCTCCTCTGCTGAGATCTTCAGAGATTTAATGTCTTCTTTTCTCTTCAGTTGATTTCATCTGAGGCTTTGGCTGAAATTACTATTTTTTGGCTACGATAAGGTCCAGTTCTGGTTTATTTCTTTGCTCGTGGCTGACATGTGGCATTGCTATGCAGAGGTGTTCAGAAAGTAAAAGTCCTCCTCAGTATTTTGTTCCAATAACCTGAATTTGCTTATTCAGACAGGAGATAGAACTAATTAGTGAAATCAGCTGACTGAGTTTATGGGTGGAATAAAAATATAGCAGGACTTCTAACTCTTTGGCCCCTGGATTTCCCACCTCTGATAACAGTCAGGAGAGACGCAAGTCGGCCTGAACTGAAGAGTGAAAGGTGCTTAGCATGGTATCACAGTCAGGGAGGACCTCAGTTAGCTGGGGGTGTTAGCCCCGTATATCAGTCAGGGTAGATCTAGTCAACCTGTACTGAAATAAACATTTGGACTGAGCGCAGTCCACTCTGTAAGCATAATACACAGACCCACCGGAAGTAATTCGAGCAGGGCTGCTGAGCTTTCATTTAGACTGATAACAGTCTAGCTTGTAAAGCAGGGAATTCTAGGTTATAAAACCTTATGAATGTAGACGGAGAGGCCCAGCCTGCCGCCATACAAATATCATGATGTGATATCCCTTTGGACCAAGCCAATGAAGAGGCCATGCCTCTGGTGGAATGAGCTCTAACGCCCAACGGGCAGCGAAGGTCCTTGGACGTATAAGCCAGCGCGATAGCGTCGACTATCCACCTGGATAGGCTTTGTTTCGAGGTAGCTAGTCCTTTGGTGCGGCCACCGAAGGAATCAAAGAGCTGTTCTGACTGTCTGAAGGCAGCCGAACGGTCCACGTAAATTCTCAGCGCCCTGACCGGGCAGAGAAGATTCGCATCATTTTTCGCTATCAGATCTAGGGAGAGCTGACAGGGAGATAACTTGTGCTCTGAAAAGGGTGGAGAGCACTTTGGGGACATAGCCATGTCTCGGTTTGAGGATGACTTTGGAGTCATTAGGTCCAAACTCGAGGCACGTGGTACTCACAGAGAGCGCGTGCAAGTCACCCACTCGTTTAACTGAGGCGGGAGCCATCAGAAAAATGGTTTTGAGCGAAAGATACCGCAAGTCTACTGACTGTAGTGGTTCGAAGGGATAACCTTTCATGGCCTCCAGGACCGTGGAAAGGTCTCACACAGGAACCAAAGGGGGGTCGAGGGGGGTTCAGCCTCCTCGCCCCTCTCAGGAAGCGGATGATAAGATCGTTCCTACCCAGTGACCGACCATGCATAGTTTTTCTAAACGCAGCTATGGCCGAAACGTACACTTTGAGCGTGGAGGGGGATCTGCCCTGCTCCAAAAGCTCTTGTAGGAAGGAGAGAATCTCCGTCACCCCACAGCATTGTGGATCCACATTTCGAGCTGAGCACCAGCTGGAGAACACTGACCACTTAGAAGCGCAGAGCCGTCTGGTAGAGGGGGCTCTAGCCTGTGTAATCGTGTTTAACACTCCTACTGGGAGGTCAACGGGTATCCGTTGATGGCCCATACATGCAGGGCCCAAAGCTCGGGGCGAGGATGCCAAATCGCGCCCTTGGCCTGAGAGAGGAGATCCTTCCTCAATGGAATCGGCTGCATCAACTCCAGGAGCCACACTTGGTTCCTCCAGAGCGGGGCTACTAGGAGCACAGAGCATTTGTTCTCCCTGATTCGCTTGATTACCTGTGGTAACAGTGCGACTGGGGGAAAAGCATAAAGCAGGCGGCTGGGCCAGTTGTGGGCCAGCGCGTCCCTGTCTTTTGTAAGAACATTGGACAGTGAGCGTTGTCAGACGACGCGAAGGGGTCGACCTCCGCTCTGCCGAAGCTGTCTAATAGCAGCTGGACTGCTTGAGGGTGAAGGGACCATTCCCCCGGGGGAACGTTGTCCCTGGACAGCATGTCTGGACCCACGTTCAGACAGCGTGGCGCGTGCGCTGCCCTCAGTGAGCGCAGATTGTGCTGGGACCACACAAGGAGGCGTTCTGCCAAAGAGTGTAGGTTCCGTGATCTGAGACCGCCCTGGCGGTTTATGTAGGATACCACTGACATATTGTCCGTGCGGACTAATACGTGATGGCCCTTTAACAGGGGAAGGAAAAATTCCAAAGCGTTCTCGACCGCTTTCATCTCCAGACAGTTTATGTGTAGGCGCTGTTCTTGGCCTGACCACAGGCCAAACGTCGGCCTGCCCTCGTATAGGGCGCCCCAACCTGAGTTGGAGGCATCTGTCGAGACTACTTTCAGCTTCGAGATCGCTCCCAGATCCACACCTGACTGATACCAGTCGGTCGCCTTCCATGGCCCGAGAGCTGTAACACAGTTCTGGGTTACCTTGAGGCGTGCGTGACCAGTTGTCCACGCATGACGCGGAACGCGTGTCTTCAGCCAGTACTGAAGTGGGCGCATGCGAAGCAAGCCCAGTCGAAGCACTGCTGAGGTTGAGGCCATAAGACTCGTCATCCTCTGAAATCTTTCGAGAGGGGTGACGCTGCCGGCTTTGAAAGACGCTGCTAGGTGCTGCATACTCAGCGCGCGCTGTGACGTAAGCCGCGCTGTCATCGACACTGAGTCTGGTTCTGTCCCCAGAAAAGAGATTTTCTGGCTGGGAGACAGCAAACTCTTGGTCCAATTGACTTTGAGACCCAGGTCCTAGATGACTGAGTAGTAAAGCCCTGTGCGTTATCAGTTCTGCCTCTGACTGTGCTAGAATTAGCTAGTCGTCCAAATAGTTCATCACTCACATACCCCGTTGTCTCAGGGGAGCGAGCACCGCGTCCATGCACTTCGTAAATGTACGGGGTGCTAGAGACAGGCCGAACGGCGGGACGGTGTACTGATAAGCCTGGCCGTCGAAGGCGAATCTCAAGAAAGGCCTGTGGCGGGGCGTTATTTGAATCTGGAAATAAGCATCCTTCAGATCCACTGAAATAAACCAGTCCCTCGGGCGAATTTGCGTGAGGATTTTTCTGGTTGTGAGCATTTTGAACGATCTCTTCATAAGAGCTTTGTTCAAATGCCTGAGGTCCAGGATGGGTCTGAGACCGCCATCCTTTTAGGGCACTAGAAGTACCGGCTGCAGAAGCCCGACTCGCTCTGAGTCAAAGGGACTGTCTCTATAGCTCCCTTCTTTAGCAGTTTCGCTATTTCGGTGCGAAGAACGTGTGCTACTTCGTTTTTCACTGTGGTTTCGACCTTGGCCCGAAACAGAGCATGTGAGCGGAGTGGAGCGGTGAGAATCTCCGCTCATCGCTCACGGAACTGTTCACCCCTCCGCTCCCCCGCTCAAAGCTACATCAGGCCGCTCCGCTCATTATCGCTCAGCGCATAACGAGGTTTGCTTCGCGCTCCACTCAAATCGCTCGCTCCAAAAAAGGAAAAAAAATCTACATGTATATCACTTTTAGCTTAGACCACAGCCTTACCTCCTAAAGAAATAATGAGTAACAACAACATTTTTCAAATAGAAATGTTTTATTTCAAATTACAGGCCTATGTAAGAAGGAATATAGCCTACACAAAAAGTCCTGTAAAATTAAACGAATAAATGGGCCTAATAATCTAAATAAAAATTATATAAACAAAAATATGATACATTTTTTAAAAGTAAATTAACTATAAGGCCAGAATTTTGATAAGTGAACTTCTGCGCAACGCGCACGATTAAAATTTAAATTGGCTTCCATACACACAAACTGCTGTAAAATTAAACGAATAAATGGGCCTAATAATATAAATATTATTACGGACGACACAAATTCGGCTAAATAAAACGAACCATTAGGTCTACTTGAATGAAAAAACGAATTTGTTTGAATATTACGCTATATTTAATTTACACTTTGTTACAAGTTACCGTATTCAATTTGCTAACCTTTTGTTTTCTTCCCAGCGTTTTCTTCCCCCATGTGTCTTTTGAGATTCCAAAATGAATCTTTGCTGACTGAAACGATGTCTCCACATTTGTTTTCTTGTACCACATTATCATTGTTAATTAGTTATATTAATAGTAGCCTACACCTGACCTGTATGACTTCTCATTTTCCTTTTTGAAGTAGCCTACTTTTTGAACTCCATTATTGAGCCGAGTTTTGACTGAAAATAGTCTACTGTTGATGAGTGTGCAAGACAGATGGATCCTGGTTTAGGTTTGACTGAGCATGCTTCAGACTCGTGGTGTGAGCGGAGCGAAATTGGAGCGGGAAATAAGGCGACGCTCTGTCCTTTTAAAAATGCCGCTCTGCGCTCTGTCCAAGATCCGCCCGCTCCCGCTCCCGCTCCCCGCTCGCTCCCGCTCCACTCCGCTCACATGCTCTGGCCCGAAAGCGCGGAGGTCTGCGAGCGAACTGCAGCGAATAGCCTCGCTTTACAATGTTCAACACCCATTCTGACACGCCCGGGATATTTTCCCATGCTCTTGCACGTAGGGCTAGTGGTAGAATGATATCTGGGCTGTGGTCGCTGTGTGTCAGGGACCCAGAAGCATGATTGGGTTGATGCATTAACACTATGCTTACAGCGCTCACATGGGGCGGCGTGCTGCTGACGGCAGCCAGCTGACTCGCACATGACGCTCTCACCACGGGGAGCGGAGAGTGTTCTCTCAAAAGGAGCCCTATACGTGTATGTAACACGGGGCGTGCAGTGCTTCTTAGTAAGCGCGAGCGCTGAACAGCGGGTGCGCTTCTTACACTTAAGCACAGTGGGTGTTTGTTGAAGGGAGCCCTAAGTGAGTATGTGTCACTGAACGGGCGGTGTTTATGGGTAGGAGTGAGCACTGACTAGTGGGCACTTTCCTTACATTTGAAACACACGCGGCCTGAGCCAGAGAACAGACATAATACTCTTTTCGATATTCATCTGGGTTGCCGTGGAAACGGCGTCAGGGCACAGGCGAGCGGGTTGTAAAACAGGCTCGTTGGCACTCCTCCAGTCACCTATGCTGTGGGAACTGTGAGAGCGAAACGTTTCCAGTCACCTGGCGGGGCCAGCGTGAGCTCGTTTACTTTGGTGAAAAGATTCAGCGCAGCCGAGATTCGAACTCAGGTCTCTGGCACGAAAGTCTCAGATTCCACCACTGAGCCACAGAAGGGGTGTGAACTGCGAGGGGCAGGTTTGCTTTCTGAACATAAGAAAGCTGGCCACGAACTCTGTGTTTAAACACTCATAGCACTCGAGCCCCGCCATTTTAACGGGAGGGCGCGAGCCCAGAGAAGAGCGCAGTATAATTTATATCTGCCGCCAGAGCCTGGATTCAAACACGGGTCTCTGGCATGAAAGCCTTAGATTTCGCCACAGGGGGGAAATGACAAAAGCTTTTCGTTAGCGTGAACAGATAAGAGAGCGTCACGTGAGTCACGCGGCAGGGCCGGCGCGGGCTCATGTGTTTAAAAACGCTTTATATACTCGAGCCCCGCCATTTGAACGGGAGGGCACGAGGGGCGCGTTGCTTTCTGTACGTAAGAAAGCTGGCCGCGAGCTCTGTGTTTAAAAGCTCATAGTACTCAAGCCCCGCCATTGAACGGGAGGGCGCGAGGGGCGGGTTCGCTTTCTGTATGTAAGAAAGCTGGCCGCGAGCTCAGAGATTCACATCAGTCTCGCTAAAGAGCGCAAGCTCAGAGACGACAACAGCATAATTTTTAACTGCCGCCAGAGCCGGGATTTGAACACGGGTCTCTGGCGCAAAAGCCTTAGATTTCACCACTGAGCCACAGGGGGAATGACATAAGGTTTCAATCCGCGTGAGCAGATATGCATGTATTATAACAGGCTAAGAGAACGTGTATGGTAAGTGTGAATTCATAAATCTATTTTAAATAACATGTTTGCCAGAACATAACATCAAAATTTGTTCAATGTTGTAAAAAAAAATGTAACTGTATTTTCTAGCTCGACGTTGTTTTCGAGACGTTTATTCCCGCTCCTGCTCCATTCAAATCTTGCACGCTGACGTCCGGTATTTTCTGTGAGATTTACATCAGATGAAGGTAAGTGTGAATTCATAAAATCATTTCTAGTCGACTGCCTTCAGTTACTGCATGCGCTGACAGCGTCCTGTGTTTCATACATTTATATCAGACGAAGGTAAGTGCAAATTCATAAAACCTTTTTAAATAGAGTATTTACTAAAACATAAGATTAAGTGTTGTTGATTGAAATTGACTGTGTTTATGTTGTAAAATTAGTCTAGCTATCTTAGTTTGGTAACTGCTCACTGGTACGTTACTTAGCAACTGCTACATACATTTCTAAGAAGTTAGTCATTAGTTAAATCTTCACTTTATTAATTAATGTTAGCCTAGCTAGTGTGCTTGAGTTGTTAATGTACTCTCCTTTGACATATCAGCAGACACTTTCTTCTCAACTATCCTCAGAGGCTTTAAAAAACAGGTCTGAAGGAAGAACTGCAGCTGACTTTTGATTCATGTGAGGCAGACAAGGCAGAAAAGCAGCATGCTTAAAAATATATCATATTTGTTAAAGTACAGTGTAAATGTCACTCCTTTTGTTTGTTTCAATGTTCTAGTAAGTGTAGAAACCTACCATGTACTTAATTTTATTATGATGTAATTTACTGTGTATATATATACAGTATGTGATTGATTTCAGGCCAGGTGGTAAATGCTGCCATTCTTCTCGAATACTGCTGCTCTTCAAAGAACAGTCATCAATCAGGTAACTCACACAGAAAGAGTTTTTGTTTGAATACCCTTCAGTTTCCCAAGTTATCTTGTGTTTTATTTAGTTACTGAAACGGCAAAAAAGCACTTTGACTTGCTTTGATTATTTCCATTCTTGTTACTGTCCAACTAACAAAATTGCTTTGTATTATTACATTTTTATTATGTCATGTTGCATCTGTCACGGTTCAACAATCCATGTGTTCATTTTGTGTATCTGTTGGTTGTTGTGGGTGTGGGGTCTGAGTGTGTAGTGCTTGTTTGTTGCTTAGTAACCAGCTGATCACTTAATCAGTCCGCAGCTGCAGCTAGTTACTTCTGTTGTTAGCTGCCTATATCTAGCGGGAGTGATTATTGCTTGGTGTTGGTTCGTCACTCTTGTTTGTGCTCTCTTACCCAGTTCCGGTGCCTGAGTTCCTTATGGAGTTATTTCCTCGATCTCGTCTGTGTTTGCAGACTTCTGGAGTTCTCTTCATCCAGTTCCAGTTTGGCATCCGCGCTGGGTTTATTCATATCACTCATCCTCTCCTGTGTATTTGTATCCTGGTCGCCCGCCTGCTATACATGGTGTTTTGAGTATAATCACTGTTTCAACCTGTCTTCAATAAACTGCTTGCTTGCATTTGGATCTACGACTCTCATTCTGACAGCATCACTCTAACCTGTGCTTAAACAATGAGAACTGTAGAATGTATTTAGAGAAAATGTGTCTTAATTATTATTATTTATTTTTAATCACAGGATCCTCTGTTCCCAGCCCCAACCATTCATCTGAAGGACAATGAGAACCCTTTGAACCAACAGTGGCAGTTTCCACAGGATGAGATCTCACTGATGTTAGCCTGTACACAATTATTTTCATTCTTAATTCTGTGTCGTTACCTGGATGATCGATGACTGTTTTTTGTTTGTTTGTTTTGTGATGGATGTTCTCGCAACTAGATTTGTTTGTCCGCCTCTATTTCCAGACGGCGGATTTGAAGTTGCAGATCCATCTGAGCTTTACGCTCCGCTGTCCTCTCGCGCTCTTCCCGTTGGACCCTTGCCAAACGTACTCGGAAACTGCAAAATCAGTCTCACTCGCATTCTCCTCACCCATCCAAGAAGGGCAAGCTTCAGAACCAAGAGGATCCTTCTCAGATCTATCAGCCATTTCCAGTATGAGTACAGAACCTATTTGTACTACTGTATAAGTTTGGTACCATTCTGGGCATTATTAGTGGGGTAATTTACGAGATACATCATAAGATCCATTAGCGCCTGCACTAAGCCATCCGGGTGATTTCTCTAAATAAGCTCATAAGGTCATGGTGCAAAGGACCCTAGGTTGATTTTACTCCGAACCATCCCTTTAAGTGCACAGACGGCATTAGGTCTATTATGCACTGTCACTTTAAGATGGAGTGTGCAGATCCAATTGCACTGATCCACATTCGATATTCTTCTCACAACTGTTTACAAAGACATAACCAACTGCGTTTACGTGAATACTCCAAATCTGACATTTACACATAATGTTGTGTGTATTTGTCCATTCAGAATTAAAAGAGAGCTCAATTCAGTCCTTGCGCGCTGTGTAGCTTCAGGTGTGTACGGCTGCCCGCCTCGGGTCGGTTGTGTGCGCACAGAAAACCGTACCGAATAGAGCTCTATTTTGCGTCATCACTCTTATTCAGATCTGTCCACATATCTACTCTTCTTTTCTCCCAGCAGTTTACATTTTTGAATGATTCATGAGACATGCATCAAGCGCATGCCAACTCATGTCCTGCCAGATAGATCAGCATGTTATAATTCAAATGTGTGCATCTACCACAAACAGACAACATCAATTCTGACTGGATCTCTTCCCAAATCGGCCCTCCCTAACATTTTCGTCTAGTTTTTATGCGTTGACGAAAGTGTCAATACATTTTTGTCATAGTTGTCGTCATTTAAAGCAGGTTTTTATTTAGTTATAGTCTCGTTTTCACCTGTGAAAAAATGAAACTAACACTGCAACGATCACAACCTAGGAATAACGAATAGAAAGAAAAGGACAAAAGAAAAAAAGAAAAATAGCAAAATACAGAAACACACGTGGAACGTAACATGTCCTTTATGCAAAAGAAGACTATTAGCAGAGGCTCCTGAGACAGGTTAGATGTATAAAAATTAACCTGTGCTGGTGACCCACAGTCATCCTAGCACAATAACTGAGGAAGCATTGCTGGTAGTTTCAAGGTGAATTAAAGAGGTATTTAAATTGTGTAATGTCTTTTTAGGATACTGATTAAATTTTTTTTTCTGATATTGATTGAAAAAATTAATATTTTAAAGTTGTTGAAACTTTGCATCTAAACTGTTAAACTGACAATATATTACACAACTGTGAAGAAGGTAAGGTATTATGAACTAATAAATTGTATCTTACTGAATTGGTATATGTAGATTAAACAAAAACAAAAGTTGATAACATATTGCTCATGTTTTAAAATGTGTACACATAAGATATTTGTATATGACTTGAACTGCCACCTTACCGTGGTGGAGGGGTTTGAGTACCCGAATGAACCTAGGAGCTATGTTGTCTGGGGCTATATGCCCCTGGTAGGGTCTCCCAAGGCAAACAGGTCCTAGGCGACGGGTCAGACTAAGAGCGGTTCAAAACCCCTTATGATGCCCAAAAAAAGGAGGACCGTGACGTCGCCCGGTATGGCGCAGCCGGGGCCCCACCCTGGAGCCAGGCCCGGGGTTGGGGCTCGTATGCGAGCGCCTGGTGGTCGGGCCTCCCCCCATGGGGTCCGGCCGGGCTCAGCCCGAAGGAGTGACGTGGGGCCACCCTCCCGTGGACCCACCACCTGCAGGAGGGACCGTAAGGGGCCGGTGCTAAGTGGATCGGGCGGCAGTCGAAGGCGGGGGCCTAGACAACCCGATCCCTGGACGCGGAATCTAGCTCTAGGGACATGGAATGTCACCTCTCTGGCGGGGAAGGAGCCTGAGGTTGTGCGTGAGGTTCAGAGATTCCGACTAGAGATAGTTGGGATCACCTCTACGCACGGCTTGGGCTCTGGAACCACACTCCTCGAGAGAGGATGGACTCTTCACCACTCTGGAGTTGCCCATGGTGAGAGGCGGCGGGCTGGTGTGGGTTTGCTTATAGCCCCCCAGCTCAGCCGCCATGTGTTGGAGTTCACCCCGGTGAACGAGAGGGTCGCTTCCCTACGCCTTCGAGTCGGGGATAGGTCTCTCACTGTCGTTTGTGCTTACGGGCCGAACGACAGTGCAGAGTACCCGGCCTTCTTGGAGTCTCTGGGAGGGGTGCTGGAAAGTGCTCCGACTGGGGACTCCATCGTTTTACTGGGGGACTTCAACGCCCCCCTGATCTGAACCCGAGTGGTGTTCTGTTATTGGACTTCTGTGCTAGTTACAGCTTGTCCATAACGAACACCATGTTCAAGCATAAGGGTGTCCATCAGTGCACATGGCACCAGGACACCCTAGGCCGGAGGTCGATGATCGACTTTGTGGTCGTTTCATCCGACCTCCGGCCGTATGTCTTGGACACTCGGGCGAAGAGAGGGGCGGAGCTGTCAACTGATCACCACCTGGTGGTGAGTTGGATCCGATGGCGGGGGAGGAAGCTGGACAGACTCGGCAGACCCAAACGTACTGTGAGGGTCTGTTGGGAACGTTTGGCCGAATCTCCTGTCAGAGAGATCTTCAACTCCCACCTCCGGCAGAGCTTCGACCAGATCCCGAGGGAGTCTGGAGATATTGAGTCCGAGTGGACCATGTTCTCCACCTCCATTGTCAACGCGGCCACTCGGAGCTGTGGCCGTAAGGTCTCCGGTGCCTGTCGAGGCGGCAATCCCCGAACCCGGTGGTGGACACCGGAAGTAAGGGATGCCGTCAAGCTGAAGAAGGAGTCCTATCGGGCCTGGCTGGCTTGTGGGACTCCTGAGGCAGCTGATGGGTACCGACGGGCCAAGCGGACTGCAGCCCGGGTGGTTGTGGAGGCAAAAACTCGGGCCTGGGAGGAGTTCGGTGAGGCCATGGAGAAGGACTATCGGTCGGCCTCGAAGAGATTCTGGCAAACCGTCCGGCGCCTCAGGAGGGGGAAGCAGTGCCCTACCAACGCTGTTTACAGTGGAGGTGGGCAGCTGTTGACCTCGACTGGGGATATCACCGGACGGTGGAAGGAATACTTCGAGGATCTCCTCAATCCAGCCGTCACGTCTTCCATTGAGGAAGCAGAGGCTGAGGGCTCGGAGGCGGACTCGTCCATCACCCAAGCTGAAGTCACCGAGGTAGTCAAGAAACTCCTCGGTGGCAAGGCACCGGGGGTGGATGAGATCCGCCCTGAGTACCTCAAGTCTCTGGATGTTGTGGGGCTGTCTTGGCTGACACGCCTCTGCAACATCGCGTGGCGGTTGGGGACAGTACCTTTGGACTGGCAGACCGGGGTGGTGGTCCCTCTTTTCAAGAAGGGGGATCGGAGGGTGTGCTCCAACTATAGGGGGATCACACTTCTCAGCCTCCCTGGGAAAGTCTATGCCAGGGTACTGGAGAGGAGAATCCGGCCGATAGTAGAACCTCGGATTCAGGAGGAACAGTGTGGTTTTCGTCCCGGTCGTGGAACACTGGACCAGCTCTATACCCTCTACAGGGTGCTGGAGGGTTCATGGGAGTTTGCCCAACCAATCTACATGTGCTTTGTGGATTTGGAGAAGGCATTCGACTGTGTCCCTCGCGGCGGCCTGTGGATGGTGCTCCGGGAGTATGGGGTCCGGGGCCCTTTGCTAAGGGCTATCCGGTCCCTGTACGACCGGAGCAGGAGCTTGGTTCGTATTGCCAGCAGTAAGTCAGACTTGTTCCCGGTGCGTGTTGGACTCCGGCAGGGCTGCCCTTTGTCGCCGGTTCTGTTCATAATTTTTATGGACAGAATTTCTAGGCGCAGCCAGGGGCCGGAGGGGGTCGGGTTTGGGGACCACACGATTTCATCTCTGCTCTTTGCGGATGATGTTGTCGTGTTGGCCTCATCAGACCAGGACCTCCAGCATGCACTGGGACGGTTTGCAGCCGAGTGTGAAGCGGCTGGGATGAAAATCAGCACCTCCAAGTCCGAGGCCATGGTTCTCAGTCGGAAAAGGGTGGTTTGCCCGCTTCAGGTTGGTGGAGAGCTCCTGCCTCAAGTGGAGGAGTTCAAGTATCTTGGGGTCTTGTTCACGAGTGAGGGAAGGATGGAACGGGAGATTGACAGGCGGATCGGTGCAGCTTCTGCAGTAATGCGGTCCCTGTACCGGTCTGTCGTGGTGAAGAAGGAGCTGAGCCGCAAGGCGAAGCTCTCGATTTACCAGTCAATCTACGTTCCTACTCTCACCTATGGTCATGAGCTGTGGGTCATGACCGAAAGGACAAGATCCCGGATACAAGCGGCCGAAATGAGCTTTCTCCGCAGGGTGGCTGGGCGATCCCTTAGAGATAGGGTGAGAAGCTCGGTCACTCGGGAGGAGCTCAGAGTAGAGCCGCTGCTCCTCCACATCGAGAGGGGTCAGTTGAGGTGGCTCGGGCATCTTTTCCGGATGCCTCCTGGACGCCTTCCCGGGAAGGTGTTCCGGGCATGTCCCACCGGGAGGAGACCCCGGGGAAGACCTAGGACACGCTGGAGAGACTATGTCTCCCGGCTGGCCTGGGAACGCCTCGGTGTCCCCCCGGAAGAGCTGGAGGAAGTGTCTAGGGAGAGGGACGTCTGGGCATCCCTGCTTAGACTGCTGCCCCCGCGACCCGGCCCCGGATAAGCGGTAGAAGATGGATGGATGGATAAGATATTTGTCTGTTGTCTTAACTCAGGTAAATGAAGGTTACCTTTGCTTATCAGAAAATGGAAAATGGAACATATTTTTACTTCGTGTTATTTGAAAATCTTGGATACGTAAAATATGCTTTCTTCAGTTTGGGATTTATTCTATACTGTGCTATCACACTATTTAATGTCATTATTGTGCTTGTAATATTTCTGGAAAGGACTTTACACCAGCCCATGTACATTCTGATTTCATGTTTGTCTATCAACTCTGTGTTTGGAGCAGCTGGCTTTTTCCCAAGAGCACTGATAGACTTGCTGTCTGATACACACTCAATCTGTTTTAATAGTTATAAACTTGACTTATCCAATGATTTCTCTTGGTATTACTGCTATTTTGACTTTCAGACTGACATTGTGTGGTAACAACTTTAAGGTGTACTGCCACAACTTTGAAATGGTCAAACTGTATTGTGCAAACACTGCTGTTAATAATGTTATGGGTTTTTTTATATTGACAACTGTAATAATTCCATTAAGTTTAATATTATATTCTTATGTAAAAATTATTGCCGTTTGCAGAAGAAGCTCATCACAGTTCAAGGGCAAAGCTTATCAAACTTGTATTCCACATATTGTGATCCTTTTGAATTTCTCAATTGCCATTATTTCTGAGGTCACTTTGAGTCGGGTTGTGACTTTACAGCTTCCTATATGGCTGTCAGTTTCACTTGAATTTCTTGTTATACCACCCATCCTGAACCCCCTTGTTTATGCTTTAAACTTGCCTGATATTCGCAAAACAATAATCCGCCTAATAAATGGATCCAGGTAAATTATTTCTCTAGTATAATAAAGGTTACACAGAATATTACAGATTGATTATAAGGACTATAAACCAGCCAAATTGCACACTAAATTTGAAGGAAGTTTGAAATCATTGTCCAATCAAGTAACCAGTCTTTATTTTTCCTCTCAAAGTTTTGTTCCCCACTTCATATTATATTTTGTTTTAAGATATTTGTTTCTTTATCCAATTGTTGTGCAGGAGTAAGTAACTTTTCTCTACATCATGGAAAATATTATTCATGTGACAGTTATTTGGATTATTATACACTGTAGATACTTGATACAGTTGTATTTGTTTCTTGTTTTTGTCTCTATATGACAAATTAAAGAACCTAAAGAATTTAACACACAATGTTACAACAAATTTATGAAGTTAATGAAATGCAAACACTAAAAGAAAATCAGTCATTTTATAGGAAAATACTGGCTTATGCATTATACTTTCACAGTAATTTACAAAAGAAATTTAATGTAAATCACAGTAAAAAAAAAACAAAACAAAAAAAAACAGTTGTGTACTCTGATTTCACATTTTTTCATTTCATTTTTTTTGTGCATCAACCATAATATTAATATTACCAGTAGCCAGAAATTAACATTACATTAATTACAATGATTACAGAATAGATGCTTAAAATTAGATTAAACAATACTATTTACACTTTTTTTGTTTTTTTATTTTTTGCATTTCATACACACACACACACACACACACAAACACAACAAACATGTTACATTAAATTATTAGACCTACATGTGTGTAGTGCACATTAATTCAAACTGTAACATCGCTGAGAAAATTACAGTATTCCCAGAGCACAATAATTCTTCCACAAAATACAGTGACAACATGACAGAAAATGTCATGGGATCAGGGAGAAAATGTCTCGGGTAACCAGAAACAATATTCAAACAAAATATTGCATTCAAGAACTTGAACACTCAGAATTTGCGTTTAAACACTTAATTTGATTCAATGTACAGCATGTGGTTCTAAATTTTCCTTCAAAACTCAGTCTTTCCAGTTAGGTGATTCAAATGCTCAAGATTTAATGAATCGATTCAGTTAATCTGAGTCCACGAATCAATCGATACAGTTCAAAGAACTGTTGATTCTTTTAGAATGGTTCAGTTCAAAGTTATTGGCCGTTTCTCAATATGCGTTCTTGTCTGTACTTGTGTTCTTGTGGACTTGTGAAACGACATCAGTCGCTGCCCAAGTACTGTTCCAATTCAAAGTTCACATCTAGCCAAGTCCAGTTCAAATCCCCGGATGTGTTCTTGATCCACTCCTTTTATCGAGGATGCATCGAGAAGTGACTTGTGCGGACTTGAGACAGCCAGTTTTTGCCATTTTCGGAGATCCAGGCACTCACCGGGCGCTCACCATTCATGTAACCCGCCTAGAACAGCCTTACCTCGGCTAGTCCTTCTGATGTTTGCCGCTGGCTCTGATGTCTCTAGTCTAGTGGTTAAACATGAGATATATTTCTTCTTGTGTATATCTAACGGCCAATCTTTGGTCTCATTAATCTATAATTTGTTCCCTGGCAAATTGTTTTGGCTGAGGGCAGAGTGAAGTTCCCTTTCAAGAACGGTTCACTCGTATTGTGTCGCTAGACGCTATGGGAAAACTCCTTTTCTCGAGAATATTGAAGCCTTCATTTTAAAACGTAGTGCAGCTGCACAGCCAGCACAGTGCTGAGCTGTATAGCGTGCTGATTGGCTGGGCTGCGGGAACTGCATGAACCTATGGCGAAGCAGTGAGGACGCGCGAACCTATAAGGGTGCTTCCCGCCTCGCGCATGGCAAAACCCACCAAAATGGGCGTGGCTACTGACTATATAAGTGGCCCATTTCGCCATAGGAATCAGATTTAGTCTCCTTCAGCGACGACTCACCTCTTCACTGATCTTCTCCTGCTTGAAAGCCTTCTCGCCATCGAACGAGCCCAGCAGTGGAACGCAGTGAATCTGCAGCAGCAATTCAGCGGACGGTGGTATCCTGCTCAGCGCTTCTGACTCGACCCCGTCATCTGCTGATTCGCCATTTCCCTGCGGCCATCCGACAACATATCCTTTTAACAAGTGTAACGACTGAGACAAGTCAGACACAAGTATTTGTTATAGGTTAACAAATGATATTTAGAACTCACTCTGTGGCCCCATCCCCCCAAACAGGGCAAGAAGGTCTGATCAGATAAGTTGGTTTTATGAATCTTAGCAATGTAAACAGGGCCTCTGCCACAAGACCTACAGATATTAGAACAGACTCTCCTGCATTCATTTATTGATGAACTGATTAACATGAAATTAACATGCATCCCAGAACTTTTTGTGAATGATTTACTGTCTTGTGTTGTGTCTTTTAATACTATTATCTTTTGATACTATTATCTCTTTGATACTATGTATTTTATTATAGAACCAACGGTCAATGTAACCTCAACTATACCATGTTTGATCTCTATAAATTGGTACTTTGAAGATCGAAATGATTGTGTACATGATATGCCGATAGCCACGCAACATATTAGAATTACAAGAATCTTTCTTAGTTTCATCATCAGAAACCAATCCAGCTGCCATTGCAAATGAGCACGCTTAGAACAAAGATTCATAAATCAACCACAGAGGAATCTTCCCGCTTGGAAATTCAACCCTTCTCATTGGTCAAGCAAACCCGGAGAGGTGGGGCCTTTCTCAGGCTTTATTAGAGACAAATCCACAGTGACCCTCCTCTCTCTTCTTCTGACCTCTACTGCTGCTTCTTCAGGTTGATTGTCTGTGGGGATTGCAACTTGTACAGTAACATTTGACACTCACGGACCCATCAACGACTTGCATTGACAACTTGCAACGACAGACCACGCAAGTATCAATTTAATGAGGTGCTCTGAAAATGATAAGCTGATGGTTCTTTTCATAGATCTTTTCCATAGTTCCATTTCCTGCTTCCGGTTCCATATCACCCACCATTTTACCTATGCATGTATGTATGTATGTATGTATGTTTATTTAGTTATGTTTGTGATTTAGTTAATAAAACTTGTGCACAATATGTATTTGGTTCTGTTTCTCTGCTTGCAACAAAGTCTATTTTACGATCTTGATCTTGTTACAGGCTCTAAGCGGCGTACATGCTAAGAAATAATTATTTTTCAGTGGCCATGAAATATATGCTTTTCTTAGAATAAATGAATAATCAAAAGAGTTCATTGGACGAACTGATTAATTGATTGTAATATTAATTTAACTACATCAAGTTAATTCAATTAACTGACCCAAATATTAATAATTAATCATAAAAAGTTATGAGTTATTATTAATATTTCCCCTTTGAGCTAACTCGTTACACAAGCGAATCCGCCTAAAAAGATACGTCGCCGGATGGCCTTGGCAAAAACCATGCAGAAACTGCACTCATACTCACTCTCTGAGCTCACGGCTAGCTTTCTTTTTAGAGAGCGACCACACCCCTCGCACCCTCCCTTTTCCAGCTCAGTCCCCGCGTGACTCACTCTCTCCACAGAGAATTATTTCGCCGGTGCTCTTCACCATGGCAGACCCGCGGCCGTCCTTGTCTCATTTGGTGTACCTACCCCCCCTAGAGGAAGCTCCATCCGTTGGATGGAGGTCTAAAGTGATTCACCCATCCAAGCCGTGCAGGACCAAGGTCAAGCTGCTTCAGCCCTGTACACTGTGGCGGTCCACCAAGTGTTCCAGGCGAAACTCCTCTGCTCCATGGATGAGTCTGAACCGAACCCCACGGCCTTCCGCTATCTGTGCAGCGCCACTGACCTGGCCCTGCGTGCCACAAAGACCACCGCCCACTGCCCAGGGAAGCCTTCCCTGATGTGTCAAAATGGGTAGTGAACACAATAAAACGAGGTTACTCGCTCCAATTCGCTCACAGGCCTCCGCGCTTTCATGCCGTGGTCAACACATCGGTAAGGAGCAACATGGCTCACGTCCTCCGCACCGAAGTGCAAACCAGCTAGCAAAGGGGGCTGTCGAGACAGTTCCCCCTTCACAGAGCGAGTCAGTTACTTCCTCGTGCCGAAAAAGGATGGCGGTCTCAGGCCTATTCTAGATCTCAGACACTTGAACAAGGCCCTCATGAGACGGCCATTCAGGATGTTAACAACCAAACAAATCCTCTCGCAGATTCCCCAGGGGATTGTTTTTTGTCAGTGGATCTGAAAGATGCTTACTTTTACATCCAGCCTTCGAGAGGCGGGCTTATCAGTACACAGTCCTGCCATTCGGTCTGTCACTGGCACCTCGTACGTTTACGAAATGCATGGATGCAGCTCTCTCCCCCCGAGACAGCGGGGAATGTGCATTCTGAACTACCTCGACGACTGGCTCATTTTGGGCCAGTCAGAGTCAAGTCAAGTCAAGTCACCTTTATTTATATAGCGCTTTTTACAATATAGATTGTATCAAAGCAGCTTCACAGTGATAACATGAAAATAATACAACAAAAATTTGTTTATAGAAGAATATTGCGTCATCGTCAATAATATTGTCAATAATATCATCGTCAATAATAAGGCAGATCAATAATATTGTTGAATATTAAATGTCCCCAACTAAGCAAGCCAAAAGCCAAAGCAACAGTGGCAAGGAACCAAAAGACTGGAGAAAAAAACCTTGGGAGAAACCAGGCTCAGTCGGTGGCCAGTTCTCCCCTGGCCAACGAACGAACAGTGTATGATTATGATTCAGGCAGCATTACAGGTCCAGTTCCACCTGGTTGAAGGTTGGAGTCATCACGCTGGAATGGAGACGAGTTTGTTGAGGTGTCCATGAGGCCTTCACAGGGCTGATGAGGCCGAGTTACAGACTCACAAATCCTGGCTCCTCAGCCATCTAGAATGCGTTGGGTTCAGGATAAACTTCTCCAAGAGTGTACAGTCCCCCAGCCAAAGGATAACCTTCCTGGGAACAGTTATCGACAGTTATCAAGGAAATGCCTACACATCAACTGCCTCAAAATGAGAGCAGTCTTTCTAGCCCTAAATATCTTCCTCCCGAGCCTGGCAGGACACCACGTCCTGGTCCGGACAGACAACATAGCAGTGGTGTCATGTATAAATCGCCAGGGTGGTCTCAGGTCAAGCAACCTGTACACCATGGCCAAGCAGCTTCTGTTATGGGCACACGCCAACTTGCGCTCGCTAAGAGCGGCGCATGTACCGGGCATACTGAACCAGGGAGCAGACATGCTATCTCGAGACAATATCCCCCCCTGGGGAATGGTCTCTCCACCCTCGGACGGTTCACTTAATTTGGAGTGTCTTCGGGAGGGCAGAGGTGGACCTCTTCGCCTCAGAAGACAACTCTCACTGCCCAACATTCTTTGCAAAGAAAAGGGATGCGCTGGCCCACGAATGGCCCAGTCACCCTCTTCATGCATTTCCTCCAGTCTCGGTGCTCCCTAAGGTCATCGAACGGATCAGGGAGAACAAGTGTGCAGTCCTCCTAATAGCCCCTCTCTGGCAGACCCAGACATGGTTCCCCGAGTTGATGCAGCTGCTAGAGACAGCTCCTTGGCCTATACCACTGAGGAAGGACCTTCTTACTCAGGCGAACAGGAAGATCTGGCACCGCCGCCCCGACTTGTGCCTCAACAGGTACCTGGGGACCTCCCGGAAAGAGTCCTAAGCACTATCACCGAGGCTAGAGCTCCGTCCACGAGACGCCTCTATGCCCTCAAATGGTCAGTGTTTACCAGCTGGTGCTCAGCTCGGAACCTAGATCCCTACTCATGTGAAGTACCACTGGTACTTTCTTTTCTACAAGAGCTACTGGACACGGTTTGTACCTCCTCCATGCTCAAAGTATACGTGGCAGCCATAGCAGTCTTCCATGCTCCTGTGGTCAGCCAATCCTTCGGAAGGAACGACCTGGTCGTACGCTTCCTCAAGGGGGCCAGGAGGCTGAACCCGCCTCGTCCTCCCTCTATACCCTCATGGGACCTATCCACAGTCCTCAGGGCACTTAGGGGACCCCTCTTCGAGCTGCTTCAGTCGGCTGACTTAAAGTCTCTTTCGCTCAAGACCGCACTCCTGCTAGCCCTAGCATCGGTCAAGCGAGTGGGTGATTTACAAGCGCTCTCCATGAATGCTTCCTGCCTTGAGTTTGGGCCCAACGACTCCAAAGTCATCCTCAAACCAAGACATTGCTATGTACCCAAGGTGCTCTCAACTCCATTCAGAGCCCAGGTCATTTCACTATCTGCCCTTCCTAGACGATACTAATGGTCTAGCCCAACTAATGGAAACACTAATCACTGTTATGGTGACTTCAAATAAAACACATTAGAGTTAAACCTCTGTTAATTCTCAATAAAAACTTTTGTAGACGTCTGACAGAAATAAAGTCAGTCTGGTTAGTAATAAGTGAAGCTGGTAATGCTGTTTGTGGAGTTGTTTAATCCTCCTCTGCTGAGATCTTCACAGATTTAATGTCTTCTTTTCTCTTCATTTGATTTCATCTAAGGCTGTGTCTGAAGTCAGTTGTAGTTCTTGTGTTTCTGCTCATCTCTTTTTTCGGTTCTCTTCTTTCCTTCAGTGATTATTTTTGTTAACAGGCTTATTAAGGCTGAAATGACTTCATATTTAATATACACAGATTTTGTGGCTCAGATAAGGTCCAATTCTGGTTTATTTCTTTGCTCTTGGCTGACATGTGGCATCGCTATGGCCTGCTTGTGGCCCAGATCATCTTTCCAGGTGTGCCAGATGTGGGCTGGATCTGGGCCGACACAATGTTGCTATGTGGGTTGATGTCTATATCTGCCTGTAATTGTAGCCTGACGTCGTCATACTCAGATTCTAGTCAGAATATGAGTCTGAGGCTACGTTTACACGTGGATGGCTATTTTCATAAACGGGCATTTCGCCCCTCTTTGTTTTCAAAAATAACATCGTACACACGAACCTGTGTATATGCTGTCAAGAGCATGCCAAACCTGTAGGTGGCAGTGTAACGAGAAGCTCAAGCCCACCTTAGCCAATCAGAATCCCGAAAATAGTCACATTCTGTGACGTCGCTGCCTAAATCTCCGTTTTTCTCAGTTTACATGCAAACGTGCAAACGGAGATTTTCAAAATCTCCACTCTGGCCGGAGTTTTTAGAAACAATCGGTTTCATTGGCGAATCCTCCGTTTGCGTGTAAACGAAGGGCGCAAACGAAGGGAAATGTCTCCGTTTTTCAAAATAACCATGTACGTGTAAACAGGGCCTGATACTGCTCCATTGGGCTGTGATTATGGGGCGTGTTTCAACCGAACCTGGAAAGAAAATGCCTCTGCACTCAATTGGATAGACCTACAACCAATCAAAACAACGGAGTAAGTGACGTATGTTCTTAACTCATCTTTCCGATCGACAAATGCATTGATCGCGGTTCTCTGTTCCTCTTTTAAAATGAATTCACTGTCGATATCTTCTATAACAGACGCGATTGCGGAATCTACACATGATTTTTCATAAACAAAGTTCGGGAGGAGCACGTTCAAATAATCAATCCAATCAACTTGTCATCAAACAATTACCAGGTCTACCCTATCAGCATGAGAGGAAGCATATATTTATTCACTCTGTCAACTCACCTAACATTCCTTGACATTTTTCTGCATCCCTCCACTCACTCTTGTCCTGTTCTTCCACAGCTTGGAATACGGGGGGGAGTACTTTGGGTTCGGGCCAAATACCGAGCCCCTAGCCCTCTCCTCGGACAGTACGCCAAATATGCATTTATTCTATCTGACTTATTTGTAAGTGTGAATTCGTGAAATCTCAATTCTCCAGCAGCAGTCATCTATGTTGTAAACGAATTCAACCCAAGCGCTCGTTGGTGACGTGGATGATTACGTTACTGTTGATCATTTGTCCATCATAAAGCCCGCCCTGACAATTTGATTGGTCCGAACAGCTCTGGTTCGAGCATAATAGCCCCACAACGGATCAAGTCCAGACCAAACTTCCCGACCTAAAAATGTTGTGGGCGGGGCTAAGTTTGGCTGGCATCCAGGCTACTGTAATTGTATTTACAGATGACAATCCTTTAGTGTTTTTGGCCCGTATGTGATCAGAATCAGAAATTGATGCAATGGTCCTTGATGGTACAAGGTTACAATTTAGTGATTAAACACAAGAAAGGTTCGGATAATATAATCGCTGACGCTTTATCTAGAGCTTAATGTGCAAGGAAAAGGATGAGAAAAAAATACATGGTTTTGTCATTTAAGGTTGTTTTTTTTTAGGGGGAAAGTATTACATTCCATGTGTGTTTGTGTATTTTTCTCTTTTTCTTTTGTGCTTTTGTTTCTATTCATTATTCCTAGGTTGTGATCATTGGCTGCCCATCAGATATGTGATGTCATGACATTACGTATCAGAACTGACGTTCCACCAATCCACTGAGGTTCCACCGGTTTAAAAGGCCCATTGACAAGAAGCGAGGGGAGATCAGCGCCAGGTCTCAGCCAACACCCATGCCTTAAACTGTTTGTTGAAACCAAAATCATGTTTATGTTTATGTTTCTGCTTATGCGATGGTTCAGAGATTAACACTCCTTTGGGTTTTGTTATTATTGCTGCTGATGGAATGCACTGTTTCAGAACTGGATCACTAGAAACTCATATTAAATGCATTGTGTGCGTGTGACCAATGGCTGGATTAAATGCAGTTAATCTAATTCGAACGCTGTGTGTTGTATGCAGTAGCCCAACCATAGAGCATAGGTTTAATTTTCGTTTGTGTTTCCTGAGTTTGTCTTCTACTGATTGTTGGCCTCTATAAATAAAATCACCTTTAAAGACCACGGTAGATAGCATTGTTTTCTGTTAGTTAGTTGGAGAGTGATCACCACCCATTGTATTTCTTTTTATTTAGTCAGCGTAGTTTATTTAAGGCGGCACATCTACTGAAGATTTCGTTTTTTGTTTCTGCATTTTTCTTTTGGTAGGTAGTTTAAGAGGTTTGGATTAAATAGTTGGGAATTATGGGAATTATGTTTTGATTATTTCATTGATTTGGCGACACTCTTGTTTTCTGATTATTCGTTTTTCTTTTACATTTATAATGTGTCTTTGTAACGTCATTTATATATTTTCAATTAAAACGTTTTCAACGTTAATTCTGGTCTTCCCGGTTGTTTCTGCTACTCGCACACATGGCAACAGTATCTCACGTAAATGTTGCGCAATCATCCCATTTACATCTTTAATCCGTTGCGAATATCTGGTGCTATTTTTTTTCCGAAGATGTCAATTACCACACTCCTGGCATCCTCCCCTGCTTTTTCTTTGACCCCGTGTAACTTATATTAAGCAGCCACCTCCAGCTATAACATCTGCACTCATAAAGACTGCCCCTAAGGGATTTATTTTCCTCTTTCAAAGTTTTTATCTCGCCATCAATGCTTCATTGTGTTGCCCCACATCCAGTACCAGCTGATGAACCATCGAGGAGAGACTTTCAATTAGTTTAGATGTACAATCAGTTGTAATTTCAGTAGTTTCAAATTTTTTCAAAAGTCTCATCGTGTTTTGCAGAAAGTTCTCGTATCGCAGATAGTATTCACACATTTTCGTCGCTTCCTTCTGGAACTCTTTCCTTGTGACGTTTTTTCTTTTTTTTTGGCCAACGGTTTCACGGGACTACCAGGAAAGGGAGTACCAAGAGCCTTTTTTATCAAAGACTGGCGCCAGATCATACACCTCTAGTGCTTCACCCTCGCTCGTCGCGTCCATCATTGGGAGGTTAGAGAAATTGAGTTCTGAGCATTCACTTTTGTTCGCGTCGAAAACAGTTCTTAACTTCATAACTTCGAACATTACAGTTTGAAGTTATGTTCAAGATTTGCTTTCCTTTCCTTCTCCTCTTAGATTTACCTGTATAAATCAAATTTCACAGATACCTGTATATGTGCTGTAGATAAGTATTCTGTACAAATTAAATGAGAAAAGTGGTAATAAATAAGATGTTTCACCACATCACCTTACCACCACACTTACGTGCCCACCTATGACGACACCATATTGGCCACTTCTGGTAGGGACTACACACATTCCTTCCGGGTTAGTGACACCAACAACCCTAGAATTTACATAAACCCTGCCCCTGGTAACATGATTTATAGATTATCAAGACAGAACATGCTAATCAATGACTAGAAGATAACTACACATCAGCTACATAAATTCATCAACTAACCATTCAGAGATGTCCTGTTGCATTCTACATGTTGTCACTTCTTCTTGAGTCTCTCCATCATTGACTCCGTTGACATCATCTGACTCTGGTTTGAACATAAAAGGCTAAAAGTTTTTGAAATTTTCAGTGCATGTCTGTGTGAGGTAAAATGACACAAGCTGTTGCAACTTCACCATCTGCGCTGGGAGCTGCAGCTAATTTGCATTTAAAGGAACAGACACAAAACTGTGCGTTTTTGCTCACCCTCAAAAAGTGCCAATTTTAACATGCTATATAAAAACATCTTGTGGGGTATTTTGAGCTAATACTTCACATACACACCCTGGGGACATCAAAGACATATTTGACATAAAATTCACATCTTGTGAAAAGGGCATTATACCACCCATTTAAAACAATGCACCCCTCCCCCACCCTCTGACATGATGACAACTCAAAGATTGAGTGAGCGCAGGCTGTTTGAATTTTCTTCAGTCTCCAGAACAGTTCTCTCTTCTCAGTGTCGCAGAATTGCTGCATTTCCTCTGTGAAATTCAGGTTTGTGTATGTTTTATTTTATCTATAAAATCAATGCCGTGCTTTTAAATAATTTTATTTAATGCAAAAGAACATACAGAGACACAATGTGACTCACCTAAGTTAAACGAGTGTGGCGCCTGTCTTTTTGCGTGATTGTAACGCCTTGCATAGAAAACACACGACTATAAGGATAATGCATTTAAATAATTTGGATGATAAAATGTTCTCGGAACTGTGCACGGTTTGTTTATTGGCAGGTTTTGGAGTCGTGTCACAGTATCTTTCGGCTATAAGTGAAACGTAGGACGGCGGTCTAAAGTTCGAAGTTCCCCAGCTCTGCAAATCCATCTCCGGGCATGAGAACCAGACCGGTTGATTAAACTTGAATTACTTGAATGTTTAATTTTTACTTCTAAAATGTTTGTTACATGAGTTTAAACGTAGGCAATATTGTATACATGTTAAAACTGTATAAAATATGCTCTATTGCTGTACTCATCGACAATAAAGGCCAATGTCATGTATACCGTTGGTTGTATGGAATATTTTTACAAAGGTTTAGACGAAATAAAAAAAGTTAATATTACTCATAAATATTGTTTTTTAAATGTTTTCCAACAATTATTTCTACTCAATTTTATTTGTTAATGTACCAAAGCAGTTACTCGCATCTACTTTTTACTTACATTTACTCAGTTCATACAGTGTATGTAATTGATTTCACTGCTTTAAAATTTAATCAATATTTTTAAGTGTAAAAATGTTTCACCAAAAAAAAAAAAGTGTAAATCATAGTAATTTATGCCTAATTTGACTTTAATAAACATGGTTGTTAAAGTTCATTATGTTTCCACTCTCATATTGCCTTAGTCCTTGTACCCAGAAGGTATCTCTGTCCAAAGCAACTCTCAGTGGGATAACAGAACAGATAATTATCTTGTAATGATAACACTTTAATTAAACCCCACTGATCATACAATTACACTTAGATCCCTTCAGGCTGATCATAGCTTTTAGTGACCTCTAAATTTGCTAATTTTCAATGTCAAATAGCGTTCAGTGGTATAGTAACAAATACAAATATTTTTAGCGCACCACCAAATGATGTAACTCAAAACATGTAATAAACAACTCATTAACTTGTTTTCACTCCTAATATGGTCCCTTGACCATTCCAGGACAACATCTTGACCACCCCATCTCCCAGTGGGCTGAGATAAATAGACCTTCAGGTTTAATTAGACATTACAACAACAATTGAATCCCTTTGGTCAAAAGGTCAAAAAACCTGTCCAAGTGAGGCTAATGACTGATGTTTTAGATGAAGAATATTGCGTCATTATAATGGATGATGACACAGAGATAATGTTTACTTTTCAGATTTTCCTTTTTAGTTGTTTTCTCTGACAACAATTAAATATATTTATAGAATAAAAGGTAACACTTTATAATAACTGCATGCTATTAATCATTAGTTAAGCATTACTAAACAGTTAATTCATCATTTATAAAGCATTAATATACATTAATAAGCAGTTTATAAATACAGCTATAAATGCTTTATTCTTGATTTATAAGCATATCTATATTGGTGTTTAATAATTGTATTTTCATACTTTATTAATGATCAATTTATCATTTATAAATGTAGTATAGCATTATTTACAAACCAGTTACATTATTTACCATTATTTACAAACTAGGTGTTGTCATTGATTAATAAGATCACTTAGAAAGTGTAAGTAAATATAGTAGATTCAGGTAGTTATAAACCATTTAGTAGTGGTCAGTTAACTATTTTGTGAGCTCATCTAAAGTGAGGACTATTTATGTTTTGTAAAGCATTTACAAAGGAGATTTAAAGGCTCACTGATCTTCTAAACAGAAAAAGGAAACAAACACAACACAGTGATACAGAACATAAAAATATTTAGCCTTTAAAACTCCTTTGTAAATGATTTACAAGGCATAAATAGTCCTCACTTTATATGAGCTCACAAAAATAGTTAACTGACCACTACTAAATGCTTTATAACGACTAATAAGGTCCGAGAACCAAATTCGGGCCGGCCAGTACGGAGCTACAAGGAGTAATCTCACATCGTACCTCCTGACCCTTTCTAGAACCCCAGGGAGCAGAGCGATCGGGGGAAAGGCGTACAGACGTGACCTCAGCCACATTTGTACCATGGCATCCAGGCCCAAAGGAGCTGGATGTGAGAGAGAGTACCAGAGCGGGCAATGAGAGTTCTCATGAGAAGCGAACAGGTCAACCTCCGCCCGGCCAAACTCTCTCCATATGAGCTCAAACACTTCAGGGTAGAGCCGCCATTCCCCGGGCCTCAGCCCCTGCCTCGACAGGATGTCTGCTCCCACATCATCAACCCCAGGAATATAAATGGATCTAACAGAGATAAATTTATTCTGGGACCAAAGAAGAATCTGATGTGCCAGTCTAGAAAGAGGGCGTGATCTCAAGCCTCCTTGGCGGTTGATATAAGAGACCACCGACATATTGTCTGTCCTAATAAGAACATGATGGCATCTGAGGTCTACAAGGAAGTGCCTCAGGGCAAAAAATATAGCCAACATCTCCAAGCGATTAATATGCCATGAGAGATGATGGTCCTTCCAAGTACCTCGGGTGTAACGGCCCTCCATAACCACACCCCAGCCCGTGAAGGACGCATCCGTAGTCAAAGTCTTTCTCTGACATGGTGCTCCCAGAACCGGGCCTTGAGACAGGAACCATGGTTTCTTCCACATGACGAGAGAACAAAGGCATCTGCGCGTAACTGCGCGTGATCATGCGAAAAATTGTTTCCAAGAGGAGAAAACCCCTTGGTCCTGAGCGACCACTGCAAGGCCCTCATATGGAGCAGACCAAAAGGCACTACGGTGGAAGCTGCAGCCATAAGGCCCAAAACTCTTTGAAAGTGTTTGACAGTGATGGCCTGGCCTAACCTAATACTCTTCATTGTGTTTAAGATGGAGACAATTGTGCCCGCATCATGACTGAGTCCCACTCTACTCCCAGGAACGTAGTCCTCTGAAGAGAAGTTAAGGAACTTTTCTTCACATTGAGTCTCAACCCCAAGCACCTCAGATGACGCAAAACAACATCTCGATGTTGAATTGCCAGTTCTTTCGACTGAGCCAAAATGAGCCAGTCATCTATATAATTTAAGATACGGACCCCCTGAAGTCTCAGTGGAGCAAGGGCTGCATCCATACATTTAGTGAAGGTGCGAGGGGATAAGGCTAGGCCGAAAGGAAGAACCCTATATTGATAAGCTTTTCCCCCAAAAGCGAATCTAAGGAACCTCCTATGATGTGGGATGATGGAAATATGAAAATATGAAAATATGCATCCTTAAGATCTATCGTTACAAACCAGTCCTCGGATCTGATTTGTTGAACGATCAAAGGTATAGTTAGCATTTTGAACTTGAATCTCCTCAAAGATTTGTTCAATACCCTAAGATCTATAATGGGACGCAGCCCACCATCCTTTTTTGGTCCTCAGATCTGTTTTCGGCTTAGAAGGCTTCGACTGAGGGTGTTGCCTCTGGCTCCAGGCCTTTTGAGGGGGAGCACGAGAGGCAACACTCTCCTTCTGCCTCAGCAGGTGTGAGGAGCTGGCGGCGGCCTCATGGGACTGCACCCTGGCAGCAGACCCACGAGACCTGGAGCGACGGCGGGGAATGAGCTCATTGAATGCAGCTGACTGTCGTTTCGCCTCCAGAAACCCATCGACGACGTTATTGACTCCGTCGCCAAAAAGGCCAGAAAGCGAAACTAGGGGATCGAGGAGACAAGCCCATCATCCCATAGCCCTCCTCCCTGGCACCCATTATATTGGAATACAGATGTACATTGGGACCAGATATTCTCGAGGAGAAGGGCTTATTCCACGATCTCGACACCTCGGTGTGGAGATCGGGAAAAAATGGCAGACTCCGGCGTAGAGGCTGTGACCGAGTCTGCAGGAAGCGCTCATCAAGCTTGCTTTTTTTAGCCGCTTCCTGCATTTCTGGTGGCCAAGCGATCTTTAATTTGGCCACGGCTCTGGTCACTACCTCTAGCAGCTCCTCAAAGGCAGGCGCCGCATGAATGCTGATCCACGGGGAGCACGAGCCTGACCAGTGTCGTCAAACATGGCCCGCCGGGAGCGGAGCGTTCTCAGATCAGATATTTCCACTTCTTTTTTGAAAAGCAGTCTTATGACTTCCTTCCGTAGTCTTGTCAGATTTAGTCCATAAATTATGGGGTTTAAAAAAGGGTGGTATGAGTAAGAATTCCAGGGCCATGAAATTACGCCAATCTTGTGGCAAACTCTTTGAACCATAATGAGTGTACAGCACATCAAACAGCAAAGCAACAGACACATTGAGCAATGCAAGAAGATGTGGTTCACATGTTTGTATGAATTTGTGCCTGCACTCTCTTGACTTTCTGCATTTTCCAATCAAATAAATGTATGAGCAAAATATTAAAGTCCCTGTAAAGTCAAAATTAAGTATGTGTTCTGAGTTTGTCACACCACAGAAAAATTTGTTATTAGCCACCCAGCCAAATTTGAATGATAAAAAAAAGCCGGCAAGTACATAAAATAAGCTATCAAAATCTTGAAAAAATGAGCAGTAGTCTCTGCTCTCAAACGCTGGGGGCGTGTCCGCTGGCTGTGCTGAAACCACGCCCACTCGCGGGAAAGCTGCCGTCGCCACACTCAACTGTCACCGCTACAGCCGGAATGGATGCTCCTAGGTTTTACAAAGCCATACATGTTCGAGCCTGGACTACCTACTATAATTATAACATAAGCACACAAGGTAACTTACACTCATTGGTGGGCAAGCACTGCCGACTATGGCACCAGCTGTCGGCGCGATGGGAGGATGAAGGCCGAGGCGGGAGATAATCGGTTCGGCCCCATTCACCAGTAACAGCGGATTATCAGTGAATCCCAGTTGTCTCCGACGAAAGTTTATAAAACTATCCCGTGTAAAATGATCACTACAGAGGCGGGTTTTGGCGGTGATCCTCAGCTGTCCATCAAGGTGGCTCTTCACAAAATTAATCCACCTCTTCTTAATATGATCGTTTTTCGGAAATTTAAATAAGGACACCGATCTGTTTTGTACGTGATCGCATCCAGGTAGTACGCATTTCCGTGACGAAGGCATAGCTAGCTAGCAAACTGTAGGCTGTAGTAACTAATAGTACTGACAGTAACTCGCGATCGGCAAACTGATGTGAATGAATGTGCTATATTGTTAGGGGAGGGGCAGCGTCAGGGGCTCCAGTGCGTCATCAAGTAGGGGCGTATCCAGGAGCTCAGGGGCTCCAGTGCGTCATCGAGCCCCCGTTTTAGCCCCGCCCAAAAAATCCGGAACACAGCAATGGTGAAAAACTGTTTAACGGTCTAACTCCACAATTCAGTACTTCACAGTTCACAGTCTTTGTAATATGTTTTAGCAATACATTTCTAATATTTATAATGTGTTTAGAATTTTTTTTTAGAATTGCCTTTACAGGGACTTTAATATTGCATGTTCAAAATATATAAAAAATTATTATGTCACGGGGTGACGAAGGCGGGAACCTTTTTTTTTTAGAATGTTTCCCCCGGGGAGCGCTTCTGCGGAAACATCAGGACGGTTCCGGGTTCTCACGTGAGTGTCATGGCGGCGGGCGAGGCTTGATGAGGGAAACTCGCAGCAGGTGTGAGAGGAGAGGATACAGGATGGTGATTGGGACATGGAGGAGGAAGGTGGCTCATAAAAGGACACTTTGGCGGTGAGGAGGGGAGAGAGAGGCACGAGCGGAGAAAGAGGCACGAGCGGAGAGAGAGGCACGAGCAGAGAGAGAAGCACGAGGAGGGCACGAGGAGATGTGAGGCGCGCAGCACGTGAGCGGCCGCGGCCGCTGATGCGGCGGGAGGCCGCGAGAGAAAGAGAAAGACAGAGACAGAAGATTTCGGCTGGATTGCGTGTGTAAGCCGTTGTTTGCACCTTGAGTCTGTTGAATTGCAGTTCTATTGTGGAGATGAGCACGAGGGAAACCTTACAGTGTGTGGTGAATATACAAGTGTGGGAATTGTGTTTCTGCTGTTCACACGCAGTCACAGCTGTCCATTAACCTCTTCTCTGCCTGAGTCCTGTGAGTGTACAGCTATGCTGGTGAAATACGATTAACCTCTTCTCTGCCTGAGCCCTGTGAGTGTACAGCTATGCTGGTGAAATACGATTAACCTCTTCTCTGCCTGAGTCCTGTGAGTGTACAGCTACGCTGGTGAAATACTATTAACCTCTTCTCTGCCTGAGCCCTGTGAGTGTACAGCTATGCTGGTGAAATACGATTAACCTCTTCTCTGCCTGAGCCCTGTGAGTGTACAGCTATGCTGGTGAAATACGATTAACCTCTTCTCTGCCTGAGTCCTGTGAGTGTGCAGCTACGCTGGTGAGATACGTGACCTCTTCGCTGCCTGAGCCCTGTGAGTGTGCAGCTACGCTGGTGAGATACGTAACCTCTTCTCTGCCTGAGCCCTGTGAATGTGCAGCTACGCTGCTATGTTGGTGAGATACGTAACCTTTGCTCTGCCTGAGCCCTGTGAGTGTGCAGCTACGCTGCTATGCTGGTGAGATGCGTAACCTCTTCTCTGCCTGAGCCCTGAAGAGAATGCCGAAGAGACTTTTAAGAGACTTTTTATTTATTTAATAAAGCATATTTATTGTGAAGTCTGTGTCTGCCTTTTCCTTTGTGTCCACGGTCAGCTCCTCAGGGGTGGCACACAAGCGGAGGGGTGGGCGGCCCGCTGGCGCTCCACCCCGACCTGTGACATAAATGGCGTAGTCGGCAGGATGCCGCCCTGAGTTGAGCGACCGTGGGCTGAAGGTATGGCGACCAGTTTTTTTTTTTCCTTTTTTTGGTTTTGCTCTGTTTCTTTTTTTTTTTTTTTCTTCGGCGTCCCGGATTGGTGGGGGAGGATGTCACGGGGGTGACGAAGGCGGGAACCTTTTTTTTTGAGAATGTTTCCCCCGGTGAGCGCTTCTGCGGAAACATCAGGACGGTTCCGGGTTCTCACGTGAGTGTCATGGCGTAACTCCCAAGGAGTGAGCAGCCAGTAACAAGAAGTAGAAGAAGAAGAACTCCGTAATCTCAGTTCTCGCGCATGCGTCCTGGCGCTCCCATGAACTCTCGTCAGAGGCCCACATTGAAGAACACTAATAGTTGGATAAAGTCGTTATTTTTGTTGTTTTTCCGCACAAAAAGTATTGTCGTCGCATGATATACTTAATGTAGAGCCACTGTAGTCACTTGGACTATTTTAACAATGTTTTTAATAACTATTCTGGGCCGGCGAGTTTGGGTCCCTCTATGGAGGAGTGAGAAATCTGTCAGATTTCATCAAAAATATCTTAATTTGTGATCCGAAGATGAACGAAAGACTTACATGGTTGGAACAACATGAGGGTGAGTAATTACTGACAGAATTTTCATTTTTGGGTGAACTAACCCTTTAATGTTGAAATGTCAAATCAAATCAAATCAAGTATATTTGTATAGCGCTTTTTACAATACAGATTGTATCAAAGCAGCTTCACAGTATTAAAATAAAATAATACAACAAAGTTTGTTTCTAGTGGAATTTATTGATTGATAGAATAAAATTAAATATCCCCAAAATATCCCCAACTGAGCAAGCCAAAGGCAACAGTGGCAAGGAACCGAAAAAGTCCATCAAGTGACCTAATGGTGTCCTAAAACTCCATCAGGTGACCTAATGGAGAAAAAAAAAAAACCTTGGGAGAACCCAGGCTCAGTCGGGGGCCAGTTCTCCTCTGGCATTTATGAACTAGAGGCCGGATTGTAGTTTGAAACTGTGAGATTAACAATATTATATGAATGCCTGGCTGAAAAGATGCGTCTTTAATCTAGTTTTAAACTGGGAGAGTGAGTCCGAGTAACGAACAGTATCAGGAAGGCTATTCCAGAGTTTTGGAGCCAAATGTGAAAATGCTCTCCCTCCTTTGGTTGATCTGGATATCCTAGGTATGACCAAAAGCCTCGAATTTATTGATCTTAAAGAGCGTGATGGATTATAGGGTGATAGAAGATCCGTTAAATAGACTGGAGCTAAGCCGTTTAGGGCTTTATAAGTCAGTAGCAATACCTTATAATTAATACGGAACTTTATAGGTAGCCAATGTAGTGATGATAAAATCGGTGTTATATGATCATATTTTCTTGATCTAGTAAGAACTCTAGCGGCTGCATTTTGGACTAACTGTAGCTTGTTTATTGAGGATGCAGGACAACCGGCTAATAAAGCATTACAGTAATCTAGTCTCGAGGTCATGAATGCATGAACTAACTTTTCTGCATCAGAAATTGATAGCATATTACGTAGCTTAGCAATGTTTCTAAGGTGGAAAAAGGCAGTTTTTGTAACATACGAAATATGATTTTCAAAAGACAGGTTACAATCGAGTATAACACCCAGGTCTTTTACTGTAGAGGATAAAGTAACAGGACATCCTACGATGTCAAAGTTGTATTGTGAGAGGTTCTGTGGGCGGTTTTTTGAACCGATAAGTATTACCTCTGTCTTGTCTGGATTTAATAAAAGAAAATTACAAGTCATCCAGTATTTTATATCTTTAACACACTCTGTCAATTTAGATAAATTAGCGTTTTCATCCGGCCGTGATGAAATATATATTTGAGTGTCATCAGCATAACAATGGAAACTAATTCCATGTTTCCTTATATTATTTCCAAGTGGCATCATATATATTGAGAATAGCAGAGGGCCTAACACAGATCCTTGCGGCACTCCATAGTTTACTGACGTTATCTTCGATTTTTCCCCATTTAAACAGACAAAATGGTAGCGGTCTGATAAGTACGATCTAAACCAGCTTAATGCCTGTCCATGAACACCAGTGTAGTTTTGTAGTCTATCTAAGAGTATTGTGTGGTCTATAGTGTCAAACGCAGCACTAAGATCGAGTAAAACTAGTATTGAGATACAGCCTTGGTCAGAAGCTAGAAGTAAATCATTTGTAATTTTAACAAGCGCAGTTTCTGTGCTATGATGCGGTCTGAATCCTGACTGAAATTTTTCATAGATATCATTTTCTTGCAAGAAAGAGCACAATTGAGCGGACACAACTTTTTCTAGTATTTTAGACATAAATGGTAGATTTGAAATGGGTCTGTAATTTGCTAGATTATTATGATCTAATTGTGGTTTCTTAATAAGAGGTTTTATAACTGCCAACTTGAATATTCTTGGAACATGACCTAAAGATAAAGACGAGTTAATAATATTGAGAAGAGGCTCTTCCACTACAGGTAACACTTCTTTCAGTAGTCTAGTTGGTATTGGATCTAATAAACATGTTGTTGGTTTAGATGCAATGATAAGTTTATTTAGCTCTTCCTGTCCTATAGTTTTAAAGCGCTGTAGTTTTTCTTGAGGGTCGATAATTGAGGCTGAATTATAAGGCGCGATTGAAGATTGTACATTTACAATTGTGTTTCTGATGCTTTCTATTTTCTCAGTGAAGAAATTCATAAAATCATTACTGCTAAACTGTAACGGAATATTTTGCTCAGGTGACGTCTGTTTATTTGTTAGTCTAGCCACGGAGTTAAATAAAAACCTTGGATTATTTTGGTTATTTTCTATTAGTTTGCGGAGGTGCTCAGCCCCGGCTGCTTTTAGGGCCTTTTTATAACGTGACATACTGTCTTTCCATGTGATTCTAAAGACCTCTAAATTAGTTTGTTTCCATTTACGCTCTAAATTACGAGTTTCTCTCTTGATAACATGCGTAGTATTGTTATACCATGGTGCTTTAGTTTTCTCTCTAACCTTTTTTAATCTAATTGGTGCAACAATGTTTAATGTACTAGAGAAAATGGTGCTCATAGTGCTAGTCATTTCCTCTAGTTCATCTGTTTGTTTGGGTTCACTAATCAGCTGAGTTAGATCAGGTAAGCTATTTGAGAATCTATCTATAGTGGTTGGAAGGATTGTTCTGCCTGGTCGATAACGTGGCGCAACGTGACAAATTTCAGCAGTACGTAGTATGCAAGTGACCATGTAATGATCAGTGACTTCATCACTTTGCGGTATAATATCTATATCGGTTGGATTGGTTCCATGTGATATAATTAAATCTAGCGTATGATTAAGACGATGAGTGGGACCAGTGACGTTTTGCTTGACCCCAAAGGAGTTTAATAAATCAGCCCCTAACGCATCATTTGTGTTATCGACGTGTATGTTAAAATCTCCAACAATTAATGCTTTATCGACATTGACCAATAGATCTGAGAGAAAGTCTGCAAACTCTTTTAGGAAATCAGCGTAAGGCCCAGGTGGTCTATATACGGTAGCCAAGGCTAGAGATAATAGGGATTTCTTTCTTACATCTAAGAGAGTAACATTTAGCACAATTACTTCAAACGAATTAAACCTGTGACCTGTTTTCTGAGTAACATTAAGAATATCTCTATAGATTGTTGCAACACCGCCGCCACGACCAATCAGACGGGGCTCATGCTTATAGCAGTATCCTGGAGGAGTAGACTCATTAAGACCGAAATAATCATTAGGTTTAAGCCAGGTTTCAGTAAGGCAAAGTACATCGAAACTATTATCTGTGACCATTTCATTTACAATAACCGCCTTAGGTGTGAGCGATCTAATGTTAAGAAGACCTAGCTTTATAAATTGTTTTTGTTCACTAATATTGAGATTTACTGGTTTAATCACAATTAGATTTTTTCTGGATCCTACAGTAGATTTAATGTTTGACCTCACTAAACGAGGAATAGACACAGTTTCAATATAATGTTCTACATTTGTACTTATATCAGTTAGGTTTGGACAGCAAAGAGTGTGATTTGGACTTTGACTTACTAGTCATATGGTGTGTAACGTCTTGGAGATGTTGTCCGACAGAAGAGCCGCTCCGATTCTGCTGGGGTGAAGACCATCAGCACGGAAGAGCCTAGGTCGCTCCCAGAACAGATTCCAATTATTTACAAAGAGCAGTCTCTGTTCATTACACCATGACATTAACCATTCATTTAGAGCAAGTAATCTACTGAACCTTTCTTGTCCTAGTCGGTACGTGGGAAGCGGTCCAGACACGATGATCGTTGTTTCAGGCGATGTGCTGCATACCGTCTCGATCAGGCTCCTGTAGTCCTTCTTCAGAACCTCCGTCTGCCGCAGCCTGATGTCGTTCGTTCCCGCGTGCAACACGACAGCTCTGACGTGCTTGTCACTGTTCAGAATCTCGGGGACCTGCGCAGCAACATCAAGAACACGAGCACCAGGAAAGCAGTGAGTGCGCACCATACCTTTACCTGAGGTAGCGTGGACATGCCGGACGATGGAACTGCCGATGATCACAGCGTCGCGTTCCGTCTCGCGTAGAGGGGAGAAGCGGTTCCGGGTGGAGATCTCGAAGGCCGGGAGGGGCGGAGAGGTCCTTGCTCTGGTCCAGGCTCACGTCTTCCGCTGTGGAATCACCCAGGGTCCATGGTGCTGTGTCGGTGCCGGAGTGAACGAAACCAGCGATGATCGCGTCCTGGCTGCTCGGGTCCTGTGCAGAGAAACACATGGAGTAGACGAGGTCGGAGTCAAAAGGTTACTAACCACTGACTTGTGAGCATCGGCGCGTGATGTTTCAAGCGCGGATCGCCGATCTCGCAGCTCGGCCTGCCTCTTTAGTAGGTCGCGGATCTGCTTCTCCACCGACTCAAGCTCTAACTGCACAGCATGTAGCTCGAAGGTGTCCTCACCTGCACTCAAAGGTAACGTTAGACACACATCCGTTATATTCGCCATTATAGCAGATGTGCTATAATGGCGAATTATAGCTTTCAGTGATACGGGTGTAAATAAGACGATCGATAGGCGCGACCACGCGTGCAATGCTAGCGGGCTAGTAGCGGAAGTTCGGAAGGTTGGATATAAGTAGTGATATCAAAGCGATCCGACTGTTTTTTTAAAGAGAATAGTATTCCAGATATGTTCACACGCTATAAAAATGAAAAAGTTTGTTTGTAATGTCTGCCATAATTTTTATTATATATTTTGTAACCTTGTAAGGTTTTGTTTTTAAAATAGGAAAATTAGTTTGGCTGTCTTGCTCAGTCACTTGCAAAATAGTAAAACCAACATGAAAAAGAATTTTTAAATTGTTTAAATTTTTAAATTTTTAAATTTTTAAATTTTTAAATTCATGAATTGTGATTTTCCTGAAAACAATCGTGATATGATATTTTGCCACTTGTGCTGCAACTGTTTGGCCTGTGCTACAAAACTTTCATCCTCTGTAGCACCAAAAGTTAACGTACAGCCCTGCTTCTTATGATAATTGCCTTACATGTGATTCTAAATCTGTGATTTACTAAGACAATGCATATTGTAGACTAAATAATTAAATAAATAAATACAATGTGAAATATATGATGAGGTCATTACAATTGCTAGACTTTTACAGACAGCACAAGCAATACTTCACTGAAAGATCTGGGTTTTAAGATTTGAAGATTTTTTATTTACAATAATTAATAATATAATGTGATTGTATATAATGAAGTGCTCATTTGCATATTACTCTAATGACATGTTAAGTATAGACTGACATATTTAAAAAAACACACATTATATATATATATATATATATATATATATATATATATTCTCAAGAGAGCTTTTTAAAAGTCTTGCAAGTGTTCACAAACAAGACAATTAGCATGAGAATAGTCTCCATATATATATCACCAGATCAACCTTTCACAACACTGTCAAACTAACAAAAAGAGATTGTGGTAAGATTTTAATTATTTCATTGTTTGCATCTTTGAAGAACCAGCATATGTTACCTTTAGAGTACTGAATAGTTCCGTTTATATAACAGGACTGAAAATCTGACTGATTATTTTTTTGTACTTTTAATTTCAAAATAACTCATTTTTATTATAATGTGCATATCATAAGAATTTGCATATCATTCCAGATGCAGCCATCACTAGAGAATGAATCCATTGACTTAGTATTAACACTCTCTGGACTAAATGAAACGATGGGGAAAAGATTTGTGTTTTTTTCATTGACTGCATTGTATTATCCATTAATTGTGTTGTGTAATGTAACCATCATTTACACTGTAATCTCACATAAGAAGCTTCATCAGCCGATGTATGTCTTTATATGTAATTTGTGTGTAAATGGACTTTTTGGCACTGGTGGATTCTACCCTAAATTCATGTATGATTTATTATCCCAGTATCATGTGATTTCTTATGCTGGATGTTTGATTCAGATATTTGTCATTTATTCATCTGTTCTGTGTGACTTTTCAACATTGACAGTGATGGCATATGACAGGTATGTGGCAATAATTAGACCACTTGAGTATCATTCAGTAATGACCAATCAGAGGGTTCTTGAATGTATCCTTTTCTGCTGGCTTTCTCCATTTTTTAGCATGTCTGTTTTAATTGTATTAACATCAAGACTAACGTTATGTGGCTCTAGCATTGAAAAGCTATATTGTGAAAATTGGTCAGTTGTCAAACTTTCCTGTTTTTCTACAACAGTAAATAATGTGATTGGGTATGTAATCATTATTATATATTTTGGACATGCAATATTGATATTTTGCTCATACATTTACTTGATTGGAAAATGCAGAAAGTCAATAGAGGGCAGGCACAAATTCATACAAACATGTGTGCCACATCTTCTTGCATTGCTCAATGTGACTGTTGCTTTGCTGTTTGATGTGCTGTACACTCGTTATGGTTCAAAGAGTTTGCCACAAGATTTGCGTAATTTCATGGCCCTGGAATTCTTACTCATACCACCCATTTTAAACCCCCTCATTTATGGACTAAATCTGACAAGACTACGGAAGGAAGTCATGAGACTGCTTTTCAAAAAAGAAGTGGAAATATCTGATTGAATATTACTTGGTCACAAGCAAAGATTTTATTATCCTAGACATTCTAACACTATGGAAAATGTTTTATTGAATTGGACAACATAATTCTGATAGCTAGGTTTTTCTTTTCAGCCATATTACAAGAATTTGCCATAAATGTTTGTTTTTTTTTTTGTATGAAAACATTAAATGATGCAGGCTTACACTTGAGTGTGAATTTCAAATGTTCAAGATGTTTATGTTTCTTTGATGTAATTTAGCCTAACTGTCATACACTAATGATAATTAATTTAAAAATGACTTTAATAATGATTTGAATTTACTTATGACCATTTGACCATTTGACCATGACCATGACCATTTTCCATTTTCCACAACTTTGGCATTGATGAGTTTGGTTGATTTATTTTTTGTGGCATAGTGCATGCATGCATTTTGAGTCATTAAAACCTTGCTGTGATGAACCTTGCATAGTGCACATTCCAATTAGATAAGTCTGAGACATATTTGCACATATGGTTCAGGCACATAGCAGGTTTAGGTCAATTGTTAAACAAACCTAAGGGTATGGCACCCAGGTTCAAATTGCTAAAGTAACAAATAACTCTGGGCTTCGCTAGCCCAGATACACATAAGTCAAGCCTCTAGATGTTAAACCATTCAGCAAAGCAGGCCCAGCAAAACACATCCCTTACGGAACGAAAATATATTTCCCATATATGAATGATCAATATATTAAATGGTTTAACTGTATGATTGAAAATATACAGAATAATATATTGTGTTAATATATTACAATACATTGAATAATACATAAGAAATTTGCTGCTTTTCATATATTGAAAAATATGTGACAATACATTTACTAATATATCATTATGTATGTAAATTTATATTCAGTAATACACTTCATAACATATAGGGCCCTATTTTAACGATCTGAAACGCAAGTATCAAGCACGAAACGCAACTAAAATTATGGGCGGGTCTTGGGCGCTGTTGCTATTATACCGGTGGGATAAATGACTCTTGCGCCCGACGCAAATCTAAAATGGGTTGGTCTGAAGTAGCTTCATTATTCATAGGTGTGGTTTGGGCGTAACGTGAAATAAACCAATCAGAGCGACATCTCACATTCCCTTTAAGAGCAGGCGCGCTTGTTCCATGGCGGATTGCTATTATAACGGCGGATTTGCCAGGCACGCGCCAGGAGCGGTTCACAGCCGAGGAGACCGGCGTTCTCGTCAGGGCCGTAAAACACAGAGAAGTGACATTATATGGGGATGGGAGAAACCCACCCAAATTAGCTTCAGTTAAACAGGCGTATAAAAATTTGGGTAAATGTGTAAGCTAGATTTATGCCTATTTTTTCACATCTTCATGGACACAACAATGATTTCCCTCGTGTGTTAATATCTTTTCCTTGTAATAATGTATGGTTTTCTAAAAATGAGAACTGCTGCGTCTGTGTGTAGATGAGATGAGCAAAGTGTATGTGCGTTGTGCACACGCTACATTGATTATGGCCAAGCATGTGCCCTTAAAATAGCATATGAATAACATGCGCAATGCGCCACTGACTTTAGACTAGGTTTTTCCTGGTCAGTGGCGGAATTGTTTTCTAAACCTGCAAAATAGCATCAGTGAACGTTTGCACCGGAACATGCCTACTCTTTGCGCTGAACTGCTGAATTTACAGACGTGAGTCTGTGGAGGGAAAAGTCTGCTGTGCGCGGGTGCAAAATAGGAATGATACATGCGTCGGTGTACAAAGTCAATTGCGCTGGGTGCAAGATAGGGCCCATAGATGTACATTGGCACTTTTCCACTGCATGGTACGGCTCGCATTGCTTTTCCACTGCGTGGTACGGCGGCTCGGCTCGCTTTGGCTCGGTTTGCTTTTCTGCTGCAGTTTAGTACTGCTTTGAAGTGGGAGGGAATATTGACTGATCATTAAAGTTGCTGAAAAACTTTTTCATTCCTGAGTGAGCCGAGCCAAGCCGTACCGTACCATGCAGTGGACATTTCTGTGATCCACCAGTGTTAAATTCTAGTGCTGTAATCCAAATCTTCAGGAGAATCTGTACCAATTCTAAAACCTATTCAGGCCCAGTGCGGGGCAAGTTATATGGGTCATTAATTGGAGGTTAATAAGAGGTTGTTATCTAGCGAAACGATAGGTCATTTTCAAAAAATATATATAATTTGTAGACTTTTTAACTTCAATAGTTCGCATTGAGCTGATCAACAAACGGACAGGGAACTACGTCATCACGTTGAAAGGTCACGCCGGCGCCGGCAGAAGTACCGCCCCACTGTTTACAATGCGGCCATACGTAGGAGGATAGTTCAAATAGTATTGTTTGCTATTACATATATAGTAATAGTATTCAGTGAATATGAATATGAATAGTATATGAATAACATTCTGATGAATATGAATAGTAGTTCAAATAGTATTGCCGGCGCCAACGTGACCTTTCAACGTGATTACGTAGTTCCCTGTCCGTTTGTTGATCAGCTCAATCTGAACTATTGAAGGTAAAGTCTATAAATTAGATTTTTTTTTGGAAAATGACCTATCGTTTCGCTAGATAACAACTAACAACCTCTTCTTCAGCTGTGATCGCGTACAGCCCGTTTAAACACTTCAAAGACGTTTGAAACTGCATTGATTTGGACTTAAAATCGATGGTAACCAATGAAGTCCATTGTTAGACGAAAAATCCAGAAATGTTTTCCTCAAAAAACATAATTTCTCTCCCACTGAGGAAAGAAAGACATGGATATCTTGGATGGCGTTGGGGTGAGTAAATTATTAGGACATTTTTATTTTGGGGTGAACTAATCCTTTAAAATCACTTGCCACAAAAAGACTTATATTGACCTTAAGAATTGATTGCAGGCAGAAGTCATTCTTACCAACTAAACGATTCACTCTCACACAGAAGAGAGATGAAAAAACAGATAGACACACTTTCCAGACATTCCAGCTCTAATTTTGCCAGACACCAAAACTGCTTCTCTTTTTGTAGTTAGCAAGTATTTCAGACCAGGCGGGCCACACATCAGACTTCCACCGTTTGTAAAGTAGCTTTGCATTGTTATGAGAAGCTAGCAACAGCAATATCTAGTTAGTTAAAGAAAAAAGAAAAAAAACTAAAATAAAATAAAATAAAAAACACCAGAAAGAACGTCAGACGTCTACAGAAGTTCTTACGAGAATTATCAAAGGTTTAGAAGTTGATGATTTCTTGAGTTTCGTTTAAGGTCACCATGATGGTGATTAGCGGTTGCTTTAGTCAGGCTAAGATAAACTGACCTCCAGGTTTAATTAGACATTACAACAACAAGTAAATCCCTTTGCTTAAAAGGTCAAACAAATTGTCAAAGTGAGGCTTATGACTGATGCCGCAGATGAAGAATATTATGTCATTATAATGGATGATGACACAGAGATAATGTATACTTTTCAGATTTATTTCTTAGTTGTTTTCTCTGACAACAATGAAATACATTCATATAATAAAATGAAATAAGATATAAACTGCTTTATGCCTTTGAAACAATATCACCTGGGACCAGGAAGGGGGTTAAATTGAAATTTGATTCGGACCAAGCAATATGTTTATATGTTTATATTTCAATATATTCATATTGCATTTTTCTGTCTAAGAAACACACATAGCACATATACAAATATTTGTTCACTTTTTTAAATGCATCCTTAAACTGTTAAAAAAAAAGAAAACTGTGAAATTTACGGTAAAAAAACGGCAGCTGTGGTTGCCAGTATTGTACCGTAAAAAATATGGTGGTAACCATTTATGTTTTACGAGACTTAAATTTATGGGCAACAAAAACACACTGTACAAAAAAACAGTGAAATTTATGGTAAAAATCGTCAGCTTCTTCCCCTTTCTTACGAGTTTCTCTGGCTTGATGAAACAAGCATTTCTTGCTCATCGTGCAGTCTGTGGATCTTCGGCTCCTTGCATTGAAAGAGGAGGGTGTATTGTTTTAGCATTGGAAGGAGAGTTGCATAAAAGTGTAGCTCAAGCAGTGTTCTCTTCTCCTCGAAAAATTCTTGACAAACCAACTAACAAAAATACTGACAATAAGTACAATTATCATATTTAGTAACAATATCTACTTTTTGAGCTTTGCCTCTTCTGCATAATTTAAGAGTTGAGGATTGTGTGCTGTTTCTCACCTTTTTTGTAAATTCTAGCTTTTCTCATCTTCCCTTCATTTGTGAAGTTTATGCGTTTTAGAATAATGTCACTTGCCAAGTAATGTAAAGGGTAGACTACAGAATTTATTAAACTTGTCAAAATGAAAATAGGAACTCCACTATGTCTCTCTTTACATTTATTTTGTCCCGTTGCCGGCTTCAGCTAATAAAAGAAATAGTTCGCCCCACACATCCAAAATTCTTAGCACACTTTAGATAACCTTCCGCAACGAGTGCAGGCTCTTTGGTGGAGCTCTGCTTTGAATGAAGTTCCATCGTGACAAATGAATGGACTACTTGCGGAGTGACATGAAGACATGAATCAGAGGCACAAAAAACGTTGACAGCGGTGAGCGGTCATTATGTTTACCAATACCCGACCTGTGCCTTGCACGCGCAAAGGGGATTTGCATGATTTACGAGAGCATCATTTTCAGGTCTGAAAAGCCGGATTTCCGGATTTATCCGGAAAAATCACACACCTGTTTATTAAGCGTGCAGGGCAACCACCCATAATAGCATTACCGTATTTTCCGGACTATAAGTCACACTTTTTTTCATAGTTTGGCTGGTCCTGCGACTTATAGTCAGGTGCGACTTATATATCAAAATTAATTCAGACTGAGATGAAAACATTACCGTCTACAGCCACGAGAGGGCGCTCTATGGCGGAGTTGTTCAGAAGCGACACCAAGGATGAAGAAAATTCAATGGATTCAGTGATGTAGAATGAGATCGCGGGTGCTTGGTGAACTTGTTTACTGGTAACTTGCTTGTTGGACACACTGGCTTATGTTAATTTAGCCTATTCAGCCTCCCAGGTATATGTTCTTTATGCTATTGTGTAGCTGAATAACTGTTAGTGTGTTGTGTTAACACACCGGACACCTACTCAGCCTGTTGTTCTGTGTGCTACTGTGTAGTTGAATAACTTGCCATTCCACATTAAATGTCTGTTCTTGGTCTTGGATTTTGTGAAATAAATTTCTAAATAAATGGGACTTATAGTCCAGTGCGACTTATATATGTTTTTTTCCTCTTCATGACGCATTTTTTGACTGATGCGACTTATACTCCGGAGCGACTTATAGTCCGGAAAATACGGTACAATAATTTAGCCTTGATGTCATGAACGCATGGACTAATTGTTCCGCATTTGTCATTGAGAGCATATGACGTAATTTAGATATATTTTTAAGATGGAAAAATGCGGTTTTACAGATACTAGACACGTGGTTTTCAAATGAAAGTTTGGTATCAAAGAGCACACCCAGGTTCCTAATCGAAGACTTGACAGAGCAGCCATCAAGTGTTAGACAGTATTCTTGGTTATTACGGACGTTTTTTGTCCAATAATTAGAATCTCTGTTTTTCAGAATTAAGTAGTAGGAAATTACTAGTCATTGGTAAGTTTTGTCAGGGCATGAAGAAATATAGAGCTGAGTATCATCAGCATAACAGTGAACACTAATGCCATGCTTCCAAATGATATCTCCTAAGTGTAGCATGTACAGAGTGAACAGCAAAGGTCCTAGCACTGAGCCTTGTGGTACATCATACTGAACTTTTGATCGATAAGACATATCTTCATTTACTGCTACAAACTGATATGGTCAGATAAGTATGATTTGAACCATGCTAATGCAATTCCACTAATGCCAACATAATTTTCAAGTCTATTTAAAAGAATAAGAGAAAGAGACAAGAGAGACAATAGTTACGAGAGAAAGGCATTTATGACTCGCTACAACATCTTGCCCAAATGATGCTTATGATTCCCAGTTATGCTAGTCGGGCCTGACAGGGTGGTATGGCTGTGACACTGCCACATAAGAGACATGTTTTTACCGCTGTACAGTATATAATAGTATATTTGTGTAGTTTTTAATGGTTTTACATGTCCCCTTGTCCATTTTTAACCCCCCTTAAGAAATGTGTCTTTTTTGTCTTTAATAAATATGGGACTCTACCAGGCATGGTCACAATCAAGACTTGTGCTGCTTCGATAGCTCCATTCAAGCAAATGTATTAATCCTGCTATATATATATATATATATATATATATATATATATTTTTTTTTTTTTTTTTTTTTTTATGTAATGTAAATATTAAACTTCAAAATTTAAACTTATGACAGAACAGTACAGCAGCTAGACTAATTATTTTCCATTTGGTTTTCTGCTTTATCTCGGGATCCACATCCCGTAGAGAGTATGTCAGCTCCAGTTTGGATCCAGCCTCTTACAAAGACTTCAGATGCCCCAAACTTATGAACAGATGACTCCAACTCCTGCAAGGACTTCAGATGACGCAAACTCTGAATCAACATGCACCAGTGCTACTTTTTCCATATATTAGAATCATTATGTCCATAACTCGTAATAATTACTTCAATAAAGCTCATTGTTTCTGCCTTAAATTCCAAATACATTACTTAGACACACTCAGCTCTGATAAAAGATCATTCTAAATTGTAATGGAGACACAAGCATTTTCTGTAAAGGTCCTTTGAAATTATATGTATTGTGAAAAGCGCTATACAAATAAATGTGAATTGAATTGAAATATAAATTACTTAAAGCAAGAAAAAAAAAATCCAGATTCAAACACAGTTGAGACAAAGCGTGTTAATGCTTAAATATTTTAAATTGCACAGTGCTGAGATTCAAGATTCAAGATTCAAGATTTTATTTGTCACATACACAATTATACAGAGTACAAACAGCAGTGAAATGTAAGTCAGGTCCACTCCAAAGACAGTGCAATTATATAGAATACAAAAAAAATGAATATACATAAATATTAAGAAAAATAAAAGTAGAAAAAATAAAAGAATAAAATAAAATAAAGGATATATATATATAAATGTGCAGGTCAAGAGTAACAAGTAACAAAAAGGAAATGTGCCATAACTATTTTGTTGAATATTAGAGTGAAGATTGGTACAGAACATCAAGGAGATGACTTGTTTTATGATGACATCAGAAGTATCTGTTACGTGAGAAAACAAAGTGCCTCATCTTATAGCTCTAAAAAAATCATTTCAGAAAATTAAGTTTTATAATAAATAAAAAAAACACTGCAAAACCAAGTAGCTTTTTAAAATGTCATATTCTCCTTTAATTGCTTATGGAAAATTGGCAATTTTTGACCGTTGTAACAAGCACAAAATGTTTTTGCGAATTTCTGGCAAATTTAAGCCATAAATAAGAGGATTGAGAATAGGAGGAATAATCAGAAATTCCACTGAAAAAAATATACCCACAATCTTGTATTTGTCTGAATCATACCGACTTAGAGCAATGTCACAAAATGATGCTATAGAGTAGTTCAGAAAGCTTATAATGTGAGGAAGACATGTTTGTAATGCTTTGCCCCTAAATTCTTTGGAGCTTTTGTGACAAATGATCAAAATTCGGACATAAGTATATAAAATGAAGAAGGCAGGGAGAAAAACTGTTGTTGTTGAGACAAAAAATCCAAGTATATTGTTACTCAAAGTGGAAGTCCCACAAGAGAGCCGAACCACAGACCAGTTGGAACAGTACAGTCGAGCTATGTCAGTCCCACACAAAGGCAACCTGGCTGAGAAGAAAATAACAAGACCCATAGAAAATGCTGCATAAAGTGATGCTATTGCCATGTACAATGCTGTTACTTTTGAGGTCATAATTTGATGATATTTTAAAGGGTTGCATATGGCAACATATCTGTCATATGCCATCAGAGTTAATATTGTATATTCAGATATTGCAAAAGAATAAATTGTAAAAATCTGAACAAAACATGCTGGCCTAGAAATGGTATTTGTATCAGAAAGAAGATCAACCATTATCCTAGGGAAAAAACCAGCTGACCCATAGAGATCATTTACAGACAAGCAAAATATCAGGATGTACATTGGCTCATGAAGGGATCTCTCTTTAAACACCACAAACAAAATGATGGCATTAAATAATATAATTGCTAAATAAACTGTAAGTGTCAAAATTAGGATGAAATATTTAATATGAACAAACTCCTTGAACAAAGTAAAGTAAAAATATGAAGGCATGGTTACATTTTCCATTTGCTGGTCAAAACAATGAAATTGCCACATAAATAAATGTATAGATTCAGTTGATGTCTGTTATTTGAAGAAAAAAACATCCAATAGTTTTTGATGAACTCTGTTCAGTCTAGTCTATACATTTTGTTTTAAAGTAAAAATCAAGAGAGATGGTCATAATAGTGAAGGACAAAGTGAGGAGAACTAGTTGTTGCCTTTGGTCTGAGGCAACTGCTAAATTTGCTGTTAGCGGTTAATATAACACCATCTGGGGCACATATACCAACAGAACACATGGGAATTTACCTCATTAGTTTAGCTATTTGTTGAGTAAAAAAACAAAAATGGTGGCAATAGGTAATGGTTGTATAAAAATCTGGCATAAAACACAAGACTTAAATTGTAAGTTCGCTGATTTTCAACCCGCTTTGAATTGTTACAGTGTTTCTAGTATATGTAAATTAACAATGATGTGTTAATCAAATCCCAATCTCTCTCAAAAAAGATATTGGGATTTGTTTTTTTTTTGTCAGCATGAACAGTGGGATTGACAGAGGGTTAAACAAATTAACAAAACCGTTATTGTTGTACTTTGTAGTACTTATAATAAGGGTAGTACTTTGTCTACTCTTTAAACAGCATTATGATACAAATTAAACACTTCAACAGCCTTCTCACCTGTACTCATCAGTGTTTAGCTTAAGGGGGTTGGGAAGAAGATGTTCCTTGTTCCTCTTCTTTGCAAATTAACTCATGAAATGGCAGTTTCTTATAGTTTTTTCCCCTCCATTTGGCCTAAAACCCTGTTCCTAGTCATCCACTTTGAAATGGAGACTACGAGTCATCGTGACGAGGCAAAAACAACAAGTGCTCAAAATACGAAGTTCAAGCATTGTTCAGAGTAGCATAAGCCCGATAAGCGAGGATTTAAAGGAAAAGGAAAGAATTATTATTATTATTATTTTATGAGGTTAAGTGCTCACGGAAGAGATGGGTTTTCAGCTGTCTTTTGAATGTTGTCAGGGATTCTGCATTCCGGATGAGGGTGGGGAGAGCATTCCACCAGCATGGAACCGTGAATGAGAATGTTCTGGAAAGTGATTTTGTGGCTTTCTGTGATGGAACCACGAGACGTCGCTCATTGACTGATCATAGGCTTCTGGTAGGAATGTAGACTCATAGGACTGAGTGAAAGTCTGTGATAGATCTGTAAGCAAGCGTCAATACCTTGAACTTGATGCGAGCAGCGAGTGGTAGCCAGTGCAGAGAGATGAACAGAGGAGTGACGTTGGGCCCTTTTTGGCTCGTTGAAAACAAGACAAGCTGCAGAATTCTGAATCATTTATAGAGGTTTAGTTGCACATGATGGAAGTCCAGCCAGAAGAGCATTGCAGTAGTCAAGCCTAGAAATGACCAGGGCCTGGACGAGAAGTTGTATTGCATGCTCAGTTAGGAAAGGCCTGATCTTCCTGATGTTGTGCAGTGCAAACCTGCATGATTGAGCTGTCTTTGAAATGTGATCTGTGAAGGTCAGCTGGTCATCAAATGTTACTCCAAGATTTGTGACCGACCTTGATGGGGTGATTGATGATGAATCTAGCTGGATAGTGAAGTAGTGTTGTAGAGATGGATTGGCAGGGAGGACGAGAAGCTCAGTCTTTGCCAGGTTGAGCTGCAGGTGATGTTCCTTCATTCATGTCGAGATGTCCGCCAGACATCTTGAGATCCGTGCAGCTACTGTGGGATCATCTGGTTGAAATGAGAGGAAGAGCTGTGTGTCATCAGCATAGCAGTGGTAGGAGAAACCATGTGCCTGTATGACGTGTCCCAGTGATGTGGTGTAGATGGAGAAGAGGAGGGGTCCAAGAACTGAACCCTGAGGAACCCCTGTGGTCAGCTGATGTGCTTTGGATACCTCGCCTCTCCATGCAACCCTGAAGGACCTACCTGTAAGATAGAACTCAAACCAGTGGAGGGAAGTTCCTGTGATGCCCAGTGATGAGAGGGTGGACAGAAGGATCTGATGATTCACATTTGGAAGCAGCTTTTGTGATCCGTAGGGCTTCTGTGACCGACAGTAATGCAGTCTCAGTTGAATGCCCTTTCTTGAAGCCGGATTGGTTGGCATCCAGGTGGTTGTTCAGAGACAAGAAGGATGTTGCTTGGTTGAAAACAGCTCTTTCAAGTGTTTTCGCAATGAATGGTAGGAGAGAGATAGGTCTGTAATTCTCTACAAATGATGTGTTTAGTGTTGTTTTTTTAAGCAGTGGAGTTACCTGAGCCTACTTGAATGCAGTAGGGAAAGTGCCAGTATGGAGGGATGAGTTGATGATGTGTGTGAGTGCTGGTAGAAGTGTGGGAGAGATGGCTTGTAGAAGGTGTGAGGGGATAGGGTCTAGAGGACAGGAGGGAGGATGACTGGAGAGGAGAAGTTTAGATACTTCTTCCTTGGTTAGCGGCGAGAAGGAGGAGAGAGGGTTATTGGCTGTGGAAGGGGTCGGTCTGGGTTCCTGTGTGTGTGGAGCTGAGAACTGACTGCTGATGTTGTTTTGTTGGTGAAGAAGTTAGCAAAAACGTCAGCAGTTAAAGAGGAGGCGGGTGGTGGTGGAGGTGGACAGAGGAGAGAGTTGAATGTCTTGAAGAGTGATCGTGTGTTAGAGGAGCTGTTGATCTTGTTGTGGAAATATGAAGATTTTGCAGCATGAACATCCACAGAAAAGGAAGAGAGGAGAGATTTATACATACTCAGGTCAGATGTGTCTTTTGATTTGCGCCATTTCCTCTCCGCTGCCCTGAGTTCGGTCCGGTGTTCACAAAGAACCTCAGATAACCAGGGGTTAGAGGGAGTAGCGCGTGCAGGCCTGGAAGAGAGAGGGCAGATATTAGCTGTGTCCCAAAGTGAAGGCTGCGTCCTTCGAAGGCCGTATTTGAAGGCCGGATGGCCGTATTTGAAGGCCGATTGCGTCACAGCGGCGCGACGAAGGACGTCCCAATTCAAAGGCTGCATCCTTGGAAGGTCGCATTTGAAGGCCGATTGCGTCACCGTGGCTCGATGAAGGCTGTCCTAATTCAATTCTGCATCCTCCAAAGGCCATGTTCGAAGGACGGTTGCGTCATCGCGCCGCGACAAAGGCTACCCTGATTCAAAAGCGACGCCAAATGCGCCCTTCGTTTCCCCGTGAAAAGAAGGATACATAAATGGACACTTAGCGGCCTATCCTACCCCATAAGTCATTGTGCGCCGTTGACGACAGGCCGGCGGCCGAGACTAGAGATCGGTGGTGGACAGCAAATTCACATTTAAATGTAAGTAGCCTATTATGTTTTCATTTACTCAAATAGATAGCGAAACCACAGTTAAAGTTTATTATAAACTTCATCTTTACTCCTTCGTCATCATTGCATGGCTTCATTTGTCAGGTAGTTTTAGGCAAAACTTGTGGTAATAAAGTTATTAGTTTAACGACCTATTTGTAATATTTGCACTTGTCTATCTCACTTGTGTATTATAAGAAATATCACTCACCCTAAAGCCTAAAACAACCAACCCCCAAATTTGGTTTTTAATGTTGGTCTAAATTGGTCTTGATGTGTCATATTTTGCAGTGTTAACAATGCACTTAAGATTGCACCCCTGTGTTAAGTACCCTTTTCTGCTTTTTTAGAACAATTCAGGGAAAAATGGGTCTGGGGAATGTAACTCCCATACAGGCACAAAATAATATATATTTTATATATATATATATTATTTTGTGCCTGTATGGGAGTTACATTCCCCAGACCCATTTTTATATGGGTATATAATTTTATATATATATAAGAAAATGAATACACACATCTTTGCTGAAATGTATTGTGCTGTTGTATTGTGCTGTTGTTGTTAACAAGCCATGGTTAATTTGCTCTGCCTTAGATTACACGTGTCCTGGGACAGGAGAGGGTGTGAGTGGGAAACCCACTGCTGAAACTTGGCCCTGGTTTGTCCTCATGGATGAGGTGTTGGGACAGAGGCGTTGCACCACCCCCCTGTCCTCATTGCCTCAATCCCAGAGGACAGACCAGGGCCGAGTTCAGCAGTGTGTGACCAAGAAGAGGAGGAGGCAGGACCAGCACCAGCACCAGCACCACGAAGAAGGCGAGACAGAGAGGATGAGTTTTTGGACTTGATTAGAGAAGACATGGGACTGCAGAGGCGAGGAGAGCAATGGAGAGTAGGGAGAGGATGGACAGGCTGTTTTCTCTTCTTGAAAGAATTATTGAGAAATATATATATTCTTGTTTAACTTTTTTTTCACCTATATTTTTTAAAAGGAAAAAAAAATCTGTACATTTATTTATTTTTATGCAACTTTAAATGTGTAAATAAAAGAGAATTCATTGCTCTGGACATTGTTTATTTTTGTAATGATAGTCATAATTTCTACATGAAACAAATTCTTCTATACCTTTTTTTCCCCCAACTATTTACAACATACGTTAAACATATCAAATTCAACATAAACATTTAAATTTACAGTACATAAAATAAGAAAAATGATGTAGAGTTTTATTGAGCTGAGTGGGAGACCCTGGTGTGCTGCTGGACTGGGATGGGCTCCACTATAGAAACCCTGGTAAGGCCTCCTGCTGGTGGGACATCATCTGGGATGCTCTCCAGAGTGTTTGACTGCATATTTTCACTATCCACTAAGTTGTCTACCAACAGGTTTGCAGGGCTGTCTCATGGAATAAATATTGAGATACTTTATTACACTAAAGTACTTTTAATAACCACTAATACCACATTGGCGAAAAACTACTAGTCATATATTTTAAACCTTAGTTAAGCAATTTTTTTATTATTTTTTTTCGTTATCTTGCATACTCTAATGTACTTAAGGTATCAAGAGTAAAAGTAAAGGAATTCTGCATTTCTATTACTGCATGTTGCATTTTACTTCAGAATATTTTCAAGGTTGATACATTTAAACTATATACTTTTGTGTAGTTTAATGTAAAACAATGCATCATGTTGTAAAATAACAGTTTTGTAGTGTTGCTGTCCCATGTGGGAAAATTACTTTGAGTAGGCTATTAACGAAGTATGTAGTTCCTTACATACCACCACTGGTTATTTTGAAAATTAAATTAACAAAATGTAGGCCTATTGTCACAATATTAACAAATTGTTGCTAACTACAGCTCCGTCCCATTTCAAAGGGCGCATCTGAAGCGCTCGGACCGGTCTAGCCTACGGAGGATTGTTCTTATCGCCTAGCAACAGTGACTGACAGCTGCCGATGACGAGCGGGAGTAACATTCGCACTGGACTTTTTATATTCAACTGGGTTTTATATTCAAATGGGGTTAAAAACCTGTGTAAATATATTTACCATGGTCCATTTATGTGCATAATAAAAAGAATACACTAGCCTACAAAATCGCATCAAGGTAAGATATAGGCTAAATGAACATTTGAATCTTCGGCTAAGCCGAAAGTATGACCTGAAACATCCTTAATACCATGTCCTCCAGTAAAATATAAAACATAAAAATGACAATAGCCAGTTCTGGCTCCATAGCATATCAAATGAATTGTCAGGATGGCAGCATACTCTCGCACCGTTGCTTGGCGCCTGGAGCGGTAATCGGGAACACCTGGCTGCGCAATTAGGAAATCCTACGGAGGCTACATGGTGCGTCCTTCGGAGGACGCATAGGCTGCATCCTTGAAGTCTTCAGTCCTTCGAAGGATGCAGCCTTCACATTGGGACACAGCTACAGTCTAGAGAAGAAGTTAGAGTGGAGCATAAGGTATCCGTTGCGGTTTTCACATCCAGAGATGAGAATTGTGAGGGTGAGGGAAGAGAGGATGACAGAGCAGAGGAAAGATGGGCAGGAGAAAAACTCATAACTCGTGTTTCACAGGATTGTTCCAAGTACAATTATGTACCAGCTGAGCTACAGAGCAAGCTTAGTATGTCACAAAAGTCAAACATATAGTGCTGGTTTTGTGATGCAATTTCCTAAATGTATTCGTTGACAAATCATGCACTATGGTAAAAAGTGTTAAGAGGTCATAATTTTATATTTTGCAAGGAGCCATGTGAAAATTAGTCTTTATCAATACATAATCTGCACCTGCATGTAATCATAATTTTCTATGAAAAGGATTAAAAGTGCTTGCTGTTTTTTTTTTTTTTTTTTCTCTAGTATTAATTTCTGTTGGAAACTGCAGTGATATGTATGTATCGGTACATATTTTGCATTTTGCATAAAAGTTGCCACAGTTACGTTTTTCCAACGAGCCTGTGTTGTTTTTCCGTTGCGGTGTTCTCTCTGTATTTACTGTAATGCTCTTATAGGTGGATGCCCTGCACGCATAATAAACAAACTACAGCTGATCCAAAATGCAGCAGCTAGAGTTCTTACTAGAACCAGGAAGTATGACCATATTAGCCCGGTTCTGTCAACACTGCACTGGCTCCCTATTAAACATCGTATACATTTTTAAATATTGCTGATTACTTACAAAGCACTAAATGGTTTAGCTCCCCAGTACTTGAGCGAGCCCTTAACGCATTATAGGCCTTCTCGTCTATTGTGATCTCAAAATTCTGGCCAGTTGATAATACCTAGAATATCAAAATCGACTGCTGGCGGTAGATCCTTTTCGTTTTTACACCTAAACTCTGGAACAGTCTCCCTAACATTGTCCGGGAAGCAGACAAACTCTGTCAGTTTAAATCTAGACTAAAAACACATCTCTTTAACCTGGTATACACATAGAAAATTCTACATTCCTATTATTCAAATCAGTTAAATGATTATTAGGCTGCATAAATTAGGTCAGCCGGAACCGGGAACACTTCCTATAACAACTAATGTAGTCATTACATCATCAGAAGAATGGCATCTACGCTAATGTTAGTCTTTCTGCTTATTCCGAGGTTTACTGTAATCAGCTGGATCCAGGCCGTATCCAGATCAGATGGTGGACCAATGCCTAGACACGACCACAACGCATGATGTATTCAGCCGGATCCAGGCTGTATCCAGATAAGATGGAGGACCTGTGCCTAGACATGACCACAACGCATCCCTGAAGTGTCACCAGAGGTTGTGTCAATTAGACTCCCCCCTGTGAAGGCCTCATCGGCACTTGATCCACAACAAACCCGTCCATACCGGCGTGATGACTCCGATCTTAAACCAGATGGAACTGGATAATATTCTGATTGTTCCAATCCAATCTGTCTTCTGACCTATAATGCTGCCTGGATCATAATCATACACTGTTCGTTCGTTGGCCAGAGGAGAACTGGCCCCCCGACTGAGCCTGGTTTCTCCCAAGGTTTTTTTCTCCATCCTGCCACCTGATGGAGTTTTGGTTCCTTGCCACTGTCACCTTTTTTCACCTTTGTTGGCATTGGCTTTTGGCTTGCTTAGTTGGGGACATTAAATTTAACATTTAATTTAATATTCAACAATAATATTGATCTGCCTGCATTGACACCATTATATGAGAACTGAACTGAGCTGGACAATGACATCACGGTTTTCTCCAGAGCAGTTATATATATATAAATTAACTAAATTAATACATTTTCTTTATTAATATTTTTTTTTTAACAAAATGAAACATCACTGAACTTACTTAAGATGGACTGTGACACTATCTTTTTCTGGAAACAAACTTTGTTGCATTTTCCTGTTATCTAATCTGTAAAACTGCTTTGAAATAATCTGCATTGTAAAAAGTGCTATATAAATAAATGTGACTTGACTTGACTTCATGGACTTTTAGTTTGATTTTCATTATTTCCTGTTGTCTTTGTTCAAGTTTCCTGCCACTTGTTTGTTACCATCAATATTAATTTAATCATCACAGCTGTTCGTATTTGAGTTCGTTATCATTGTATACTTAAGTTTGTCTCGGTTACTAATGTAAACTTGGTTCCCTTAGAGAAGGGAACAAGTATTGTGTAAGTAGCTTACGCTATGGGAAAAACTCCTTTTCTCGAGAATATTGAAGCCAAATTTTTAAAACGCAGTGCAGCTGCACAGCGAACCTATGGCGAGGCGGCTCATGCGCGCGAAACATTCAGGCCGCTTCGTGCCCATCAGAGCCCACCGGAATGGCCGTGGCTTATAGCTATATAAGCCCCCATTTTCGCCGTAGAATCAGGTTTAAATCGACTGAAGCGATCCCCTGATCTAAGCGCAGTAGCACGGCGGGTTACGCAATACTCGTTCCCTTCTCTCAGGGAACCTAGGTTACGTTAGTAACCGAGACGTTCCCTTTCGAGAGGTCTCTCGTATTGCGTAAGTAGCTCACGCTATGGGAACCCCTTTCAAAATGTCGTGTGTGCTTAAAACTTCGCCCCATACCATAGCCTAGGGCAGAGCGCCCGAGGCCCATAGAAGAGTAAAGTTATGAGTCCTAATATAGGCCAGATTAGTGACGAGCCTCATATTGGGAACCAAGGAATGGGCCTTAAAAAGGGCCAAGCCCCTTGTAACAAGGTTAAATGTTGTGGGAAGAAGGAGGCGGGAACCGGCGAACATTCAAACACATTTTAATGATACAAATAAACAAAATCCAAAACGAAAGTAAAAGAGAGCAGCCCCTCACGGACGACTGCTGTCACAATAAAACAAAACAACACAAGTTCATGCCTGTCCTCTCTCGATCTCCACTGTCATCGCTCCCCCTTTATGCTTCCGCTCCTCCGTGAGAGATACGAGACCGGTGCGTCGCGCAGGTGTCGCTCATCAGTAATCACGCCACCGGCCTCGTGTCGGTCTCTCACGGCCCTCGGCCTCGTCCTGCTCGCCACACCCCTTATTTATAATGTATAACAGTGGTTCTCAACCTTTTTTGGGCCAGCGCCCCCTATCCAATATCCAGGTCCCTGAACGCCCCCCACCCCCAAACTAAGGAGCGAGCATGAACGAGTGAGAGTTAACAGATGAAATAAGTGCAAAATTGTCTTTTATTAATACAACTGAACTATACTCCACAGTGATTCATTAAAAAAACAAGCTATAAACTCCACTGGTGTAGCAATACCAGTGTTTCTCACAGGAGTTTTGGTAAATCTGTGGTGGGTGGACCTCTGGCCTTCTAGGGGGGTTCGGGGGCATGCCCCCCGTAAGAAAATTTTGTGCTAGTTTGTGTTAAATTCATTAATCTGGTGCACTTTGAGAGTTCAAAATTAAAAGCTCCAACCCATATTGAGTGTGCAGATTAAACAAAGAAAAACTCAATCCTCTTTTAGTTGTGTCTGTCTACATAATAATAGTTATAATATTAATCCCATGACAGTAATAGCCATATATTGTAAAACAAATACACTGAAAAATAAAGGACGGTCATTAAAGCGATAATGTTTGCACTTATAGGTTTTATTACGCATTTAGGAGAGTATTGCAAGAAGCTGCTTACATTAACCTTACTTTCGAAAAATAAATAAATACAATCATGATTTTTCATGAAAAATTATGTTAGATACAGTGAGGAAAATAAGTATTTGAACACCCGGCTATTTTGCAAGTTCTCCCACTTGGAAATCATGGAGGGGTCTGAAATTGTCATCGTAGGTGCATGTCCACTGTGAGAGACATAATCAAAAAAAAAAAAAAATCCAGAAATCACAATATATGATTTTTTAACTATTTATTTGTATGATACAGCTGCAAATAAGTATTTGAACACCTGTCTATCAGCTAGAATTCTGACCCTCAAAGACCTGTTAGTCTGCCTTTAAAATGTCCACCTCCACTCCATTTATTATCCTAAATTAGATGCACCTGTTTGAGGTCGTTAGCTGCATAAAGACACCTGTCCACCCCATACAATCAGCAAGAATCCAACCACTAACATGGCCAAGACCAAAGAGCTGTCCAAAGACACTAGAGACAAAATTGTACACCTCCACAAGGCTGGAAAGGGCTACGGGGAAATTGCCAAGCAGCTTGGTGAAAAAAGGTCCACTGTTGGAGCAATCATTAGAAAATGGAAGAAGCTAAACATGACTGTCAATCTCCCTCGGACTGGGGCTCCATGCAAGATCTCACCTCGTGGGGTCTCAATGATCCTAAGAAAGGTGAGAAATCAGCCCAGAACTACACGGGAGGAGCTGGTCAATGACCTGAAAAGAGCTGGGACCACCGTTTCCAAGGTTACTGTTGGTAATACACTAAGACGTCATGGTTTGAAATCATGCATGGCACGGAAGGTTCCCCTGCTTAAACCAGCACATGTCAAGGCCCGTCTTAAGTTTGCCAATGACCATTTGGATGATCCAGAGGAGTCATGGGAGAAAGTCATGTGGTCAGATGAGACCAAAATAGAACTTTTTGGTCATAATTCCACTAAACGTGTTTGGAGGAAGAAGAATGATGAGTACCATCCCAAGAACACCATCCCTACTGTGAAGCATGGGGGTGGTAGCATCATGCTTTGGGGGTGTTTTTCTGCACATGGGACAGGGTGACTGCACTGTATTAAGGAGAGGATGACCGGGGCCATGCATTGCGAGATTTTGGGGAACAACCTCCTTCCCTCAGTTAGAGCATTGAAGATGGGTCAAGGCTGGGTCTTCCAACATGACAATGACCTGAAGCACACAGCCAGGATAACCAAGGAGTGGCTCTGTAAGAAGCATATCAAGGTTCTGGCGTGGCCTAGCCAGTCTCCAGACCTAAACCCAATAGAGAATCTTTGGAGGGAGCTCAAACTCCGTGTTTCTCAGCGACAGCCCAGAAACCTGACTGATCTAGAGAAGATCTGTGTGGAGGAGTGGGCCAAAATCCCTCCTGCAGTGTGTGCAAACCTGGTGAAAAACTACAGGAAACGTTTGACCTCTGTAATTGCAAACAAAGGCTACTGTACCAAATATTAACATTGATTTTCTCAGGTGTTCAAATACTTATTTGCAGCTGTATCATACAAATAAATAGTTAAAAAATCATACATTGTGATTTCCGGATTTATTTTTTTTAGATTATGTCTCTCACAGTGGACATGCACCTACGATGACAATTTCAGACCCCTCCATGATTTCTAAGTGGGAGAACTTGCAAAATATCAGGGTGTTCAAATACTTATTTTCCTCACTGTATATACCTAAAATACCTTGGTATCAGCTTGTTTTCATCAATGGTATAATTAATACAATTACAATTAATTTGGTTTGTCGTGATTAATTTGTGTTCATAATCAGTAAAAAAAAAATCTTCTAACAAGAATAAACACATATGAACAACTAAATTATTATTGTATTATTAATTATTTTTATATCTTGAAACTACCCAAGGCAAGCAGCGTTTCCGCTCAGATGTGATGGCGGAATGAATACATTACCAAAATGTGATTGCAGAATATATTTAAATTATCCATCAAATTGTCATTTTCTCCTTACTAGTAAATTACTTAGTGAACAAAGAAAACATTTTGGCATCAGGGATTGTAATTAGTTAATGCCTAAAAATGTAAAAGTTTTACCTTATAAATATAATTTAGTTTAATTAATTTTAAAATTCGTCGTCAGTGTGAATGGGAACATGATTTATTGAAAATATTAGAAAAAATATAAGTGTTTCTTATGTCAATACTTTTTAATGGCTTGTCAACTTTCCATTCCTCCGCTGCGTGATTTTAGTCAGCGCTGGATTCTAGGCACCACCAGATTGTTGTCAGCGTGAAACACATTTTTGAGCTCGTGAATGCTGATTCTTGTCAGCGCTGGATTCTAGTCAGTGCTTGAGCGCTGGTCTATGACTGGAAAAATAGTAGAGTCGTTGCAAAAGTAACGATAGGCTACATCATGTCGCATTAAACTGGAAGATTTTAGAATGTTAGGCATTCTAAACTTTTGAATAAGAAATAATATCAAATCGTCAAAATACAACTCGTTAAAACTCTGCGAATCACAACAAGCGTATCGGTGAGAACACTCATTTAAACAGCATATACACATACCCGAACTTGACTGCACATCATATTTTTGACATTATTGATACGGCTTTCAATCGTAATGCAATAGAGATGAACACAGAAAACCTGCCTAGTGTCTACCTACAATACTGATGACGGTGGACTTGCGGTCAGGAGTAGAGCGGCTGCTGGACGAATGTTTTTTTTTTTTGAGCGCTGCTGACGTATTCTTTCACGTGCATAGACGCGCATGCACACACAATATGATATCACACTCTGCGCATATGTTTTACAACATAATTTAACAAATACATAGTCCTAACACTTTTTAAATAGCCTACTTAAAGTGTTTATTACAACTAAATTACTAAATGCTTAAAATTAATAAAAAAAATTGGCGTTATATATTTAAACTCGTGAACGCCCCCCATTAACACATGAACGCCCCCCTTTCAAAAATCTTGCTTCCAACGCCCCCCGTTGTTCTCTGAACAACTGGTACAGCCCCCGTTGAGAACCACTAATGTATAAGAACCGTAGTTCGGGTTGAACCATGACTAGATATACAGTACATACAGGCCTTAAAGTATGGTGAATTGTGCTTAACACTTATTATATTGAAAGAACCTTTGCTTGTAAAGCGGGAACTTCCAGGTTATAAAATCTCATAAATGTGGACGGCGAGGCCCAGCCGGCCGCCGCACAGATATCTTCAGTTGGTATTCCACTCGACCGTGCCCATGACGAGGCCATGCCTCTCGTGGAATGAGCTGCTCTGACGCCTATGGGACAACGGAGGCCCTTAGACTCATAAGCCAGCCAGATAGCATCCACTATCCAGCGTGATAATTTTTGCTTTGTGACCGCAAGCCCTTTAGTGCAGCCGCCAAAGCATATAAAGAGCTGTTCTGACTGCCTGAACGGGGCAGAATGCTCTCAATAGATTCTAAGAGCCCTGACAGGGCAAAGTAGATTTGTGTCTCTTTCGTCCTCTAGCGAGGGAAGAGCTGATTGCTAAATGACCTGCGCTCTGAACGGAGTGGAGAGCACTTTAGGAACATACCCATGCCTCGGCTTAAAGATGAACTAAACTGAAAATTTGAGTAAATGTGATATAACAGATGTATTTTATTTATTCTCATTGGTACAATTATTAAAATGGCAGAATTTGTTAAAAGAGATAAAATGGTACATTGAAAATGTTGTTGTTGTTACACGGGCGCCGCCATTTTGGATTTCAGCATTCTGCTACGTCACTGGCATGGTAAGCTACTCTGTTGCTAACCAACACAAGCAGAGCAGCCATAGCATGTACATAGTCTGAGGCTGAAACGCTCACGTCAGGCAGAGGACAGAGAAGTATGTTAACTGTTATCATGCTAGCAAGTATACTAAGCAAAGGGCTGGATGTAACGTTGTCACATACACAAAACATGTACATATTCACTTACACACACATATAACGTGTAACGGCTATAAACGGCTTTATAGTGTTCAACAAAAGTGAGACTGACACACTCTGCATTCATTGAAATTGAGTAACAAAACCAAGTTAGATACCAAACGATCCAACCTAGGTAAAGAGCTAGCAGCTAAACACGTTGGAAGCACTTTTGTCAAACTCCACAAGCTAGCCACCATTCCGACCATATAAACTGTATAAATAAATCATAAATCATGACTCAGACGATATCACAGATCGATAATAATGCGTTTACTAGCAGCTAACTAAACCGCAGCAGGTCTGTAAACAGAATCCAATGTCCCTCTCTACTCACCTTGAAGCTAGCTGATGTTCATCGTGTCAGGAAACATTGTTGATGCAGGGAGTTCAACTCGCAGAACTAACGTTAGCTGCTAGGTCCATAGTAAGAGGTATCTGTGCAGTAACCGGCCGTGCAGTATTTTGATTTTAACATTTTGCGTGCAGCTAACTTAACAAGCGATCCCATTGGATGAATTCGTCCAATCACATTTGCCATTTATCTGCCTCGATTTTCTAAAACACACAGTACCTCAACCATGTTTTAGTATTTTTCTCTAAATGCACACGACATATATAAGCAGTCTCTATTAAAATGCATAATGTGCTTGTATACAATAAATGAGAGTGCATGACAGGCTACAGCCCTCCAACCTCCCACCACATTTCCCTCTTATAACACCATGAACCACTATTGCTCCATTAATAAATGACTATGTACATTGCAAATACAATCTGTGTCATACCTGCATTACTTTTATTTTGTGTAATTTACAACGTAACGGCATTGCATGCTCGTAGTTTCTTTTTCACTTAATCAGTGAGGTGATACAGCGCGCGCCGCTGCATTTACGCGTGCAATTGAAGAGTGTGCGCTACGAGAACAGGATAACGGCTGAGACAGGACAAGAAAGTCCGTTTTTCTGAGGTGAAAGACTTTATTTCAGCGTACACTTATGTCACTGCCTGGTAGTTCCTATTGTGCTGGGTTTTCTTAAGTAGTCATGATTTGCCTCTCATAACATAACATGCTCTAAACACGCACGCAGAGTGGAAAAGGAGGAGTGGGGGCGCGGGGAGCAAGGATCACAAATTTGAACTATATCGATATATGCTATATGGTCTAATTCCATATCGCATTTCAAAAATAAATGTTCCAGGTTGACCTCTCTGCAACAGATCGATTCCGGTGCAGTGTCCATGCTCCGGCAGCACCCACACCCACACCAGTCACTTCCCCCCAAAGGATCCTGTAGCCTACTATAGGTGGAGCCTGAAACTGATCGTCCTCCTTGTGGTGGTAGTCAGGTACTACTGGCCTGTCCCTCACAGGCTCAAACGCGTAACCAAAATGACTCATTTTCGTGTGTATAGGACCTGCAGCTGCCTATATACCTTTGCAGGTCCTACCATTCCAGTGATGTCATCAGAATTGCCAGCGTTCTTATACTAACAAACGCAATTTTTGTGTTGCTTTTAAAAAAAGCTATATTGATATTTTTTATAATTTTTCTTAGTGTAATTTACTTTTAATTGTCATAAACAACACGTCATCAATGTTGATTCTTTCAGTTCAGTTCATCTTTAAGGATGACTCTGGAGTCGTTGGGCCCGAATTCAAGGCAGGAAGCGCTTACTGAAAGCGCTTGCAAGTCACCTACTCGCTTGACTGATGCCAGTGCTAGTAAGAGAGCAGTTTTGAGAGAGAGAGAGAGAGAGAGAGAGAGAGAAAGAGAGAGAGAGAGGCTTCAGGTCAGCTGACTGAAGTGGCTCAAATGGGGCTCCCTTCATGGCCTCCAAGACCACGGAGAGGTCCCAGACAGGCACAGAGGGGGGTTGAGGGGGGTTGAGGTGGGTTTAGCCTTCTGGCCCCTTTGAGGAAGTGCGCGACCAGGTCGTTTCTTCCCAGCGATTTCCCGGCTACGTGAGCATGAAATGCTGCTATGGCTGCTACATATACTTTGAGCATGGAGGGGGTGAGCCCCGTGTCCAAAAGCTCTTGTAAAAAGGAGAGCACCTTTGGCATTCCGCATGAGCAGGGGTCCAGGCTCTGTGCTGCTCCTGGTTGAGGGCGCTCTCGCTTCAGTAATGGTTTTCAGCACCCTTTCTGGGAGGTCCCCGGATACCCGTTGAGGGGCCATACATGGAGAGCCCACAAGTCGGGAAGGGGGTGCCAGATCGTTCCGTTCGCTTGTGTGAGGAGGTCTCTCCTCAGCGGAATCGGCCATGGGGCTGTTTCCAGCAGCTGAGTCAACTCGGAGAACCATAGCTGGTTCTTCCATAGAGGAGCTATCAAAAGCACTGCACACTTGCTCTCCCTGATCCATTCGATGACCTGAGGAAGCATCATGACCGGAGGGAATGCATACAGCGGGCGGCTCGGCCAATCGTGGGCTAGCGCATCCCTGTCTTTGGAGAAAAATGTTTGGCAACGAGCGTTGTCTTCTGAGGCGAAGAGGTCGACCTCTGCCCGTTCGCGGGTGAAGCGACCATTCCCTTGGGGGAACTTTGTCTCTGGATAGCACATCCACACCCTGGTTCAGAATGCCTGGCACGTGCGCGCTCTCAGCGAGCGCAGATTATGCTAAGCCCATATTATGAGGTTTTTGGCCATGGTGTGCAGGTTTCTCGACCTGAGTCCACCCTGGCGATTTATATAGGACACCACTGACATGTTGTCCATCCGGACCAAGACGTGGTGGCCTTTTAGATATGGTAGAAAAGCTTGTAGCGATAGAGCGACCACTCTCATCTCTAGACAGTTTATATGTAGGCGCCTCTCCGGGCTCGAGCATAGGCCGGAGATGGGCCTGCCCTCGTAAAGGGCCCCCCAACCCAGGTCGAAATAGCTTTCCTCTTTAAAATCACGCCCATACTCACGCCGGTTTGGTACCAGCTGGCTGCTTTCCAAGGAGCCAGGGCTCTGATACAGCCGTGGTTCACTTTGATGCGTAAGTGGCCGGATCGCCAAGCGTGAGCCGGTACATGGGGTTTTAACCAGCGCTGAAGAGGACGCATGTACAGTAGACCCAGCTGAAGTACTGATGATGCTGAGGCCATGAGACCTAACATCCTCTGAAATCTCTTGAGAGGCGCGCAAACGCTCTGACGTAAGCCACACTCTCATTTGTTGCTCTCATTGAGTTTATGACTGTTCCCAGGAAGGAAATGCTCTGACTGGGAGACAGTGCGCTTTTGGAAACATTGATCCTGAGACCTAAGCATTCTAGATGGCTGAGGAGCCAGGACCTGTGAGTTATTAACTGGGCCTCCGATTCAGCTATAACCAGCCAATCGTCGAGGTAGTTCAACACACGCACTCCCCATTGTCTCAGGAGGGTGAGAGCTGCATCCATGCACTTAGTAAATGTACGGGGTGTAAGAGATAGACCAAACGGTAGGACCTTGTACTGATAAACCTGGCCCTCAAAAGCGAATCTCAAAAATGGCCTGTGATGTGGCGTTATTTGAATGAGAAAGTAAGCATCTTTCAGATCCACTGAGAGAAACCAATCCCCTGGGCGAATTTGCGTGAGGATTTGTTTGGTTGTCAGCATTCTGAACGGGCGCGTAATCAGTGCTTTGTTCAGGTGTCTGAGATCTACTGTAGGATGGGCTTGAGGCTGCCATCCTTCTTTGGAACAGGGAAATAGTGACTGTAAAAGCCTGACTCACTTTGTGATAAAGAGACTGGTTCCACAGCCCCTTTTACTAACAGTTTCAACACTTCAGTGAGAAGGACGTGAGCCACGTCGCTTCTCACTGTTGTCTCAACCACGGCTAGAAAGCACGGGGGGCTGCGAGCAAACTGTAACAAGTAGCTTCATTTTATTATGTTCAACACCCATTCTGATATTCCGGGAATGGCCTCCCAGGCCCTGGCCCGCATAGCTAGGGGTTGAATGATGTCTGGGGATGGGGCGCTTTGTGATAGGGACCCGGCCGCCCAGCGGTTCTGTATTTGTGATACTTCGGGAACAGTGCTTGATCTTCATCTCCATACTTCATCTCCAGCGCAAGCCGGAAGGGAAAATTGATATTGTGGGAATAGTGCTTATGTGCAGGGGTGCATACTTCATAGTGGGCACACAAACTACATTTATTACCTTTCCAGCATGAGCCAGCGGGAAAACAGACAGAAAAATGTAATTTTTGTGTTTTATTTAGGTCGCCGTAAAAACTGTGTTTGTTTGCAGGTGAACATGTTTCAAAACAGGCTCGTTTACTGAAATATTGACATTTCCAGCCGCCTGAGAAGAGAGGACTGGGAGATGCATGAGACACATTTTGGAGGTTGGTCCGACCGCAGCAGGACTCAAACACTCTCTTTTTCACTCTCTCGCCATGGCTAGGAAGGTTTTCGAGGCTCAGGGTCCAACACAATCTTGGGTCGGGGTCCCCGTCGCTCTGGGAACTGCTGACGCTTCGCTGAACGAGAGAGGTAGTGGACTTCAGCCGCTTGGCGAGGTTGGGAGACCGATGGCGCTGGCTTTAATGGCTGAAGGGGCGGCACCTTCTTGTGGCGGCCCGAAGCAGAGCTAGAGCGTTTGGGAGGAAGAGACGCATAGCCTGCGAGGCTTTCTGAGCCTCAGTGTAACGCTCCGCAAAGCCCTTGACTGCTGAGCCGAACAGATCAGTGGTGGAGATAGGGGAGTCGAGAAAAGCTGCCCTGTCTGCATCCTTCACCTTCATCAAGTTCAACCAAAGATGACGTTCAAGCACCGTCAAGTTCACCATGCTCCTGCTGATCGCCTGGGCGGTTCATTCGGTAGCTCACAGAGCCAGGTCAGTGGCGCTGCGCAGGTCTCTGAAAGCTTCCGTTTCAGGTCCAGACTCGTCCATCGAGTTGAGAAGTTTGGCCTGAAAAACTTGGAGGACAGCCATGGTGTGAAGCGCAGAAGCAGCTTGACCAGCGGAGGCGTAGGCTCTGCTGGCGAGAGCTGAAGTGACACGGCAAGGCTTAGACGGGTGAGTCACTTTAGCTTTCCATCCCATGGTGGTGGGCGGGCAAAGGTGCGCGGCCACAGCTTCTTCGAGGGGTGGAATCGTCTCGTATCCTTTTTCCACCGTGCTGTTGACAGTCAAGACAGAGACAAGACAATAGAAGGTTTTAGATGAGCTGAATGCGGCGCTTTCCACGACTTCGTTAGCTCGTCATGTACTTCAGGAAAGAAAGGCGCAGGCCTCTACTAAGGGGCCTGCCAGCGTCCCTGCAGGAACCACTCGTCCAGTCTGCTATGTGTGGGCTCCTCAGGCGAAGACCACTCTAGCCCGAGGTCTTCACTAGCCCTAGTCAGCACGCTCTGCATCAAGGCTGGTTCTCACGTCGCTCGTGCTGGCTTGTGTTGAGGGTGCGGGGTCGGCCATGGAGCCCGTCCATTCCTCACATTCGGATGCAGCGAGGGAAAAGCTGTCATCCTTGTCGTCCTCCTCGTCTGATGCCCCAAAAGAGACGAGACTGGCTGCTCGCTGAGAGGGGTGCTGGTCTGCCTGTGTGAACAGGACCGGCGAGGGTGTTTCTCTGGTAGAGAGTGAGGCCGGTGTGTGCTCGCTCGTATTTGTCCCCTCTGGCATCCTCTGTGCACGGTAGGGCTGAACGATATGGACAAAATTTCATATCTCGATTTTCACGCCAGATATCTCGATATCGATACAATACGATATATATATATATTGGCCTGATTGGTTTGCGTGCATGAGCCGCCTTGCAATAGGTTCGTGCAGTTGCTGCAGCACAGCCAATGACCTCTCTAGATGCTCAGCTAGCTGTCTGCTGTGTGGCTGCACTGCGTTTTAAAAATGTGGCTTCAATATTCTTGAGAAAAGGAGTTTCTCCCATAGCGTAAGCTACTTACGCAATACGAGAGACCTCTTGAAAGGGAACCTGTGTTTCCTCATTAATTAGGGCCCAAGCCCTGAAAGGGCGAAGGCCCTATTGTTTTCGTAAGGATTATTAGGGCCCAAGCCTTTTTGCCACTTTTGGGGCCCTTAACATGCTCAAAAACTCTTGAAACTTTGCACACATGTCAGAACCTGCGGCCATCAGGGCCGGACTGAAGCTGGTACCCGGGCGTGGCAGGGGGGCTCGACAGCGCCCCCTGGAATGGGGTCCGAAATCTTGGTCCATATATCAAACACGCTTGCATGTAATAATGTGAAACTCAGTACACATATAGATCTCATCGGGCCGAACAACTTTCGTGCTCTAAGTTTTACAAAAGCCCAACAGGAAGTCGGTTATTATACGTTGTTTGGAAAACGCATTCAATGGAATGTGAAATACTCCTCCTAGGGAATTCATCCGATCACCGCCAAACTCGGTGTGAATGAAGTCAAGACATTGAGGATGAATTCTTGCGAACAGATTTTTGATATCTTGAACGGTTTGGCCGTGGCAAGGAAACGAATTTATGGCGAATAATGGGACACAGGAAGTGTGTTATAACTTCTGCATACATTATCTGATCTTGCTGAAACTTCAGCAGTGTGTTCGTTGTAAGAGGCCGATCACATGGATGTGACCTTAGTGAGTCAAAGTTATAGCGCCACCAACTGGCAACAGGAAGTGTGTCACTTTCAAAATGCTTTGAAATCATCCTCTTATTTTTACCCGATTTGCTTAAAACTTTATGTGTATAATGTAGACACACGGCAGATGTAGACCTGTGAAAGGATTATTGATATCTTAGATACTGTTGCCGTGGCAACGCATCAAACTTTAATATTCTTTTCGGATGCTTTTGAGACTCTTCACATGCTTGAAAATGCATGAAACTCGACAGACACATCACATTTATTATCCAGTAGACATGTGCAAAGTTTCAGAAACGGGCGTGGTGGAATGGCTCAGTAGCGCCACCTTTAGTCAAAAATGGGGGCTTAGTTTTTCCTAGAATCACAAAACTTGGTAGGTGTATTGTTCTCATCAAGCAGGACAACTTTCTAATTTACAGTCATTACCTCAGACCCACAGGAAGTCAGATATTTTGGTTTGAATGTGGATTTTCTCTCTCTCTCTGTGGGGGGGGGGGATTTGTCTATTCCATTTAATCTTTGTTTTTCAAGGTTTCAGAGGCTTTTGGGGCCCTTAACGTGCTCAAAAACTCTTGAAACTTTCCACACAGGTCAGAACCCACGGTCATCAGGGCCGGGCTGAAGCTGGTACCTGGGCGTGGCAGGGGGGCTCAACAGCGCCCCCTTGGACACGGTCTGAAAACTTGGTCCATATATCAAACACGCTTGCATGAATTAATATGAAACTCGGTACACATATAGATCTCATCGGGCCGAACAACTTCCGCACTCTAAGTTATTAGCTCCGCCCAACAGGAAGTCGGCTATTATAGGTTGTTTGAAAAACGCATGCTGTGGAATTTGATGTACTCATCCTAGAGAATTCATCCAATCGCCTCCAAACTCGGTTAGCATGAAGTCAAGACATTGAGGATGCTAAATTCCGGACGGATTTTTGATATCTCAAACGGTTTGGCCGTGGCGAGGAAACAAATTTATGGCGAGAAAAGAGAAACACGAAGTAATGTAACTTCTGCATACGTTAACTGATCTTGATGAAACTTCAGCAGTGTGTTCGTGGTAAGAGGCCGATCAGATGGATGTAACTATTGTCAAAGTTATAGCGCCACCAACTGGCATATATACATATATATATATATAAATATAGCTGCGAGCAGCGATGGAGGGCCCAAGCCGGTGACACCGCCACCCCGGTGGCTTTAGTGTAACTAAAGGCACTAGGGTGGCGGTGCCACCGGCTTGGGCCCGCAATTGCTGCTCGCAGCTATATTTTTTAATTATAGTTATTGTTTGTGTTACGTGCATTCTGTTACGCCTTGTGGATTATTTGAATTTGTTTAATATTAAATACCCTCGTATCGGAACCTTTTGACTCTTCTTCATCTTTGGACTTTTATAGGTGTGACATATAGCCTATTCATATATTAACAGTGTAGAGACTACAACATATAATCAATTATTAATCCATCATTTAATTAGTAAATGACAAGTACTGTATTATTGTATTACCACGAAAGGTAAATAAATGTTTATGTATAAAGTGAAATGACACATTAATGATTGATTAATATTTATAAACATATCAGGAACAATTACTAGTATTGAAGGTAATAATGCAGTCTAATAAAGGGAGGTTTAAAGCACTTAATGAATGGAAATTTTGGATTTTCTGTGACTCAATCTAAAGTGAGGAATATTTACTCCTAATAACTATTAACAACTCCTTAAAGGCACAATATGTAACTTTTTTGCTTTAAAAATAGCAAAAATCACTATATCTATGTTATATATTTTTTTTAGTTGTGTACTTACATTATCCCGACTGTTTCCAACAACTTTCAAACCAGGAGAAATTTTAATTTAATTCGAAGACACGGCACGTTTCTTTATTTCCGTTTTGTCGCAGTCAATGGCGTCATATCCGCGTTGTCCCTGGTTTCCGCTCGTGCTGCCATGGTAACCAGAGTTATGAACCAGAGCCCTCTGATAGTAACCAAGACGACAGACGTGGACCACTGTAGTTCGCAATGTCTATCTGCTGTTGTTTCGTTCAAACATTATGGACCATGGCAAGCAGACTTTGGATAAAAAAGGAGAACTAAAACGAGAATCAATATCAGCGCGGTGTTTTCGAGATGCCGAGAGCTCCCATAGATAGTATATAAACGAGAGGTCCACGTCCGAGACTTCGACCGCTCCTACATGTACTTTATTAAACAGGTGAGCACATTTACATAAAACTAATCAATGTTATATAGTTCAACAATGATAAAATGTCAGAATATGATCTGTATGTTATTCTAATGTTGATCTAGTTTACTGCTAGTCTCATACAGACAGACTAACACATACATTTCAACACATTCAAATGCAGTTTAGTGTGCTAGTGTAATGTTAGACCAAGTGAAACAGCGCTGCGTTACCTCACAAGTTTAATTTGTCTAATAAACTGACCTGTGAGTAGTAATTCTGCGTGTAGTTCGGTAGAATGAAATGTCCATATTCCTTTTATATCCGTGGGACTCGCGTCGCGTTTGGAGCTGATAGCTGTCTCTTAGCAATCCCAAACTGCTTCATATCACAGTCATGATAAAAACATTGATGTATTCAGTCATCCATAAACATTATTAGATCAGTCGGCTTGACGTTGACGACAAGATCCATAATTCTTAGCAAATGTTGCGTCATCAAACTACGCCTTTGTTATTGTAAATAGGTTAGCGACCCCTAGTGGAGAAAAAATCCCATACTGTACGTTTAACTACTAGTTTAAAATACTGTGCATCAGTTCGGTATGGTCAACAAGTTAATAATTTATTAATTACAGTGACAATGAACAAAAAAACCAACTGTGTATATAGCCTAATAATGTACAGTATTTACATTTATTTTCCCTACATCTTTATAGAAAACAGCAGGGATAACCCAGTTTGGTTTTTGCTCATTTATTTTGAAAATGCTAAGCGCAACACTTGAATTCATGTCAGAAGTAATTGCTCATATCAGTTAAATTAATAATTTATTACTGAACATTAATAAAACTCATACACAGGCTGACTTTAGCTATTTTTATAATCCTATGTTGTATAAATGTTAAATAAATAAATAAAGATTGATTGATTGATACCAGAGAACCCATTTCATCACACAATCAAATTCTGGGGGAAAAATTACTAAGTATTTTAATTACTATAATATGCTAGTTTTGATATTTTGTTTGTGAATTCATCACTGTGTCCAAACATAAGGGACTGCAGGTCAAAGATCACTTGATGTTAATGGGACCAAATGTTGATAAAACACCACCAAATGATGTAACTCAACAAAGACTCAATTAACGACTTGCTATTAACAGGTCGTTAAGTTGTTTTCACTTCTAATATGGTCCCTTGGCCATCCTAGGAAAGGATACTGTTAACCACGTCTCCCAGTGGTCCAAGATAAATGGACCTTCAGGTTAATTAGACACAAAACACTTTAATTAAGTCCCTTGGTCAAAAGGCCAAGACCAGTCCCAATGAGGCTTGTGATTGTGGTGACCCTAAGAGGAGAATGGTGGTGGAAAATATGAAGACTGAAAATCATTTTTGTGACTTACTACAATATATTTCTCCAAACTTTGTCAAGGATTCTCAATTTAAAATAAAATAAAAAAATAGACCGATAGTGTGTGTAGTATTCCTACATTGTGATACAAGACAGTCAGATATCAGAGGCAACATATGTTCCTCAAAATAAAACTGAACACCTCAATATTGCAATAATTCAAGGTCAACACAACAGCCTCTTAAATGCCTACAAACACTCAAGTCTCACTTAAGCTCAGTTGTTCAAAAAGGGCATAAGTAAACCAATATATCCTTCAAAAAGGTCTCTTCAACATAATGGATTAATAAAATAATGTAAAGTAAAGTGAATCCTACTTGAACTGGACGTGCTAGTTTCGGCCTCATTATCGACTCATATTTGAAACACCCACTATTCACATATATAAATAATAATAACAATAGCCTATAGCCATAGCCTATAGCCATATATATATATGTAACGGTCACCAGCTGGAGTGCCCTTGAGAGCCACCAGAGGGCACTCCACACCAGACTATCATGTTTCACGCATGATAATGATGCATATCATTTGATAGATCTCCTCATTCTGGACAACTTTAACTCAAGAACCACTGCTGTCAATCAAATAATTTGTTACTTTTTCGAACTCCTCATAGACCATTTGTCCGAATTGCTCAAAACTACACATGCATCATCTAAGGACCCTCATGGCAAAAAGTTATCAAAAGAATTTTGATCGATGAAACCGTTTAGCAGATACAATTTTTTATATATTTCTGGTATGGCCCATTGTGAAACTGAGTATATATGGAGTACAACTGATTTTGAAGAAATGTGCCAGGTTTCAAGGATTTCTGATGCTCAGAGGGCTCACAGTACATTCTATCAAACATTTAAACTGAAGATGAAGCCTTTAATACTACTGTTGTCCACAAGAGGGACCCCTTAACCCCTTAAGCCCTGAAGGCATTTTTAGAGTTGTATTGTCTGAGTGACACACACAAAAGTAAAGACTCATAACTCCAAAACTATAACAAAGAGAGTCCAAAAGGTAGGTATCGTTTGATAGAACACCTATAAGTCAAACATTTAAACTGAAGATGAAGCCTTTAATACTACTGTTGTCCACAAGAGGGACCCCTTAACCCCTTAAGCCCTGAAGGCATTTTTAGAGTTGTATTGTCTGAGTGAAACACACAAAAGTAAAGACTCATAACTCCAAAACTATAACAAAGAGAATCAAAAGGTAGGTATCGTTTGATAGAACACTTTTCAAATATTTTGAAAATATAAATTACATTACATTTTGGACATTCTGCTGCCGAGAAACTGCTGATAAAAGACAAAAAATATATATAATTTTTATGATAATTTTGCATATCTTTCTTATTTGACATTGAATAACTCAGGAAGGAAATAAGGTAGAAGGAAAATTATTTTTTGGTGAAGCTACATGTTAGCTGCATTTGGATAAAATGTTGTGGTGATTGGATAAAGGAATCAAAAGTTACAGCATTTGGAACCAAGATAGCCTTTTTGTTCAGTCCTTGATGCCCCCATGGGCATTTTTAAAATTGTTTCTCCAGGAAGAATACCTTGTCATAAAAGCAATAGATTATGCTCATTTTGGGCTCATTTTAATTGTAATAATATGCTGTAAAATATTAAGTGCCATTTTCAACGATCTGTGAATGTTTCATGAGCTGTATAATGTTTTTGACACATTGCAGAACATACTACAAAAAAGTATAGTACTATGAAAAAGATGAGTTTTTATGAAATATAGATTATGAAAAAAAAATATTATATTTGCCAGCAAAATAACTCAGCAATACTTAGGAGTTTGTCAAATTGGCTACATTCACTGTAAAGGTCAGACTCTATGCTTTCAAATGACACCAATTTTGTTTTAAGGCAATATTTTTGAAAAATACGATGAATATTTTCGCAGCTAGGTGGCGCCCGCGGGCGGTTTAGAGCGACTAGTCAGCTCTCATTCAGAGTTGATCAAAGTGCACCCCAGAAAGATGAGAGCCTTGTTTTTTAGCTAAGTATGCATCATTACGTGAGGAATATCTCGTGATCAATGCAATGGATCATGTTGGGCTCTTTGTAATCGTTAGAATCTGCTCTCAATAAAGATGTTCGATTTTTCACAATCCATGCATGTTTCATGGAAATATGAGCTGAAAGGTCACATCAAAACAACATAGCATCACTGCTACTGCTACTTCATTGTTGTGCCTGTGCAACTTCATGTGTTAGAAGTCTATGAGGAATATCTTTAGATCTGAGTGATGGATTATGGTGAGTTTGGGCTCTTTTTTAATCTTAACAATCTGCTGTAAATAATGATGTGCCATTTTCCACAATTTATGCATGCTTCATTGAGCTATGAGTTAAAACGCGACATCAGTGCTCCATATACAAGGCTCTGTGTGCGCCTGTGGGGGTTCGTGTGTTACAACTCCATTAGGAATATCTTTAGATCTGAGGGATGGATTATGCTGAGTTTGGGCTCTTTTTAATCGTGAGAGTCTGCTGAAAATAATGATGTTTTTTTTCAATTGTCTACGATCTGTGCATGCTTCATGAAGTTATAAGCGAAAACCAAACGTGAGTGCTTTATGAGTATATACTTGGCTAGGTGCGTCTGAGGTATTTTTTTTGTGTTAGAACGCCATGAGGAATATCTTTAGATATGATTTATGGAATATATTGAGTTTGGGCTCTTTTTAATCATGAGCTGCTGTTGTAAATAACAATGTGTAATTTTTCATGATCGATGTATGTTTCATGAAGATACGAGTAAAAAGGCCAAGTCTAAGCTACCTTGCTTGGCTACGTGCGTCTGTGGATTTTTTTTTGTGTTAGAACTCCATGAGGAATATCTTTAGTTCTGAGATATTAATACCTAAGTAAAATAAATAAATAGCTAAAGCTATAGGCTAACATTCATGTAACATGTGGGTGGCACTGCCAATAAAGCACCTAAAAGCTGTCACAAAGAACCGGCAAAAGTCATGATAATGAATATGTAAAATATAGTAAGGAGACATTTTAATTGTTTATTAATAAAAAAGTGTTTTCTGTGTCGGCTGCAAAGATGAAGTTGACAATGCTGATTCGCGATCTTCACAGTAGTGAACGCGCCACAGAGAAATGCACATTTCATACGGACTACATAGTTTTGTTCTGTTTAAAAGTAGAGGTTTCAAGCTTTCTGTAGACAATAGATATATTTCTCAGGTCTGTGAGGCAAGTATGCTGAGTTTCGGTTCATTTATGAGACAAGCTCCAGTTCATGTGCCGGCGCCTCCGTGTCTTGTTTATCTATTGTCTGCTATATATTTACTTATTTATTAAATCCAGGTAATTGGTTAATGAAACATTGATTAAAATTAACACACACTTAATACAAAACGAAATTCACTTCAATGAAAGGCTTTGTGCTTTCTGTTTGAGGTCTCTGTGAAAGTTTTAAAGCAGTCTTTTAGTGCCGCTTTCAGAGCGGTCACGTCCGTAACCGGGAACTGACACGTTCGTAACATTGTTGTTTTCCTCATAAATGTGAACACGAAAAATAAAATAAAATAAATATATTATGTTCTGTGGAGAGCCAAACCTTCTTCATCCGGTGGGTAGTATTACTTTTGGTTTGCGCAGTGTAAATCACAGAATTACTAAAAAATATTTTGCCACCTAAAAGTTAAAAAAACATTGTGTCACATCACATCCAAGCATGTGTATTTCCCTCATATTAAATATAAAATGCATGTGTAGACTTATATTTTTCTAATGTCTGGACTCCTTTATTAAGGGAGTATGGATATATAAACAGAAGTTTCAATATATTGGTAATAAAATGCATTTTCTGAGAATTTATATTTCAAGTTTTGACTGCAAATGTCACGTCCATAACGTTGGAATTGCCCAATTTTAAATAATTTATCCTCAACTAGTTTTGTGCTGTAGGTCTATGTATTTTATAATGTTAACTTATATTATACTTTATTATACTAATAGTAATTTGAAGAAGTGGTAGCATTAGATCTGGACGGGAAGGATAACTCTAGGAGTTGGAATTGGTGTGTGTTGCGATTCTGCCTTCTCACACTCGACACAGGTTCGTGGCTCTGAGTATCGCGATTTCAGTTTTATATTGCGTATCATTACAGCCCTAGTTCTGAGTGATGGATTATGTTGAGTTTGGACTCATTTTAATTGTAAGCATCTGCTGTAAATAATGATGTGTCATTTTCCACAATCTGAGCATGTTTCATGAAGTTACGAGCGGAAATGTGTCTAAAATTCAGCATCCATATATGATTTTCATATGGGTCTCTTGAGGGGCTTCTTTTACAAAACCTCGCCCAAGTTTAGTAAAAAGCCTGAAAAAATTATGCTTGTTGTATTCTACTCATTGAGACCTTTCAAATGACATATGACACAGGACTATCTGAGCTGTATGATGTATTTGACATATTGCAGTATGTAGTACAAAAAAGTAGTTTATAAATTATGAATTTTTTTCTTCTATTTATCAGCAAATAACTCAGCACTACTTAGGAGTTTATCAAATTGGCTACATTCATTGTAAATTTCAGACTCTAAGCTTTCAAATGACACCTATTTTAAAGGGTCATGAAACCCCCCTCTTTCAGCTCAAGTCTAGCTCACAATCTTTTTGAAAAATGCAACTTAAATGGGCGTGGTGGCTGTGAGAAGTGGGTGTGGTATGGCACGGCAGGGGAAAGGGGAGGGGGGGGGAACTGTCATCGCCAGTGGCCCATGCATATCGACTGTCACTAAAAATCAGTGGTAAAACGTGTGGAAATGCTAGATTTTTTTTATAGCTGACAAAGTTAAAGTCTAATGAAATACACTGACACCTTATTTTTGTCCTTTCAAAAGTAACTGAATGCCCTGCTACATATATTAGCCTACAGTAATCATAATTCTATTTAAAACATAAATGTACATGCATATGTATAATTATGTCATTATAAAATATATATTTGTTTATATACACACTATAAATGCATATATTTGAAAATAATACATTTTCCGCTTATAGCCTAGATCTACGCGCCCCCTGAACCCACATAATAAAGATGGACAGTGACATAGACATTTGCACAAATTAAGCATACGTTCCATACAATTGAGGTATTATCGAAATATCTACATTTTAATAACGAGTGATTATTTAACAAAAGGCAAAAACGGTCAGGCCAGGGTTAGCCTACATTTTAGACAGACACACACACACACACACAGACACACACACACACACACACACACACACCCCTCTGAAGCGATAGAAAAGTCCTCGGGACCGCATCACTCGCGAGACGAAACCTGCATTGGTGTACAAGGCCGAAGTCCACTATTCTCCAGTTGAATGGTTGCTACACACACAGTTTAGATGTGTCCATGGTTGATGGCCAACCAACCGCCCGCAGCCAGAGTCCAGCCCTGGCAGCATCGCGGGGAAAGATGCACTGGAACTTTTGCACCACGAAAACAAACGCGCGTCCCATCATTGCCTCTCTCATCTACTACGCGATATCATAATTTGACATGTCCGTCATTGGAAAGTTCCACGTGGTGTAATGAATAATTAAGAGCAAGTGTCTTCTCATTGTATAAGAAAACTCAGTCATGAATAATTATGAGACACCGATGAGTCATCAAAGTACTATAGTGCTCTGCCACGTCACAGCCTGTGACGTGCACACGATGAAGATTTTAAACCCGGAAGATGAAAATAGCGGAAAAAAACTAAAATTTAACCATTTTCCCCCTACTTTTAAATCTAACAGATGCTAACATTGTCTTCAATGGTGTTCAACACACATACCTCTGTTAAAATCTCAGAAAATTTGGTTTAGGGTTTCATGACCCTTTAAGTTGATCAAAGTAATATTTTTGAAAAATATTATGATTATTTTTTCGCAGCTAGGTGGCGCCTGCGGGCGGTACACTTAGTTTTAGAGGGATTACTCCGCACTTGTTAGAAGTTGATCAAAGTGATTAGATGCATTAAAAAGCTGAGATTCTAAAATGATACATATTTTGTGTTGTTCCATTCAGTGGTTGCTTACTAATTTGATTATGAATTTTTTTCGCGGCGTTAATCTAAACTTTATCATTATCCAGCATTAGCTGATAAACAAATGTTTAAAACCATAATTTTTTTTCAAAGAATTAGGGTGCACTGGTACTATAGATTTATATCATTTGCGTATTCTCCATCATGGATATTTTATTGTTTCAAGCCTACATTTCGGTTCGGCCTATAGCCCAACCGGATATGGCATGACGGTCTTAAATGCTTGAACCCCGTTAATTGCTGCTTGCAGCTATATTTTGTATAGTGTTTGTTAAAATTCAGTTGTTGTTGTTTCAGTTGTTATGTTGTTTTGCACTTTTTAGCACAAATATTTTTAAATATTTGTATAGTTTGTTAAAATGGTTCCTCAACTACATCAGACGTTCATAATAATAACAGAAAAAAAAAAACTTGCCATAGTTTTGTCCTTTTGTCCTTTGTGGCAGTAGCCAGTTTTGGTGTAACAAGTTTTACATTTTGCTGCCAATTATTAAATGTAGTCAGTGTATTAAGAGGCTACAATTTCCAAGTATGCCTAAGTGTAACTTGATCCCATCCCATTAAGCAGAGGTGGGTAATCCAGGGGTCAAAGAGTAAAAGTCCTATGTTTATTCCACCCATAAACTCAGTCAGCTGATTTCACTAATTAGTTATATCTCCTGTCTGAATTAGCAAATCCAGGTTATTGGAACAAAATACTGAGGAGGACTTTTCCTTTCTGAACCTGGACTTTAGACCTCTGCATAGCAATGCCACATGTCAGCCAAGAGAAAAGAAATAAACCAGAACTGGACCTTATCGTAGCCAAAAAATCTGTGTATATTAAATATGTAGTAATTTCAGCCACAGCCTTAGATGAAATCAACTGAAGAGAAAAGAAGACATTACATCTGTGAAGATCTCAGCAGAGGATGATTAAACAACTCCACAAACAGCATTACCAGCTTCACTTATTACTAACCAGACTGACTTTATTTCTGTCAGACGTCTACAAAAGGTTTTATTGAGAATTAACAGAGGTTTAACTCTAATGTGTTTCATTTGAAGTCACCATAACATTGATTAGCGTTTCAATTAGTTGGGCTCTTAACTTTAATTATATATTTTGTCTTTTTTGGCCGCTGTGACAGTGTGTTTGTCAAACACATTTGCAGCAGCAAAGAAAACTAAAGTGAAATGAGATTAGGTGATGATGGTTACCTGTTGATAGTTTTATAATCATCATGAAATAAACTGATTCACTGAGGTTTTTATAATCTAACAATTATGTTGTTCCACTAATATTTTCACAAACCCTGTGTTACTGCAGCATGAGATCCAGCAATATAACAATTGGTTTAAATCTTTTATCAAACATGAAATTAAAAAAAATTGGCCTACGCTGACACACACAGATATCAACAATCATCGTATGAATCTCAACAATGGTGACAATCACAAATATTTAGATAAACAGATTAATTCAGAATATCACTGAAAAGCTACTAATTCACAACAAAAACATAAAAGCAAATATTTAGAATCAAAAAAAATTATAGGACAATTCAGCTGCATAATTTATTCATGTTGCAATGCATGCTGGGAGTTTTGTACTATGCTGGTACCCAGCATGCATTGCAGCAAAGTACTTTTGATTGTCACCATTGTTGAGATTCATACGCTGATTGTTGATGTCTGTGTGTGTCATCATAAACTGACTTTTTTTGTGCTCGTGTTTGTTAAAGTCTTCTAACTTGTTATAATATTGCTGGATCTCATGCTGCAGTAACACAGGGTTTGTGATGTGAAAAAAATATTAATGTGACAACATAATTGTTAGATTAAAATACCTCAGTGAATCAGTCTATTTCATGATGATTATAAAACCATAACCAGGTAACCATCATCACCTGATCTCATTTCACTTTAGCTTTCTTTGCTGCTGCAAATGTGTTAAACAAACACACTGTCACAGCGGCCAAAAAAGACAAAAGATATGATAAGATTTAAGAGCACAACTAATGGAAACACTAATCACTGTTATGGTGACTTCAAATGAAACACATTAGAGTTAAACCTCTGTTAATTCTCAATAAAAACTTTTGTAGACGTCTGACAGAAATAAAGTCAGTCAGGTTAGTAATAAGTGAAGCTGGTAATGCTGTTTGTGGAATTGTTTAATCCTCCTCTGCTGAGATCTTCAGAGATTTAATGTCTTCTTTTCTCTTCAGTTGATTTCATCTAAGGCTGTGGCTAAAATTACTCCATATTTAATATACACAGATTTTTTGGCTCAGATAAGGTCCAGTTCTGGTTTATTTCTTTGCTCTTGGCTGACATGTGGCATTGCTATGCAGAGGTGTAAAGTCCAGGTTCAGAAAGTAAAAGTCCTCCTCAGTATTTTGTTCCAATAACCTGGATTTGCTAATTCAGACAGGAGATAGAACTAATTAGTGAAATCAGCTGACTGAGTTTATGGGTGGAATAAACATATGGCAGGACTTTTACTCTTTGACCCCTGGATTACCCACCTCTGCCATTAAGATGATCTAATGTGTGTTGGTCTGCCTGACCCCTCTTTGTTTGGAATAATTTTATGTTACTCTGCCTTATTTGGGAAAGATGGCCTACAGTAGCCTTAAGTTATCTCATTTTCTAAATACAATTAAATAAACACTTGGTGGTTATTCAAGATCTTGACTGTAGCCTATTTCTATGTTTTTTTTGTTTTTGTTTTCTCCAATACAGTTAATTCATCGTTAGTTTCATTTCTACAAATGGTGCAAACTCTGCTAGATTATAGATAAAAGATTCCCATTCCCCTGCCATTCTGTGATCGGCAGTGATCGGCAATTGGCAGATCATTATTTTGGTGATCGGTAATCGGTGATCGGCCCCAAAAATGCTGATCTGAGCATCTCTACTTTCGGCAGTCTGTAAAAGTATACTTCAGATTTAATGTCAAATCTAGTTGTACAGTCAATCGCAAAGCTCTTTCCTGTTTTAGATGTGTTTTGTGTGTTTTTCACGGCATTCACAGTGAAAACAAATGCTGCCGCTCAGTCTTTTTGTCACTTAGTGGGCGTAACCGCAGTCACTCCAGCCAACGGTGACGTCACACACATACTGTTTGCAAAAATACCCCAAAAAAACAAAGAGGCCTCCTAAGACATGTTAGATGCTATAAGTACACTAGCATAATGATGACCCACAGTTCTTGCACAGTGGTTATTTCAAGGTGTATCACAGAAGGTACTTAAATTATGTAATGTGTGTTTTAAGGTATAGAAAAATTTGCCTGATGTTAAAATACATTTCAAAGTTGTTTATTGATATGTCACAAATCTATTTTTAAACCAAATTAACCTGAAGTTCTCTTACGAGAGTTCTCTCGTACTGCGTCTTAGCTAAGACGCTGCGGGAAAAGTCTCTTTTCACGAAATACTGAAGCAAAAAATTATCCTTAATTTTGTAATATTGTAAAGCGCATTTGCAGCAGCATACAGCCATAGGCGAGACGGCTCGCTCGCTCATTGGCTGCTCTGCGGCAACTGCATAAGCCTATCGAGCGAGGGCTGATGCAACATCAGACCAATGAGGTCTTCCCGCCGAAACGGGCGTGGCCTAGCCTTATAAAGGTAGCTCGAAAAGGCTGACTCACTTGATTTTTCATCTCTTCAGCGAAGCTCACGCAACGTTGGATCACGAGAGAAGCAACGCGTCGTCTGAGAAGCAATTCAGCGGGACGAGCCACTTGAAGCCGCTGGCCAGCGCCGCCTTCCACTGCCGTACCTGCTGCGCATTCCGGCGCCTATATCCTTCTATATATTTCTGTGTATAATGTGTATTATGTACATTTTACACTAAAAGAGCCGGGCGTCTTTTTCAAGACGCCCCCCTTTCCTAGAGGATCTCGCAGCTCTCGCGCTCGCTGACGGCGACCGCCCTCACTCCGAGCCGATTGCCTATGGTGACTCTGAGGACTCACCTGGCATCCTTCTCCGAGGCTGCTCCTCCTGGAAGCGGACGGTCGGGGTTAGTTTTTCTTTACGTTACAAGAAAAACTACCCTGCCTCTGCGCGTCATTCACCGGCGAAAGGAGAAAAGTGTGTTCGTAGTTACTGGCCCCTTTTCTCTTACATTTCCCAGTTCCCTGTCGGCGACTGGAAATGTCATTTGCAGCAAGCGCACGCCTGCCAGCAAACGCCGAAGAATACATGTTGACGCTCAACGCATACCAAAAGCCTGTATCCCCCTGTGGCTCAGTGGTGGAATGATAGGTTTTAACGCATGGGAGACCGGAGTTCGTTTCCCGGTCTTGCGGCATATATTTATGCCGCCAATGCTCCGCTCTGTCAGTCCCCCGGGGGCGACTGCAGAGGTGTATTTTTGCAGCCAGCAAGCGCGTAGTACCCGCTTGCCTGCAACCGAACACTGTTTCTACAGTTCCCGTGCGTCACTGGCGAAAAGAGAATGGAGTGTTTTAGCCCCGCTGAAACCGGGCGATATCCACTCTTCTCACATTCTGACACTTTTCAGGCGTCTGAAAATGTCAGTATTGCATGTTGTACTACACACATGCCTGCAACTAACGCTAGTGTGGTTAATACTCGCGGTAACTGAAAGCCTATGTGTCTTCCTCTGTGGTCCAGTGGTAGATTCATAGCCTTTCGCGCAGTCGACCCGGGTTCGATTCCCAGGTCCGACGGCAGAAAAATTTATGCCGTCACATACAATTCGCTCTATCAGTCCCCTGAAAGGCGACTGCAGATGTGAATTTTTGCAGCCGACGAGCACGTTGTACAACCCGTGCCCGCTTGTCTGCACACGCATTCGCTCTGCTCAGGCAGACAGTGCGCTCAATGCAGTAAATGTGTCCGCTCTTCCGAGCCCACATTCACTCACAGACATTACATGTCCTACGGGACTCGCCCAGCCCTCCCTCACTCGGTTAAACACCGTGGCGAAGTCGAGTGCGTCTGAAAATGTCGATATTGCATGTTATGCTACCCGCATGCTTGCAAACAAATACTCGCGTTTAACTGAAAGTCAATGTGTCTTCCACTGTGGTCCAGTGGTAGATTCTAAATCTTTCGCGCGGGCGACCCGGGTTCGATTCCCAGGTCTGACGGCAAAAAGTTTTTATGCCGCCAAATACAAATCGCTCTGCCAGTGCCCTGAGAGGCGACTGCAGATATGTATTTTGCAGCCGACGACCACGTGGTACAACCCGTGCCTGTTTGCCTGCACACAAAAGCCGTTTTACGGCTACCCAGAAATATCCCATATGGATGTATTTTCTGGTGTCCCGGCCACGGCCGATGGTGTTATAAATGTAGTGCTGATGCCCAGTGCCCATCGCTACACACAAGCACAGCCCCTCACACGGGGCTTGCGCCCATAAATTCGACTCAGGTCGATCGCGCACCCAACATAGTAAATGTGCACATTCCCCAGTGCCACAAACACTATGTCACACGTGTCACGTGGTTTCTGTAAAACGAAACCTGTGCACGCTCGCTCTGCTCAGGCAGACAGCGCGTCAAAAGCAGTAAATGTGCCCGCTTCCCGCCCACACTTACTCACAGACAACGAGTCCCACGAGACTCGCTCAGCCCTCCCTCTCTCGGTTAAGCACCGTAGTGGGGTCGAGGACGAGCGCTCTGCCCGCTGTGATCAGCGCGCTCCCCGCCTCGAATGTCACAGGCATAACGCCTACGTTACAGCACGCCCGAAGCACCTCTGTCGCCCAGAGGTTTCGGAATGGGTGCTAGACATTATAAGAGAGGCTACTCGCTACAGTTTTGTCGACGCCCTCCCCGCTTCACAGCGCGCGTCGAAACTACGGTGAATTCAGAAGTAGCACACCTACTTCGTGCCAAAATATCAAAACTGATGAGCAAAGGGGCTATAGAGCCTGTATCTCAAGCTCAAAGCGAAGGGGGGCTATACAGCAGATACTGTCTGGCAAGAAAGACGGGGGTTTCAGACCCATACTGGATCTAAGACAGCTAAACGAAGCATTAGCGAAACGCAGTTTCAGAATGCTTACAACCAGGAAAATCCTCGCGCATATTCGCAGAGGAGGCTGGTTCATGTCAATAGATCTGAAGGACGCGTATTTTCAAATACAGATAGCGTCATGTCACAGGCAATACTTGAGGTTCGCCTTCGAGGGCCAGACATACCAGTATAACAGTCCTGCCGTTCGGCCTGTCCCTGGCGCCTCGTACATTTACGAGGTGCATGGACGCAGCGCTCGCTCCTCTCAGACTCAGAGGCATGCGAGTGCTGAACTATTTGGACGACTGGCTGATTCTGGCTCAATCACGATCAGAGCTCGTGGAGCACAGGGCCATTTTACTCGATCACCTCGAGAAACTTGGTCTCAGAGTCAACTGGACGAAGAGTTCACTGAACCCCAGTCAAACGATCCCGTTTTTGGGTATAGTTCTGGACTCACAGTCTATGATGGCGCGGCTGTTGCCACAGCGCGCGCTGGACATTCAGCGCGCAGCGAGCTCTCTCCGCTGCGGCGCGACCTTCCCGCTCAGGGAATTTCAGAAGATGCTAGGTCTCATGGCCTCAGCATCACCAGTTCTTCAGTTGGGCCTGCTCCGCATGCGCCCCTTGCAGTTCTGGCTGAAAGCGCGGGTACCGTGCAGAGCGTGGGTATCCGGTCGGCTGCGTCTCAAGGTCAATCAGAGCTGTGTTACAGCTCTAAAACCTTGGACAGCGAACGACTGGTACCAATCAGGTGTAAGCCTGGGGACTTCCTCGAGAGTGAAAGTGGTGTCGACGGACGCCTCCACCTCGGGATGGGGAGCGCTGCTCGAGGGCAGACCGTTCTTTGGCCTGTGGTCAGAACGAGAAAAGCTCCGACATATCAACTGTCTGGAAATGCTGGCAGTGGAAAACGCGCTGACGCGCTTTCGTCCCCGAATCAAGGACCATCACGTCTTAGTCCGTTCGGACAACATGTCTGTGGTGTCCTACATAAATCACCAGGGCGGTCTCAGATCCCGAGACCTGTACAGGTTGGCGGAACGCCTCCTGGTTTGGGCTCAGCACAACTTGCGCTCGCTGAGAGCAGTTCATGTGCCTGGGCTACAGAATCTGGGTCCAGACAGACTGTCCAGAAACAACATTCCCACGAGCGAATGGTCTTTACACCCACAAACAGTCCAGCTGCTGTGGGAGAGATTTGGCAGAGCGGAAGTGGACCTCTTCGCGTCCCACGAAAACGCTCACTGCCCCGTGTTCTTTTCCAAGAACGAAAGCGCGCTGTCCCAAAGGTGGCCTCGCTGTCCGCTCTATGCTTTTCCCCCCGTCTCCCTCCTTCCTCAGGTGATAGAACGGGTGAGGGAAACGAAATGCTCAGTGCTGCTTGTAGCACCACTTTGGAAGAACCAACCATGGTTTCCAGATTTGATGCAGTTAGCAGACACTGCCCCGTGGCCAGTGCCGTTGAGGAGGGACCCCCTCTCGCAGGCCAGGGGCTCGATTTGGCACCCTCGACCAGAGTTGTGGTCCCTCCACGTGTGGGCGCTCAACGGTTACCCGCTGATCTCTCAGTGGGAGTGCTAAATACTATCACTCAGGCTAGAGCTCCGTCGACTCGACGGCTCTATGCTTCAAAGTGGTCGGTATTCTCCAGCTGGTGCACAGCTCGGGGATGTTCACCCCTCGATTGTGAGGTGACGGAGGTTCTCTCCTTCCTACAGGAGCTGTTGGATAAGGGCAGAGCCCCCTCCACGCTCAAAGTTTATGTGGCGGCTATCGCAGCGTTCTCTGAAACAACGCATGGTCAGTCAATAGGAAGGAACGATTTGGTCATCCGCTTCTTCAGGGGAGCTAGGAGGCTGAATCCTCCCAGACCTCCCTCAGTCCCTGTATGGGACCTCTCTACGGTTTTGGAGGCCATGAAAGGTTCCCCTTTCGAGCCCATCCAGACGATTAGCCTCAAACATCTGTCATTTAAGACAGTGTTCTTGCTGGCTCTCGCTTCAGTGAAGCGCATAGGTGACCTGCACGCGCTCTCGGTGAGCCCGACGTGCTTGGAGTTTGGGCCTAATGACTCAGGAGTCATACTCAAACCTCAACACACCGTTTCGGGCTCAGGTTATTTCCCTGTCTGCCCTGCCGGTGTCGGAAGAGGAAGGAGACTTAAGTTCTCTTTGCCCTGTTAGGGCTTTAAGAGCTTATGTGTCTCGCTCTGCTGTCTTCAGACAGACTGAGCAGCTGTTTGTCTCGTTCAGTGGACGTTCCAAGGGAATGGCTGTTTCGAAACAAAGCCTATCCAGATGGATAGTTGACGCCATAGCGTTAGCTTACACTTCCAGGGGTCTTCAGTGCCCACTGGGTGTCAGAGCGCACTCCACGAGAGGCGTTGCCTCGTCGTGGGCCTGGTCTAGTGGGATATCCTTACAGGATATATGTATGGCGGCAGGTTGGGCCTCGCCGTCTACATTTATCAGGTTTTATAACCTAGAGGTTCCCGCCTTACAGGCTAAGCTGTTGTCGGTGTAGCTGAATCAGTAGTCTAATTGGAACACTGAGATCGCAAGCGCAGCGCGCTGCCGACTGTCATATGGGCAGTATTGCGTAAGACCCACATTCCCACATTAGTCAGGCTCTTGCCTTGACTATGTGATGTCATATTATCGCGTCTGCGGACGCTGCTATATATGGGGACGGAGGGTTCCCCCTCCTGTTCTAGGACTCTCTGTGAGTCCCTCTAGTGATTGTGCACTGTAAATCCTGGGCTTCGCTTCCAGGTTTATTGGTGTTTCATCCCTGCACGCACGGCGTTTTACATTGGGTTCCCGCAGCGTCTTAGCTAAGACGCAGTACGAGAGAACTCTCGTAAGAGAACGTACTCGGTTACTAACGTAACCTCGGTTCTCTCTAGAAGAGGGAACGAGTACTGCGTTCCCCGCCGTGCGTACGATTCACTCTGGTTCGCTTCGGCGATGAAATAAATCAAGTGAGTCAGCCTTTTCGAGCTACCTTTATAAGGCTAGGCCACGCCCGTTTCGGCGGGAAGTGGCAAGGAGGGCGCGAAGCGCCCTCATTGGTCTGATGTTGCATCAGCCCTCGCTCGATAGGCTTATGCAGTTGCCGCAGAGCAGCCAATGAGCGAGCGAGCCGTCTCGCCTATGGCTGTATGCTGCTGCAAATGCGCTTTACAATATTACAAAATTAAGGATAATTTTTTGCTTCAGTATTTCGTGAAAAGAGACTTTTCCCGCAGCGTCTTAGCTAAGACGCAGTACTCGTTCCCTCTTCTAGAGAGAACCGAGGTTACGTTAGTAACCGAGTACGATTATATGTATACACAATTATTTAAAGTAAATATTAATCTAATGTTAATTTATAAATATATTATTGTTCATTGATAATTCATTTGTGTTCATAATTCATTAAATAATGAATTATGTTAACAAATTTAACTTTATTGTTTTCAAGTTAATAATGCATACTGCTGTCTTTTTTTTTTTTTATCATAGAAACATTTTGTACTTTCTTCTTCAGGTCAATGAAGTAACTCTGCCTGATGCAAAATGGAAAATGGGACATATTTTTACTTCATGTTATTTGAAAATCTCGGGTACATAAAATATGTTTTCTTCAGTTTGGGATTTATTCTGTACTGTGCTATCATATTATTTAATGTCCTTATTATGCTTGTAATATTTCTGGAAAGGACTTTACATCAGCCCATGTACATTCTGATTTCATGTTTGTCTTTCAACTCTGTGTTTGGAACAGCTGGCTTTTTCCCAAGAGCACTGACAGACTTGCTGTCTGATACACACTCAATCTCCCGTGAAGCATGTGTCTTACAGTCTGTTGTAATTTTCACGTACGCCGCAAATGAATATACAATATTAATGTTAATGGCAATTGACAGATTTGCTGCAATCAGTAAACCTTTACAATACCACAACATAATTACACCAAGCGGCAACCTCCCCGTCTCTCTCTTGAAACCGACACGGAAGTGAGTTAAACTGCAATTCGTTGACTGGCCGCTTGAGGCTGTTGTCAGAAGTGAGTCAAATCTGTATCTCCCCCATGTTAAAATGCCAAATTTTACAGCAGAAAAAAACGTGTTTAAAGCCTGGTGTCTGTATGTGGATTTGGTCTATACAGCTAATTTTGCCCTTCATAACAACTGTGAGGGGGGTGAATTATTTTATAACTCGTCCGTTTAGTTGATTAATATTTAAATTTAAGGGTGTGGCCAAGCCACTTGAGTGACAGATGGATTGCCGCTGTCAGTGCTAGCCGTTTGTCTGCTGTTACTAGCCGTCACTTCACCTCAGCAATGTTAGCTGCTGAACTTGCCTTCTCTTCAGTGTTTGTGCTTTTTTTCGGGATTATTATTTCATACAATTTAATATTGGGTAACGTTACAAAGCCCACGTCTTTGGATTCCGTCGTTATCGTTCGAGAGAACAACCAGCGCTGTATTTCAGTTGTTTTCCTCTGTGAACATGCACTAATGGATGTCTGACAATTTCGTTGCTTTTTGGGGTTTTCAAATTTAAAACGTCAATAAATGCTCGTTCGTTCTGCTCCCATGGAACAGATGGATTATAATATGCTTATGTAAGTTACAGTCAGATGAAATCATGCAGGCGTCGGCGCTTTCTCTGTCCGTGCAATAAATGCACATGAATGAGCGCGGATTTTCTAGCGCATTTACTTGCACTTCAAAGGCAATATATCTATGGTTTAACGGTTTAACCCATTTGAGAGACGGCCAACATCAGAATTTAAAATGGACTGAATAAGCTCTACGAACTTGAGCGATGCCGCGCTGACGGACCATGAAAGAGTGACGGACATGTATGCACATAAATCACTGTCATACACAAACACTCTCGAAGTAATACACAGTCTCACTTGTAGCCATGTCTTTTAACTATTATAATATTTCGAAGGGCAAAAATAGGAACGTTTAATTGGCTTCACATCATCAGCTAACTCGATCACGTCGAGCTAGGTGATTTCAGATAGCCAGGCTCCTCAGCTCCACTCACGCCCCGCCTGTTTGTCTATTTTCTGTTATCCGGGAGTGATGCAAGGCCAAGATGGCGACGGCCGGCTCCGCCCACTTTAGGCTTCAAAAATGCTCTTCAGAAACCTACGGGTGACGTCACGGACACTACGTCCATATTTTTTTACAGTCTATGAATTACACCAAGGTTTTTAATTGTTTCAGTAGGTATAAACGTGGCTTATTCATTTATTTTACTTAGTATTGGTGGTCTTTTAAGTACAAAACTGAGAATGTGTGGTAACAAATTGTTTAAGGTGTACTGCCACAACTATGAAGTAGTCAAGCTCTCTTGTGAAAGCACAATAATTAATAATGTTTTAGGCTTGTTTATATTAATCACAACTACTGTCATCCCTTTAAGTTTAATATTATATTCTTATGTAAAAAGTATTATTGTTTGTCAAAGAAGCTCATCACAGTTCAAGGGCAAAGCTTATCAAACTTGTATTCCACACATAGTGGTCCTTTTGAATTTCTCAATTGCTATTATTTCTGATGTCACTTTGAGTCGAGTTGTCAACGTAGAACTTCCTATATGGCTGTCAGTTTTTCTTTCACTGGAGTTCCTTATTATACCACCCATCCTGAACCCCCTTGTTTATGCTTTAAACCTGCCTGATATACGCAAAAAAATTATGTGTCTTATAAAGCCCTCCAGGTAGATGTTTTTTTTTTCTTCTTTTTTTTTGGTGTAATAAATGTTACACAGAATAATATACAGACTATTATATATATATATATATATATATATATATATATATATATATATATATATATTATTATTTTTTTATTATTATTATTATTATTTTTTATGTATTTTTTTTAATTGTAACCAAATTAAAAGTTTCACACTCTAAAGTTATGCCTTCCATGCTACATTTTAATGATTGTTGGACCAAATGGACCATATTTGTCATATTTGGACCAAGCCACATTTTGCCTGCTTTTAGTCTCACCAGCAGAGGTGGGAAATCCAGGGGCCAAAGAGTAGAAGTCCTGCCATATGTTTATTCCACCCATAAACTCAGTCAGCTGATTTCACTAATTAGTTCTATCTCCTGTCTGAATTAGCAAATCCAGGTTATTGGAACAAAATACAGAGGAGGACTTTTACTTTCTGAACCTGGACTTCACACCTCTGCATAGCAATGCCACATGTCAGCCACGAGCAAAGAAATAAACCAGAACTGGACCTTATCGTAACCAAAAAATAGTAATTTCAGCCACAGCCTCAGATGAAATCAACTGAAGAGAAAAGAAGACATTAAATCTCTGAAGGTCTCAGCAGAGGAGGATTAAACAACTCCACAAACAGCATTACCAGCTTCACTTATTACTAACTAGACCAGTGATCTCAAACTCAATTCCTGGAGGGCCACAGCTCTGCACAGTTTTGCTCCAACCCTAATCAAACACACCTGATCCAGCTAATCAAGGTCTTCAGGATTACTAGAAACTTCCTTGCAGGTGTGAGTTAGAGCTGGTTGGAGCTAAACTGTGCAGAGCTGTGGCCCTCCAGGAATTGAGTTTGAGACCACTGAACTAGGCTGACTTTATTTCTGTCAGACGTCTACAAAAGTTTTTATTGAGAATTAACAGAGGTTTAACTCTAATGTGTTTCATTTGAAGTCACCATAACAGTGATTAGTGTTTCCATTAGTTCGGCTCTTAATTCTTATTATATCTATTGTTTTTTTGGCTGCTATGACAGTGTGTTTGTTAAACACATTTGCAGCAGCAAAGAAAGCTAAACTGAAATGAGATCAGGTGATGATGGTTCCCTGTTGATGGATTTATAATCATCATGAAATAGACTGATTCACTGAGGTATTTTAATCTAACAATTATGTTGTCACATTAATATTTTTTTCACAACACAAACCCTGTGTTACTGCAGCATGAGACCCAGCAATATTATAACAATAAGTTAGAAGACTTTAACAAACACGAAAAAGCCACAGTCTTAGATGAAATCAACTGAAGAGAAAAGAAGACATTAAATCTGTGAAGATCTCAGCAGAGGAGGATTAAACAACTCCACAAACAGCATTACCAGCTTCACTTATTACTAACCAGACTGACTTTATTTTTGACAGACTTCTACAAAAGTTTTTATTGAGAATTAACAGAGGTTTAACTCTAATGTGTTTCATTTGAAGTCACCATAACAGTGATTAGTGTTTCCATTAGTTGGGCTCTTAACTCTTATTATATCTTTTGTCTTTTTTTGGCCGCTGTGACAGTGTGTTTGTCAAACACATTTGCAGCAGCAAAGAAAGCTAAAGTGAAACGAGATCAGGTGATGATGGTTACCTGTTTGGCACTTTCGCCAAACCTTCAGCCTGTGGTCGGACCCTTCGTTTCTACAGGCAGGTGTTCCCATAGAACAAGTGTTCAGTTCTGTTGGTAGGGATTCCATTTCTGTCGGATCCCTCCGACAAACGTTGGAGTGACCGACATGTAAGCGAACGTCTCGGTTACGTATGGTAACCCACGTTCCCTGAAAGACGGAACGGAGACATTCGTCCCGTCGTCATGTTGTTGTACCATCGCTACAGACGGCCGGGTCCCTGGCTTGGCTCCTCAGCGAAAACCAAGGATGCGTTGCACCTGCTGCTCATTATATACCAGCACTGTGTGATAGAAGCAGCTGGTGCAATTATCGCATGCCAATGTGCATTAGCTCGTTTAGTTTCTCTAGAAGTAGATTGGTCTCTCAGCTAAGATCCCATTTCTGTCGGATCCCTTCCTCTTTCAGGGAACGTGGGTTACCATACGTAACCGAAACGCTTCATTTTCTTGCTGTTTCAGGTGTGTTCCATATGCCTGGTTAACCCCCTGACGTTGGATGACGCGCGGGCGCGTCAACTCGATGTTTACTTAAAGTTTCTATTAATATCTCCGTGATTGTGCAGCACACATAAATGGTTCTGATTTTGCCATAATCGATAGATTCTCAGCTTCAACGTCTTTATTCTCTCGAGATCGTACGTGACTCATACAGAGAGCAAGAGGGAAGACAAGATGACCGTTCACCTTGCGTGATTGGTGGGCTAGCTTGCCTGTCTGCATTTTGTGTGAAACCAACCAATAGATGCGGTTGAAATCCCTAAGTACCCCCTCACATTGAGGAAAATACCAAGCTGACATGGAGAGAGAAAGAGTAAAAAAGTCAGCGAAAGAAAAAGTCAGCGAAAAAACATGGCAAAAACATATATAAAGAAAAGGAAAAGTAAGAAGAAGACGAGGAGAGATAATGGCGAAGACACTGACATTGAAAGACGTACTTGCGGCGGTTTTGGAGAGCAGCGACGAGGATGAAAGGCGAGTTTCCGAGCCTGATGGATTTTCTTCTGATGAAGATGAGGATTATGATCACAGAAGAGATCCAGTTGAAGACGGGTAAGCGTATTTATTTTATAAAAACATTGTTCGCATGGTGCACTTTGTGCTAGTGCTAACTGTGACTATCTTGGCTAAAATAAGCTGTGCTGTGCTGCTTTGTGTATCTGAACTTTGACAAATTGACTGCGCTTTTAGCAAAGTGTTTACTTTATGTAAAAGTTATTTTCTTGTGTAAAACTGGGGTACACTTACAAATAGTAACGTTGTAGGCATGTAGGCTGTTCTTGGTGGTCTCCTTTTGATAACTAATGTAATATTTCTTCATCTCAATTCACAATTTGAATAACATTATCTCTTGTAGTGATGAATCGATATGTTTTGGCCAAACTGACAATGCAAGTCCTAACTTATTTGTTTTTGTGTTTTTTCAGAGAGGATTCACAGCTACCAGGGCCCAGTGTAACACAGGCAGCCTCACCTGTGCCTGCCACCAGTCACCAGGTCACCACCAGCCCTTACACAGCAACCATCATCACCAACCTGGCCAGCTAAGAGGTCCCTTAGACCTCAGAGGATTAAAAGTTATGGTGGGTTTTCATCGTCATTGTTGTTTACTGGACGATTATATCGGATGTTCAGTTCAACATAATCTGCTGAGCGCCTACAATTATCCTGCTACGTGACCGCTGTTTGATTGACTTGCTTTCACGGAGAGACTCTGCTACGAGTGCAGAAGTATAAGGCTACGTTTACACGTGGATGGCTATTTTCATAAACGGACATTTCTCCCCTCTTCGTTTTCAAAAATAACATCGTACACACGAACCTGTGTATATGCTGTCAAGAGCATGCCAAACCTGTAGGTGGCAGTGTAACGAGAAGCTCAAGCCCACCTTAGCCAATCAGAATCCCGAAAATAGTCACATTCTGTGACGTCGCTGCCTAAAACTCCGTTTTTCTCTGTTTACATGCAAACGTGCAAACGAAGATTTTCAAAATCTCCACTCTGGCCGGAGTTTTTAGAAAGAATCGGTTTCATTGGCGAATCCTCCGTTTGCGTGTAAATGAAGGGAAATGTCTCCGTTTTTCAAAATAACCATGTACGTGTAAACGGGGCCTAAATTAGCCTTCAGATGTCACGCATAATTTCCATGTCGCAGTGAAGTTATTCTTTTTTCTTTTCTTTTTTTTCTCGTACAGGTATTGCAACACGGCTCAGTGCAGTGTTTCAGTGCCTGCACATTTGACTTTCCCTTCACTCATTCCTCTCACTGAACTCTTTTCTGAACTATTCTTCGTCTGCGTCTGTTATATTTGTATAGCTTCTTGTTGGGTTTGTTATGTTTTTATATTTTATAATTTTAATAGGCCTATGGTATCAGTGAAAGACTGGCATACTTGGCTTGACATTGGACGTTCGATATTTGCAAATTTATGCAAATTTAGCAGTTTTGCAAACTGTCTCTAAAGTTACATAAGACATGGGTAAACAGGTTTCTAACTTCAAAAGCATTTTACTTACAGTCATAAACTGTTCATGAACTGTGTTCATGTAGGTGTCAGGCATGATGCACATGTAACAAACGTAACTTAAGGCACCAATGAAAATCAAAATTAGGTTCGGCTCTTGAAATGAATTGGCTACGACCTCTGTTTGATAGCAAACGCAGTATCAAAACATTTATTTTAACATTCCACAAGAATTGTGAAATCACATATAGAAAATAACAATATCATCACTCAGTTTAAACGAACATAATGCACTCTGTAACATATCACCTCAAATATGACTTGGAAAACAGTCAGTTAAAATATGCGTGAATAGTGCAAAGTGCTTATTTTACAGAATTAAACATGTTTAATCTAGAAAGTTACCGAACTCAAAATCACAAAGCCACGAATAGGATGGCAAAAGGCGTTACAAACATCCTTTATGCTGGCTCTAGGCCGCCTCAAAACATTAGCCCATTAGGGTAACCCCGTAGCTGAATAAACATACATGAATTCACGTTACGCAATCTCTTCATTAACAACGCACATGTATGAAACAAAATGGCGTTTCAAATAGCAACGGTAGATTAGCAAAGATAAACATATCAATTATCTCCGACTGGTTTTATTTTATTGTCAAAGGACATAACAGGAATAGCAAAGTAACAAAGTGCACATAATATATTATTGTTTCGTTTTTAATCAACTTAAGGTGACATGCTAGCAAAAAGTTTTCTTTCTGTTGTACTCACCGGAGATTCTTAAACTTATCCAAAGAAAACAAAAGTGTAAACGGCAGTTTACAATAAGGCTTCTTGCCACTCTTACTAGCTAATATCAACATGAAAATTATTTCTCCCGTGTGTTAAGTGGTCTGCTTCACTATATTTATCTCACTCCATCTTCATCTCACTTGACAAAAGGGTAGAAAAGAAAAGAAAAAGAAAAATCGCTCATCTTCTTTAGCTACACAACCGAGTGGCTCAGCCAATAAACTTGAAGCAGCGCCATCTAGGGAAACGGAGAATCACAGCAATTACAGTACTTTGGCCCTGTGCAGTTTAGGTGGGCTACACACACCTTTTAGATTGTTGATATTAAAATAAATGTGAGCTCATGCTGTAGTGAAAAATAGCAATTTGACAGTTTAGTTTGTTAAATATTAGTGAAATTCAACTATGGAATTATTTTTGTGCCTTTAATATTGAACGTAACTTTTCAAGAAATTAATGACATTTTTGACTTTCGCTGATCTGTACTTACAAATGCGCTTGCTGAAGCTCAAACGTGCTGTGTAACACAAGAATGAATCTCATTGGTTCTTGCGAAAGTTTAAACATGCTTGCTTAACACAAGAATGAACTTCATTCCATAGCCATTATGATAATAATGATGTATATACTGTACAAACTGTATATGAAGACGAGCTAGCTGAGCGTGTCCGCACCCGAATTCAAGGGGAAAAGGAGTCCATTAGAGATTTCGCTTTCACTTACAGAGCTCTATGCAAGTGCTGGAAACCTTCACTGACAGAGAATGAGTTAGTCAAAATGATACTAAAAAACATTAAACCATACCTTGCCAGTCAACTTCGCAGCAGAGTAAGTATAGTGGATGAACTGGTAAAACTTGGGCATCAACTAGAAAAGGACTATGTTCAACAGCTGCATTATGAGAGGCGGACAATAACTTCACCTGTACCACAAAAACCTACCTCCAACCGCCAAGTTGAAAGACCCGCCGTCCAATGCTGGAGATGTAAAGGTCAGCATCCGCCTGGAAACTGTCCACAATACTCCACTTCACCTTTCACATCACCTCAAAGTCCTTTTCATCCTGCAGGAAATAAGCGAAATTTCCCAGCACAAAAATCAGGAGGAGCACCATCAAATAACGCCCTGTCTGTCACACCTCCATCCCAACCATCAACTGTGACTGCATCTTTTACTTCTAAACGTGAGTCTATACCTCAACAGTTGGTTGTCCCGATTACCATTGGCAGATGGACAGGAAAGGTTATAGTTGACACTGGGGCAAGCTATACTCTTTTACATGAAAGCTTATGGACAGAGCTTGCATCCTCTGATCCACTCTGGACTTGGTCTCTTGGTCCACTCTACTTGGCAAATGGTGAGACCACTCTACATGTAGGATGGACAAACACCGAAATAACACTCCATAACCAAGTTTTTTCTCTGCCTGTAGCCATGCTTTCTACCAAAGCTCTAGCGTACTGCGAATGAAAAAACTTTAATAAGAAGTCTGGTAGACACAGCACACTTACCACCCGAGGGAAAGTGCCAACTGCTCCACCTCTTAGAGAACAATCCTCAAGTCTGTACCCTCCAGCTCGGAAGAATCTCCTATACTCACATAATAACCTCTCAGTATGACCTGAACCATTTTAGGACTATCCCAGAAAGCCCCACCCAGTTTTCCAGCCTGTCAAGAAGTATGTTGTGATCGACAGTGTCAAATGCAGCACTGAGGTCGAGTAGTACCAGCACTGATAATTTGCCTGAATCAGTATTTAAGCGAATATCGTTTATTATCTTTATGAGCGCTGTCTCTGTGCTATGGTGCGGTCTGAAACCAGATTGAAAATTGTCAAAGTATCCATTCGAGCTTAAGAATTTGTTCAGCTGGTTGAAGACAACTTTTTCAATGATCTTGCCTATGAAAGGAAGATTTGAGATCGGTCTATAGTTGCTTAATAGGGTCTTATCCAGATTGCTCTTTTTCAGAAGGGGCTTGACAACTGCAGTTTTCAGGGAGTTTGGAAAACTCCCAGAGAGAAGTGAGGCATTTACCACTTCTAGAAGATCTGCTTCTAAACTGTTTAACACACTTTTGAAAAAAGATGTGGGAAGTGTGTCAAGGTCGCATGTTGATGTTTTAAGGTGCTGTACAGTTTCTTCCAAAATTTTGCCATCAATTTCTTTGAAATCAGACAAAGTTACTACTTTCTCAGGTGATCTGATCTGTCTGACCCCAGCGCAACTCAAGGATGTGCTGATCACCTTTCTGATATTATTGATTTTCTTAGAGAAGAAAGAAGCAGACTCACTGCGCTTGCTGTTTGAGAGCATTTCACTGGGAATCTGGCTTGGGGGGTTTGTCAGTCTCTCTACAGTAGCAAAAAGAGTGCGTGTGTTTAAATTGCTGTTTATAATATTTGAGAAGAAAGTCTGTTTAGCTTTGCCTAGTTCCATAATGAAAGCATGAAGGCTGTCTTTGTAGATGTTATAATGGACTACAAGTTTTGTCTTCCGCCACATGCGCTCTGCTTTTCTGCATTGTCTTTTCATAATTTGCACTGCTGTTGAGTTTCTCCAAGGTGCTTTTTGTCTGCCACTCTTCTTCCTGACTTTCACAGGAGCAATATCATCAATTACACTTTTAACTTTTGAGTTAAAAGAATCAAGGAGAAAATCAACAGAGTCAGCAGATATGCTTGGTGTTAAAGATATAGCCTTCATAAATGTGTTCTCATTTAAGCATCTCTTCTTGACAGATACAGATCTAGCTTCAATGGCAGGAGAGATCAATATATCAAAGAAAATACAGAAATGATCAGACAGTGCTACATCCTTAATAACAATCGATGAAATGTTTAGACCCTTACTGATAAGTAAATCTAGAGTGTGTCTGCGATTGTGTGTGGGTCCATGTACATGCTGATTCAGATCAAAAGTTTTTAAAACAGTTTTGATTTCTTTTGCCATATTGGTTTCTGCATTATCTATGTGAATGTTAAAATCTCCAGCAATGGCAAAACAGTCAAACTATGAGGTAATTGTTGATAACAGTTCTGTAAAGTCCTCAGCAAAGGCTGGAGAGTATTTTGGAGGCCTGTAAATAATGATGAGTAAAATGCGTGGAGCACCTTTTAACACAATACCAAGATATTCAAAAGACGTGTAATTCCCAAATGATATTTGCTTACATTGATAGATATCTTTAAAAAGAGCTGCTAAACCCCCACCTCTCTTAACAGCTCTGCAGACACTCATACAAGTAAAGTTAGAAGGGGCTGTTTCATTTAGGATTGTTGCACTGCAGCTGTCTTCTAGCCAGGTTTCATTTAGAAGCATACAATCCAGGTTGTTTGTGGTTATTAAGTCATTGACTAGAAGTGATTTATTTTTAAGTGAGCGGATGTTTAAAAGTGCTAACTTAACAGTCTTACTTTTTTTCCCTACACCAATCTTAGTTAGACGTGCAATAGGCACCAGATTAGTTGGGTTTGCTGTACGGCTATTGAAGGCCTTATACTTTCTATCTTGTAATAGAACAGCAATAGAGAAAGATACAGGCACACTGGGTTCCCGCTTGTTCTGTAAACATTTGAGAAATTTACTGTTATCATAGCGGGGACCCAACACATATCACTGAGAGCTGGTATCAGTTCAGTTGTTGTGGGCCCTGGCGTTGTGGCAGAGGCCGAAGAGCTCCCAAGGAGGGGGAGGGCGAGCTGGGCCCGCAGGCTTTGGTGGTAGCGGTGCCTGCCGTTTTCTGGTTGATATCTGGGGGCTTGCAGCAAAAGAGTGGTTAGTTTGGTTCCAGCATACACCAGTTCTTCCATTTTCTGTGAGTTGCTGAAGAGAGGGAAAAAGTGTCTGGTGAGAGGGGCTGTTGCTCCGGTGTTATCGGAGGCTGTAATATGCTGTCCTGGCTTCCCTGGCTGTTTTTTAGGAAGTCGCCCTTGGGTGCTGAATCTTGGAGCAGTTCTAATATGTCACAGTCTGTCTGTGGTGAGCTCTGTGGGCAGGGCTCAGCTGAGATTGTGTCCGTGAGCAGAGGTTGTTGTGGCGGAGTGGTGTTATCTTTGTCCTTGTGTGATATGTCAACATCATGTCCATTTTGCTGCTGAAGTGAAGTCCCGTGGTCATTCATACTGTGTCCAGGTGTGTGTGTGCCATTCAGATTGAGTGGATTGGCACACACTGCAGAAGGATGACTGAGGGAGAAGTAGATATTGTCCTTTAGCACTCTTGAGCCAAGTTTGTTTGGATGTCGGCCATCCTGATGAAACAGTTGTCTCTGACTCCAGAAGAGATTGAAGTTTTCTATGAAGTTTACTCATTTTATATTGCAGGTTTTTTGCAGCCATGTATTAAGCCCAAGCAACCGTGAAAACCTGTTTGTTCCTCTTGCTGGGAGTGGTCCACTGATGAATGTCTGAACTTTCAGTCTTTTAAGTGTTTCAAAAAGTTCATTAAAGTTCATTTCTTAAGGAGTTCTGACTGCTCTTTATGAATATCATTCTTCCCCACATGAATGATGAGTCGATTTGCAGTCTGTTTCATTAGAATGTTCTAAAGTTCCCTGTTTATATCAGAAGTTGTTGCTTGTGGAAGGCAGCACGTAGTTGTATCCCTGCTGCTAATGTTTCTGATTATGGAGTCCCCCACTATCAGAGTCCTGGGCTCGGCTGCGCTCTGAGCTGAGTGCCGCTGTCTGCTCGACCTTGAGCACCAGTTAGCATCAGTGTTAGCTACTGGCTGATTCAGTCTGTGTTCGATCACGTTTGGGGATTCCTCATTTACATTCATTAGTACTTCAGATCTGTTCTCAAGATGTATAGGTGTTAGTAGGAGACCAGTGTTTGCAATCCTTGTCAGAGCTGTATCTGGGGTAGAGGATGCTACTGCGGCAATATGTGAGGCTCGTGACAATCTGATGTCTCAAGTGCCTTTGGGTCTCGCTCCCTGTTTGTGCCATCGATTTGTAAGTCGATCAGCTTGTTTCTCTACCTGTCGAGGAGCACTAGTTTCATGGGACTCACCGGCTATATGCTGAGGGTGTCCATGATGAAGCTCTGTTGTGTGTTCCGTCTGGTTTGGTTGTCCCGTAAGTAACTTTGTTTCAAGAACTGAAATCCTTTGTAAAAGTCTGTGGCAATTAGTGCAGCAAGTGGATTCCAGAAGAGGCATTTTCTCTCTTATCCTTATGAGTTTAGGCAGTTGTGTTTTCCTTTCCCCGGAATGTAAGCTGGTCGGGTAGAAGAATTCTGCGTTTTTGTAGTAATCCAAACTTTGTCGATTGAGCACTGTGCTGATTTGCTGAAGTTAAAATTAGGTGATAAAAGGAGCTAAAACATAAAAATATAGAAGATAAAATATAAAAGCGATAGAGCAAAGCGCGGAGCAGTAAGCAAGAGCGTCCGAACAGTAGCTGAGCAGGAAGTGCTCAGCTACTAAATTCGCTGGAAATGAACATTGCTTTTCTCAACTCTCGTCACCTCTGAGCATTTCCCGGGTATCCCCTGAAACGTTACTATCTCTGCTCTCCAAATATGGTGTTACACGTTGTATAGAACCAATCAAAAAGCTTAGAAATGTACACAAACGCTGATCATTTGTCAATGGGAAGCCCGTTTCGACTGACCAGCACGCGATTGGTCCAGCCATCCTCCTGTCAGACTCGCAGCTCTCTGTGTAAACAAGCTAGCAGATCTCCTCAGAAAGATTAAATATGATTAATAAAAAAGTCATTTTGTATTATTAAAATACCAAAAAGTCGCCAAAAGCGTTGATCACTGGAGGCTTCTAACCTAAGCTCTGCTGCTGGTCAGCAAGAGTGACTAAGGCTAGTCAGTGATTTTTTGGATCTGGAGACGTGTCATCCTCTGATGACAGTGACAGCGAAAGTGACAGCTCTGTGGTATTTATTGTGTATAAATGTGAGTGAGTGCAATTATCGTGCGAGTGTATTTATCTGCAAGGAGAATCCATTGCAATGTGTTTGATTTATTTTAACCCAATATTTAACTGTTGGTATCTCCATTATGAATTTGTTACACTGTTATTGTCAACTAGCCTACACAAAGATATGATTGCATAGGCTAACATTATTTGTTCTGTGTTTCCTTGTCTCTCTGCCTCTCTCTCTCTCACACACACACACACACACACACACACACACCCTCTCTCTCAAGCAAAAATGTAGCACCTCTGTTCAATCTTTCTGATTTTAGTCAATTTTAGAAAAAAGTGCCTTTTAAATTATTTATTCAAAAAAAAAAACCTTTAAAATAATTTGAGCTTCAGCCTGGTTTAATAGCATTTATATATATTAATGTCTTTGGTCAAATTAAGCTGTAAAATAATTAGTTTATCCCTTTAAATGCAATGAAAGATATCAACAAAAAACAGGAAAAAAACTTTAAAAGCGATTTTCTCAGGTTTTCAATTGGAAAAAGAGGGCAGACGACCATAATTCAAAATGTGTATATCTTTACAACCATTAAAGGTATGACTTTGACTAGGATATCATTTGAAAGCTGTTGAAAGCTCCTCTTTCCATTAATACCAAAATCTCAATTTTGAAATTTGGGTCACTGTGACTCATTTTGCTGGATCAGGTCACATATGTGGATGACAATCATAAAAAATGGGACCAACACCTACCTGAGCTACGGTTTGCCATTAATTCAGCGGTACAAGAAACAATCGGTATGTCTCCAGCCGAGCTTAGAAAATTACAGGGGCCAATGGACAAGCTGCTGCATGGGCAAAATCTTTCTCCAACTGCTCCATCTTACGATGTCACAGAACATCTGTCCAAGTTGCAAGCTAGAACCAGAGAATGCACCAAAAAGCATCAGTAAGACAGCTCCATAGCTACAACAAGACCCGAAGAGAATGTCATCTACAAAGAAAAAGGTGAGAAATTTCCCGCAATCAAGTGCACTTCACCATTTTTGTGCTAAACTTGCCAACAAATGGAAAGGTCCCTACAGAATAATAAAACAGCTGGGACCACTGAATTATTGTGTGGCATTAGAAGAAACGGGTGAGGATGTTCATGTACTGTATGTAACTTGAAGCCATGTTTTCCTACCGCTGAGGAGTTAAACCATCCATCCATCCATCCATCCATCTTCTTCCGCTTATCCGGGGCCGGGTCGCGGGGGCAGCAGTCTAAGCAGAGATCCCCAGACTTCCCTCTCCCTAGACACTTCCTCCAGCTCTTCTGGGGGGACACCGAGGCGTTCCCAGGCCAGCCGGGAGACATAGGGCCTGTCCCAATACCTCCCCTTACCCTAGATTTCTGCCCTAACCCTTGTTTTTGCGCGTTCTCGTGTAGGGGTAGGGTGTTCCAATACTCTAAAGAGCAAGGGGGAGTGCTATTCTCCCCTTAAAATCAACCCTCAAAACATAGTGCGGTCCGATGCAGGCTTAAAACGAAGTGGAAGATGAAATTACCCAGGATACCTTGCGGGCTCAGCAAGCCGGTAATTTTTTTTAAACAAGATGGCGGACACCGCTGGAAAGGAACAATTGAATTGTAATTATATTTTCGCAGATAAGCATGTTAAAATTTCTAAATATGTTGGAATATGTTAGTTTGATGCACATCCAATGGACTGTAAAGTTTTGAACACTAATGTTAGAAAATATTTCACGAAGCTATCTATACGATGTTGATATCTGCCGAGTGCTTCAAGAGAGTCTGCCCATCAAATATACATCTTATCTGGGTAGTTAATCTAATTTTATTTTCGATGTTGGCTTCCAGTTATTATAAAAAGGAGACGTGAGGTAAAACTATAAAAAAATAGCCGCGTTTGTCTAGTGCTTCATCTTTTTCTTCACAGCGCGCTGTCACTTCTCCCTAACGTTAAACCCAAACAGCACTGAGCACAATCAGTGATGGTTGTAAAATGCAGTGTCCGCTGATTATAAATTGCGGGAGGTGTTTGATTGTAAAAAGAGCTATTAAAATTATAAGCACAATGATCCGCGCAAGAGACGTTGACCCTGTTCCCATGGCGGCGCGCGTTCGGAAACGGACTGCAACTAGACAAGCAAACTATACTTTGGGTTTCATGTGCGCGTCTAAACGATCAAATACAGACAAAATATGGCTAAATGACCGGTTTGGAGATTCACTTTAACACAGTTTATGTCTTAAATGGGAGTTGGAGCAGCGTCTAATAAACCTGCGAATGATTACACCTTTAATGTGAATAAAACAACTAAAGGCAAAGAGAAAATTTCTCCCAGCTCTTGAATGAATAACTTTAGCTTTAATGAGCATTAATCTATCTATAATAAACTATGCTGTGTTATTTTACATTTGATTACTTAGATTTCTAGCATATTATTATGGATACTTATATCCTGATCATAACTGGGATAGTTATGTGCATGTATATAATTTGCATATAGTGGTGTCCCATTTCATAGGGAAAGATCTTCAACTCCACTTCCCCTCGTTGAGGGGACTTTACTTTTGAGGGCACTCAAAACCAAGTGGAAGTTTTAAGGGGGGAGAAATGGGACAGGGCCATAGTCTCTCCAGCGTGTCCTAGGTCTTCCCCGGGGTCTCCTCCCAGTGGGACGCGCCCGGAACACCTTCCCGGGAAGGCGCCCAGGAGGCATCCGGAACAGATGCCCGAGCCACCTCAGCTGACCCCTCTCGATGTGGAGGAGCAGCGGCTCTACTCTGAGCTCCTCCCGAGTGACCGAGCTTCTTACCCTATCTCTAAGGGATCGCCCAGCCACCCTGCGGAGAAAGCTCATTTCGGCCGCCTGTATCCGGGATCTTGTCCTTTCGGTCATGACCCAAAGCTCATGACCATAGGTGAGAGTAGGAACGTAGATTGACCGACAGACCAGTACATCGACCGCATTACTGCAGAAGCTGCACCGATCCGTCTGTCAATCTCCCGTTCCATCCTTCCCTCACTCGTGAACAAAACCCCAAGTTACTTAAACTCCTCCACTTGAGGCAGGAACTCTCCACCAACCTGAAGTGGGCAAGCCACCCTTTTCTGACTGAGGACCATGGCCTCGGATTTGGAGGTGCTGATTCTCATCCCAGCCACTTCACACTCGGCTGCAAACCGTCCCAGTGCATGCTGAAGGTCCTGGCTTGATGAGGCCAACACGACAACATCATCTGCAAAGAGCAGAGACGAAATCGTGTTGTCACCAAACCTGACACCCTCCGGCCCCTGGCTGCGCCTAGAAATTCTGTCCATAAAAATTATGAACAGAACCGGCAACAAAGGGCAGCCCTGCCGGAGTCCAACACGCACCGGGAACAAGTCTGACTTACTGACGACAATGCGAACTAAGCTCCTGCTTTGGTCGTACAGGGATCGGACAGCCCTTAGTAAAGGACCCCGGACCCCATACTCCCGGAGCACCCTCCACAGGCCGCCGCGAGGGACACAGTCGAATGCCTTCTCCAAATCCACAAAGCACATGTGGACTGGTTGGGCAAACTCCCATGAACCCTCCAGCACCCTGTAGAGGGTATAGAGCTGGTCCAGTGTTCCACGGCCTGGACGAAAACCACACTGTTCCTCCTGAATCCGAGGTTCTACTATCGGCCGTATTCTCCTCTCCAGTACCCTGGCATAGACTTTCCCAGGGAGGCTGAGAAGTGTGATCCCCCTGTAGTTGGAACACACCCTCCGGTCCCCCTTCTTAAAAAGAGGGACCACCACCCCGGTCTGCCATGCGATGTTGCAGAGGCGTGTCAGCCAAGACAGCCCCACAACATCCAGAGACTTGAGGTACTCAGGGCGGATCTCATCCACCCCCGGTGCCTTGCCACCAAGGAGTTTCTTGACTACCTCGGTGACTTCAGCTTGGGTGATGGACGAGTCCACCTCTGAGCCCTCAGCCTCTGCTTCCTCAATGGAAGACGTGACAGCGGGATTGAGGAGATCCTCAAAGTATTCCTTCCACCGTCCAACAACATCCCCAGTTGAGGTCAACAGCTCCCCACCTCTACTGTAAACAGCGTTGGTAGGGCACTGCAGGGAAGCGACCCTCTCGTTCACCGGGATGAACTCCAACACATGGCAGCTGAGCTGGGGGGCTATAAGCAAACCCACACCAGCCCGCCGCCTCTCACCATGGGCAACTCCAGAGTGGTGAAGAGTCCATCCTCTCTCGAGGAGTGTGGTTCCAGAGCCCAAGCTGTGCGTAGAGGTGATCCCGACTATCTCTAGTCGGAACCTCTCAACCTCACGCACAATCTCAGGCTCCTTCCCCGCCAGCGAGGTGATGTTCCACGTCCCTAGAGCTAGTTTCAGTGTCCAGGGATCGGGCTGTCGAGGCCCCCGCCTTCGACTGCCGCCCGATTCTCTAAGCACCGGCCCCTTACGGTCCCTCCTGTAGGTGGTGAGCCCACGGGAAGGCGGCCCTACGTCGCTCCTTCGGGCTGAGCCCGGCCGGACCCCGTGGGGGGAGGCCCGGCCATCAGGCGCTCGCATACGAGCCCCAACCCCAGGCCTGGCTCCAGGGTGGGGCCCCGGCTGCGCCATACCGGGCGATGTCACGGTCCTTGGATTTAATTTCTTCATAAGGGGTTTCTGAACGGAGTTAAACCACCTGGGAAAATCAAAACTTTTGGAAATTTTCCACGAATCCACTGACAAAGATGAGGAGTTTCTTGGTTTCTGACAATGCTACCCTTTTAACAACCTTGGGTTGTTTTTTCCAGGGGGGAGGAGTGTGGCGGTGTCTCAGCTGAAATGACATTACAAGAACAAATTAAATCAATGTCATCTCCGCCCATTTCCGTTGCCAACTGGGGGAAAAGGAAATGAGGTAATCATATAAAAGGGGTTATTTAAACTAAAGGAGGGAGAGGAGAAAGTGCTGAAAGAGACGTGTAGAGTGTTGTCAAAACTGCGATTTGTCGTGGTGAGAACCGAAAAGCCTCAATGCAAGCCGAACGCCAACTGAAAGCACTCAAATGAAAGAACTGCAGGTAGTTGGACGGAGGAATAGAAAACGAGAAGGAAGGTTTCTTTTCACTTACCTGGGCAGGTGACGTAGTCATCAGCGGTGCTGTGCCATTGCTGGAGCGGATGCAGGAGAGTATACGCTCTCCCCAATGTCGTCTTCAGCACGGGGCGTTCAGAACCACGAGCTGTGTCAACGATCGTCTGGATCTTCCCTGTCGAAGATATCGCTGTTTCCATTTCCAACAAACTGAAGTTCACCATCGCTGAAGGTTGTGGCTTTGCATGATACTTGGCTTGTCTTTCCCCAACACACACACACACAAAATTCACCTCTGCACTTTCCACACGTGCCCTTTATTCCGGTTCCTCTCAAAATAAGCAGTGAGTAAAATTTTTCTTTTAATTTTATTTACTCGGTTTACTTTGTTGTTTATTTTTATTTTATTTAATTTTTTTCTTGTCCCAAAACAAATTTTTTAGTTTTTAAAAAAAAATATGATCTTGTTCATGGACGAATGAACTCTGAAATCTGTGGTCTTTGAAATGTAAATTTATGCAGCATTGACTGACCGTACTTAAAAGATTTGATTCTTTCTTATATGAAATTTCTAAACTGAATCCTTTGTTGTATGTAAATGGTGGTATTTATGCTATCTGGGTTATTTTTCTTAAAATTTCTTAAAATACTCCTGTCTGGTGCTAGCCTGGCTAACGTCAGACCTAGTCTCATTGAGACATGGTCTGGGAACCACATGTTAATTTTCTCATATTTGAGGCGTGGTTTACGAATGCCCAGAGCCGTTTATTGGGCGCTACGAATGTCTATCAAATGCGCCTGTACGTAGCTCATAGCCAATCGTTTCAATTATACCAGATGACGTATGTAGAGCGACAGAAATTCGACGAGGAAGCATAGACAGTATATAAACACGAGGAAGAAGACGAGGGGTCAGAGATTTTTTTTTCAAAATAAACTTGCGTTCTAAACTACTTAGAACACTATCTAAGGCTGCATCGAAAGGTAACTTCGCGTCTGCTGCCATGTTGGATCCATAGATATAAAGAAACTGCTTCGGTGTGTCGCATAGACGTCGTCATCGTCTTGCTGCTCCCTCCCCGTTCTGTGATTGGTCCCCTCGCTGAGGCGAAAATCTGGTCCATGGAATCCAGGCTGCCTAGCATTTACAGTTACAAGATTTAAATAACAAATTTAATAATATTCAATGTTCTCTTAAAGAATATAAGAAAATCTGTAAATCTATCCCAGTGAATTTGATACAGCTGATAAAAAACACAATTAGTTTTTCTAATGTCCAAATCAAACTTCCAAACTTAACGATAGGAGAATTAAACATTACGGACAAAAAATGTGACAACAAATATTTAAATAAAGCTTTCAAAGGGTACATATATCATGATTATGATAGGAAGATAAAACTTAAAATATTAGATAACCCAACAATTGCAGAAAAACATTGGAAATTTATAAAATGGCCAACTGCACCCAAAGTAAAAGAAATGCAATTTACACTTAAAATTGTAATAAAATAATAGGAATAGATTCTCAATTTAAAAAAATAAATAAAAATAGACCGACAGTGTGTGTAGTATTCCTACATTGTGATACAAGACAGTCAGATATCAGAGGCAACATATGTTCCTCAAAATAAAACTGAACACCTCAATATTGCAATAATTCAAGGTCAACACATCAGCCTCTTAAATGCCTACAAACACTCAAGTCTCACTTAAGCTCAAGTGTTCAAAAAAGGGCATAAGTAAACCAATATATCCTTCAAAAAGGTCTCTTCAACATAATGGATTAATAAAATAATGTAAAGTGAATCCTACTTGAACTGGACGTGCTGGTTTCGGCCTCATTATCGACTCATATTTGAAACACCCGCTATTCACATATATAAATGATAATAACAATAGCGTAGGCGGCCTTTAAATCGTTCACAAGGAACACTTCAGTACACTACACTAGAGAAAAAAAAAATATGGATTATCATATGTTACTTCAATCTCATTTCATAACGTCATAACAAATGGAAACATTTGGAGTAAGTAAAAACATGAAGCCTAATATTTGGCGCATTTTGCTTTTCAAACGCACAGCGCGAGTGACTCAAACTCACAGCGTGTGCAGAGACAATTTACTGAAGCAATCGAGCCGCTCCAAACTATGAAACATTATTGTTACCGCATTATACATATCTACGTTTGAGCAGATATCCACAAACACAGTATTTAACAGCAAACACTGGTCTAAACAGTATAATATTTACCATATTAGAGTAAAGTCAAGTCAAGTCAAGTCAGCTTCATTTATATAGCGCTTTTAACAATGTAGATTATTCCAAAGCAGCTTTACAGTGATAATTGGAAATTAAAGTAACAGAGATTGTTTTGGCTTTATACCAGCTCTAGGATAAAGTTATTGTCCAGCTAAAGTTAGTTTGATTGATTCACTTCGTTGAAGTTATTAACTTAGGGGCCGCTAACACGACACCGTTTGAATATATGTGCGCAGGCGTGTAGTCCTTCCCTACAAATCAACCCTCAACATACTACTTGTCTGGTCTTAAAATTTATAATACAGAATTTGTATCGCTTCCGCGTAGCCGCGCAAACCGGAATTATCCCGACAACGCTTTATCTGTAGAGAGGTAAAGGGAGGCCTTCACACGGGAGATACTAGTTGACACTTCAGGACTGCGTTGTCATCGCGTCCAGGTGCAGGTCCTTCATCAGATCTGGATACGGCCTGGATCCGGCGGACTGCAGTAAACCTCGGGATAAACAGAGAGACTAATATTAGCATAGACGCCATTCTTCTTATGATGTAACGAGTACATCAGGATTTATGGGAAGTGTTCCCGGTTCCGGCTGACCTAATCTATGCAGCCTAACATTGAATTATAAAAGTCTATAATGTGTTATGTGTATGCTAGGTCAAAGAGATGTGTTTTTAGTCTAGCTTTGAACTGACAGAGTGTGTCTGCTTCCCGGACAATGTTAGGAAGACTGTTCCAGAGTTTTGGTGCTAAATAGGAGAAGGATCTACCGCCAGCAGTTGATTTTGATATTCTAGGTATTATCAACTGGCCGGAATTTTGAGATCGCAATAGACGTGAAGGACTATAATGCGTTAAGAGCTCGCTCAAGTACTGGGGAGCTAAACCATTTAGTGCTTTGTAAGTAATCAGCAATATTTAAAAATGTATACAATGTTTAATAGGCAGCCAATGCAGTGTTGATAGAACTGGGTTAATATGGTCATACTTCCTGGTTCTGGTAAGAACTCGAGCTGCTGCGTTTTGGACCAGCTGTAGTTTGTTTATTAAGCGTGCAGGGCAACCACCCATAAAGCATTACAATAATCTAACCTTGATGTCATGAACGCATGGACTAATTGTTCCGCATTTGTCAATGAGAGCATATGACGTAATTTAGATATATTTTTAAGATGGAAAAATGTGTTTTTACAGATACTAGACATGTGACTTTCAAATGAAAGATTGGTATCAAAGGGCACACCCAGGTTCCTAACCGACGACGAAGACTTGACAGAGCAGCCATCAAGTGTTAGATATGTAACCTTGAAATTCATTGTTTAATTCATTATATTGGGTTTAGTTTAATTCATGTTGTGTTAAAAAGAGAAGATGAAGAATTAAGAAATTGTGAAGTGGATGTGAAGCCACTAATAAGCTATTTAGAATGTTTTCATGCAGTTTCATGCATCTTATGCAGAGTTATATATATGTGTTAGTTAGAAAGTTATTGTGTGTCTTGGCCCCTTTAAGGGGGCGTTTCCGAAAGAGAAGTGCTCGGGAAGAGAAGAGAACGCAGTAGCGAGCACACTAGGAGAGACGAGCGTTGTAGAAAAGTGAGTTAGGCGTCTGTTCATGTTATGCCGATACTTCTGATTAAACAAAGAAATGTGAATCACCACCATTGTAACACGGGTTTTATTTATGTCATCCACGCTGAAGAGACTGGAGTACACAAAGCAGAAATAGGGCTTGGGCGTTGTGACGTCATACTTGGCGTGGCGGCCATGTTGATGGCCTCGCGAATGTAAACATACAGCAAGTCGAACGAGGAGAAGAAGAGTTGGGAGAAAGAAAAAAGATGTTAAAATCCCGAAAAGGATGTGGAATTTACCGGGATACGTTAGGGAAACCAGGGACCAGTATGTGGACAAATTTTCCTGTAAAATATCCCGTATTTTAATACCTTACTCTCTCATAACATTAATGTTAGCCCTTCCATCTGACCTGTCAGTCTCTGTAACGTTACTGTTGTCCTGTTGCTACCCCCTTGCCCTTCCAGCGAAACAGATGTTTTCAAAGCATCGTTTTGCTTACTTGAAGGCAACCTTAGCGTGATATTGGCCTTTTTAAGATAACAGCGTGGTTGTTGTGAGAGCACGATTTCACGCCAATCTGTAAGCAAAGTCATGTTAGATCTAGCTTAACAACTCGCTTAGTTAATGCTGCAGTTTTGTACGGGAGGACGGGAAGACAGCGGGAAAAGAGTTCAAATGCGTGAGAAACCCGGAAAAAACGGGAGGGTTGACAGCTACTAACTACACTTTTTTGCCGATTTTGTCCACATAACGTTACTGGTCCCTGGCTTCCCTATTTAACGTATCCCCAACTCTGCTTCTCCTCGTTCGACTTGCTGTATGTTTACATTCGCGAGGCCATCAACATGGCCGCCACGCCAAGTATGACGTCACGACGCCCAAGCCCTGTAAGGGTTACAGACTGGTGGCAGCGGTTTCAAGTTCACGAGTTTCTGGAAGTTTCGTGGCAGTGGCATTCAACTAAGACGGCACATTTTTTTCAATGCAACGCGAAGCGTTGTGGTGAGTGAACTTTGATAAGACATTTAGTCCGTTTAAAAGGATTTCATCACTATTTCATCACTCGCGCCGTTCGAAGTTTAACAGTGTCTACATCTACGGGAAAATGTCTATTGATTCTCACGTGCTTCCCGAACGTTCTTCGTCACCCAACGAGAGCAATGATGACGAATTGGACACAACAGCTCGTCGTACAGAGAATGCGGCTTCTGCTAATCACACTACAAAGGTGCTGCACTTCAAAGTTGATCTTCCACCATGTTTCCATGGGGACGGTAGGGACAAAGACAGTTTTTCCTTATGGAAAGCCCGATTAGAGCTCGCTGTTAAAGCTTGTGCTAATGCACACACACAAGATTTGGCCGCCATCTTGCCTACGCGGTTGAGTGGAGATGCTTTGGCCTACTGGCTCTCCCTGTCTCCAGAGATACAACAGAACTATGAACTGTGTGTTGCTGCATTGAATGATGTCTTTGGAAGGAAGCAATTTTTGCTACATTTTCAGACCTTTGTGAATGCCAGACCGCGTATGCCCAAAGAGCCTTTGGAAGTATTTGCTGCTGAGATTACAAGACTGGTTTTGGAAGCATTTCCAAATTATGGTGAATCCGCCATTGCGATGGAAAGATTTAGACGGTTCATAGCCGGTCTTGACCCTGTTCTACAAGCAAAATGTCATGATCATGGCGCTACTAGCCTAGAGGAAGCTTTAGCCATTGCTGGTAAATGGGAACAGGCACAGGAAGTTCTCAGGCTTGCACCCATTTCCCATCTCAGTCAAAAGACCAGCTTGACACTGAACTCATCTACAACTTCACCCAGTGTACACTGTAAAAATAAAAGGTGCCTGGAGGAACCTTTTGGGGTTCTTCACTTTGCCACACCGGCGGAACCATCCGTAGATCCTCTAGGCACCCTTTAAAAAGGGGCGGTTCTCTGAGGAACCACACAGGTTTCCTGAGGAACTCTTATATTAGGCACTGTGTGGAACCACTTTGGGTGCCTCCAGGAACCAAATTTAATTTTTATTTATTTATTTAATTTCATGTTGTTACTATGGTTACCATTGACTTCTATTATAATAAACAAACTGAACCAAATACAAAATAAGAATTGTTTATTACATATTTTAGACCCATTTTAATACATACACTTCCATGCACTTGGGAAAAAAGCTAGTCATAGATTAATATCAATGAATACACAAAAAAAATAGTATAATACATAAGCAACATGAATAATCAACCATGTATATACAATAGGCTACACAAGAAAATACATTTCAACAAAATGCATGGAAACACATGTTCCATGTAATAAATCAATGTAAATTTTTAAATAAAAAATGTCCATCTTCACTTAACTTTAAAACATTTGTGTTTCAGTCTGATGGTTTTGATTTGACCAACAGAAAGCTGTGTGAAAGTGACTCCTGTGTGAGCTGTGCTTCATACATTACATCGCTACACTGCTGACAATGGTCAATGGACCTTTTTGCCTGTGTAATTTCACGAAATTCACAAATGTGACCGCACCTTTTCTCGCTGCAACATAAAATGCAATCAATAATAAAATCTTCACAGGGGACATGTGAGGTACTTAACGAGTTAGAAAAGTGAAAAGGTGCATCAGCTTCATTTTACGTTTGTTTTTCCTCTTTTCTGGTGGATGGTCCAGGCACTTCAACGATTTTCAGGTGTACAGGAGGATTTTTATTCTATGTAATTCTAGTAATGTTATTTAAGTGATAGTTGTGAACTTAAAATAATTTCCTCAGCCTTGTGACATTTTAAACCTGTTTGACTTTCTGTCTGTGGCCAGATCTCAGGCATAATGCAACCCCTGTCACCATTCGCTTTCACTGCATGAAACAAGCAGAAAAAAAAGTTCAATGCAAATCATTCATTAAACCATTCTTATGTACACTTGTCTAGTTTCATTGCAACAATTTATGTAAAAATTGATAAATATTCTGTTAAGCTCCAAAAATGTTCCAGAAAAGATCATAAAAATATGGAAAAAAAAAAGAGTCCACAACTCATGTGTTATGATTTGTGTTGCAAGTCTTCTGAAGCCATATAATAGGCTAGCTTTTTTGTCTAAAAAGACTAAACTTGAAGTTATAATTCAGTTCAAATGTCTTATATTCAAATGCAAATGATTAAGGTATAGCCTATAAAAAATGCATAGCATTACTGGCTCCAAACCTGTGATATTATTTTTCTGAGTAACATGAATGAGATTTGAGAGCATGAGGGAAGATTTTCAGAGAATAACTGATTAAAAAATACAAGTAGACTACACAGTCAAACAATACAATTTCACACAGAGAAAGTAAATAGTAATAAAGTACTTGCATGTGGTGCAGGTAACTTACTGTAATTCAATGTTGCCTCTGAAATGTTCAGATTATTTTAGAAAAGTACTGGTTCTTCTGGGGAAACAAAAGAACAAAGCTGATTATTCACAACATAATATTTATTGGCCAGTAAATGGCTTTAAAATGGTATTTGAGAGAATGAGGGCACCTGTAATAAGTAAACAAAAACAGACCAAACTAACATTATATTAACCACTTGTGTTATTCATAACAAACGCCAATGATGACAGCAGGAATCAGCTAAATTAGTTATATCAGCAATTTGAAGACACAGTTGTACACAATACATTGAATTGAATGGCTAAAACAATTTAAGAAAATAAGTCAATGATTTCCATATGTTCATTAGATTAGTTAGCATCGCGGCTAACTGTGCAATAAACGAGTGGTTAACACTGTAAAAACGTAGTAATGTATAATACATTTAGTTTATATATGTTTGTGTTTGAATATAGTGAGTAGACTGTATTTATATTTCTTGTTTGGCGGGTTTTACAAACCTTGTAACGGAGACGGAGAGCCGAACAAACGGCGGAAGCTGCGCAGGCTTTGATGAGAGGAGCCGTTACTTTCAAACCCGATGACGTCGATCAGCTGAGCTTTGATGCGCGCGAGCAGCGCGTCCATCACTGAAGCGACGACAGCAGAGGAATAGCAGCAGTTTCGTGACAGAATAAAACTTTTCTCCTCCTGCTTCTTATTCTTCATATTATTAATATTATTGTTATTTAGTGTTGTTGTTTAAGGTTTAAATTAATCAATAAAATAGGCCTATACTAAATAAATGTAAGCTACCCAGGTGAAAAAGACGTAGGCTACTGTTAAATGTATTAAAAATGCATTCAAGTATATTTGTATTGTAGGCCTAATAAAAACACACTCAAGTAGGCTACATTTTTAATACATTTAATAGTACATCTTCTTCACATGTATACTGAATCAAACTTAAGTAGCCTATAATCAGGGGTGCACATAAGTGGTGCGCAGGTGCGCATGCGCTACCCAATTAAACAATGCGTACCAGATAAATTGCCGCAACCCTCATTTGCGTACCTAAGATTTGGGGATAGATAGGTGCAGGGCCGCTGGAAGAGGTTTTAGGTTGGGGGTGCTGATTTTTTTTTTTTTTTTGGGCGTCACCACTTTTGAATAAGAAACAATATCAAGACTATAAAACTCGTCAAAAAACGCGCCCACACTCCAACCACCTGACTGCACATTATATTTTTAACTTAATTGATTCTGCTTTTATTCATAATGCAATGGACCGGTCAATGGGACATAAATGAATCCTTAAAGGATGGGACTTTATGGGACATTTGCACAAAAAGAATAAATAACTTACCGTAGCCTATTTTATAAGTCGCTCCGGAGACGCATATCAGTCAAAAAATGCGCCACGAGGAAGAAAAAAACATATATAGCCTAAGTCGCACTGGACTAAGTTGCATTTTTTTTAGAAATTTATTTCACAAAAAAAAAAAAAAAAAAATTATAGACAGTTTTCGCTACGGACGTGAGCGCTCTAAAATGGCACTAAAAGAATGTTTTAAAACTTTCACAGAGACCTTAAACTGAAAGCACAAAGCCTGTCTTTAAATTTAATTTCGTTTTGTATTAATTGTATCTTAATTTTAATCGATGTTTCGTCAACAAATTGTCTGGATTTAATAAGAAGTAGCTAAATATAGGCTATTAGAAAATAGATAATCAGGACACGGAGGCGCTGGCGAACCTGGAGCTCGTCTCATAAATGAACCGAAACTCAGCGTAGGCCTATAAGGTAGCCTATTGCTTCACAGACCTGAGACATATAGATAGCTTTAAATGTCTACTTTTAAGCAGAACAATTCAAAACGAAAGAAAACAGACTGCGCTGCTTATGTAGGCTAATTCGTATGAAATGTGCATTTCTCTCTGGCTCTGCGAAGATCGCGAGTCGTCAGCTTCATCTGTCTAGCCGACAATGACATAAAAAAATAACTGTTTTATTAGTAAACAATTAAAATGTCTCCTGCTATATTTAACATATTTGCCTGTTCCTTACAAAATACTGACAGAGGGGTATTTGACTGTTTTTTTTTTTTTTTTTTTTTGCAGCTGCGGACAAATCTTTTCGACACACACACACACACACACACAATATTACATAACACTCTGCGCTTATGTTTTAAAAAGATAATTTAACATATAAATAACCATTTTTAAATAGCCCACTTAAAGTGTTTATTACAAATAAATGACTAAATGCTAAAAATTAATACATTTTAATGAACAAACATATGCGTTGCATTTACAATTCTGTGAAAACAGGGGGTGCTGCAGCATTAAGATAGCTTTAAGATAGTAACTCTAGTAAGCGCTTTAAAGTTGTCATTTCTTTGGTTTTCAGAGTTAGAAAAGCAGATATTTGCACATTTAATTTACAGAGCTTGAAACAGTTATGTTATTTTGAAAGTTACAAGGTTTTAAAGATCAGACATTCTGTTGCACTTCTTCTCTTAATTTTCAGTTGAAATTAAAGTTCATGTGAATCATGTCACATGACATTATCCATGCATCCCTCTAATTTGTTCCTCCCGTGATGTGGGTTAAGGAAAAAATGCATTTGAAAATGTGAGGACCAAGCAACAACCCCAGGTTCTCCCCTGAGAACAAGACCAAAAATGTTATGTGCACCCCTGCCTACAATAATAATAATAATAGGATACTAATAATCTTATTCTGGCCTCACTGAACAATTGGGTTCCTCCAGATGCTGGCTTTAACATAAGAGATCTTCCAGGAACCACTTAAATGTTAAAAGATCTTCCAATAACCCTTTTATCGCATTCAAGTTCCTCTATTTCCCCCCAAAGCACTTTGAGGTCTCATGGTAATGAAAAGGTGACTCCAGAACCTCTGAACTAAATACAAAGTGCTTAAAGGATCCCATAAGTTCCAGCAAGAACCTCAAAGATTGTCAATGCTCCTCTAGTAACCCTACTATAGGAGAAAGAGCTTTGAGGCACTTAAATTACATTTTGAAGTTCCTTGAGAATCCAACAGGATATTTGAGGCTCCTTTAGTTTTTACAGTGTAGAGTCACTTTCTGCTATGGTGTCCACAAAGACAACTTCAACTGGGGACATTTCTTCTGAAATCATGACTGCAGTAAAGCAACTAACTGCTGATGATAAGTCTCTCAGGATGGAAGTCAGTCATTTAAAGAAACAGCACGAGCAAAGTTCTCAATATGCTTCCTCCAGACAGACAGGCTACTCACCAGAACGTGGTCGAGACAAACATCGCTACTCTCCACTCTCATCTCCGAGGAGATATCCATCATCACCTGTACCATCTCCTCATCGCGATCGTCACGCCAGCCCACCTCCACATTACCGAGTTCGTCATGTCAGCCCATCGCCATATCATTGTGATCATCCCATCAGCGTTTCTCCTCATCGAGATCATCACATCAGTTCACCTCATCGAGATCGTCACGCCAGCCTGCCTCCACATTATGCTGCTTCACATGCCAGCTCTACTTCTTATCATCGTGACCAACACGTCGGTCCCAATCTACATCGTCGAGATCGTTATGTCGGCCCAAGTGCGGATCATCGAGATCAGCACTTACAACACTCCTCTCATCATCAGGATCATCGTGCAACGGAATGGCCCTCCAGCAGGTTCTCGGGTGACAGATATGGCCTACGATCATCTACTGAGCATCTACCCTCAGCTGTGGATATCATGTCAGTTTTGTCGAAGAGGATGTTGAACGTCGGGGAAACGACTGGTAGCAGGTACTACGGGCCAAGTATCTGCTGAGTTTATGAGCGGGCCCAAACAAACTGAACCAGTAACTTCTGTCATTCCTACACCTTATGTTTTTGCTATCATTGAGAATGTTGCTGTGCAAGCAGTTGTTGACACCGGTTCAGAGATATCTTTGATCAGTGAAACACTGAGAATGTCAATTCCTTCTCTCGCCAAAAAGCCAATTCAGAAATCCTTTCTTTTGGCAAAATCAGTGACTGGTGACTATCTTGATACTCTTGGTATGTTACCTATTACTATTAGGCTTGGTGAGGAAGTGTTTTCACATGATGTTCAGGTGGTTAGGAATGCCACACAGCCAGTGATCCTTGGTTGGGATTTTCTTAGCAAACATCATGCTGTAGTTGATCTCAGAGAGAATAATTTGAAATTGTGGAACTGGTCTATCCCTCTCTTGTGTTCGCAGGATATAAGTCCCTCTTCGGAGTAGTGCTGTGACTTTAGAGCCCATTCTGATCCCTGCCAGGTTGCAAATGAACGTTTTGGCAAAAATTCAGCCAAATATTGGTGAGAAAGATTTCACATGCAACTATGTTGGACTCTTAGACCCTGACAGTCAGACAGTACCAGTTCTTTTTGTAGCACGTACAGTAACCTCCGTAAAAGCAGGTGTGAACTTGGTTCGGGCCATGAATCCGACAAATGAGGATTGCCATGTTCCCTGTGGCACAAGGCTTGGTGAGTTTCATTCCATAGTTACGCAGCCAGGTGAAGAATATACAATGTCGGAACCCACAGTAGCTCAGATACAGACACAAAGTGAGCTCTGTCCAAGACCTAAAGTAGACCTTAGTCAGTCTGCAGTGGACAGAGAACAACAGACTCAGCTTGAGACTCTGATTTTCAAATACTCAGATGTTTGTGACTATGGTCGTACAGATTTGGTCAAGCATACCATCCGTACTGAGGATGTACAGCCAATCAGACAGAGGGCTTACAGAACATCACCACATATTCGAGCTGAGATGGATAGGCAAGTTCAACAGCTCCTTTCACATGATGTCATTTAGGAAAGTTGTAGCCCCTGGGCTTCCCCTGTTGTCTTAGTGAAAAAAAAGGATGGCAGCTACAGATTCTGCATCGATTTTAGGAAGCTTAATGCAGTCACTGTAAAGGACTCTTACCCCTTACCCCGTCCATCAGACGCTTTAGACAGCTTGGCAGGTGCATGTTGGTTTAGCACCATGGATTTGTCCAGTGGATACTGGCAAGTTGAGCTAGGCGTTAATGATAGGGAGAAAACTGCATTCAATACTGGCAGTGCATTATACCAATTCAAGGTTATGCCAATGGGTCTCACGAATGCCCCTCCCACTTTCCAACGACTGATGGAGCTGGTGCTTCGTGGACTTCATTGGAAGGTTTGTCTTGTTTACCTTGATGATGTGCTGGTGTTCAGTCAGACCTTCAGTGAACATCTTAACAGTCTTGAGGAGGTTTTCAGTCGCTTCCGTTCAGCAGGTTTGAAATTGAAGGTTAACAAATGTCATTTTGCTTGTAGTGAAGTATCCTACCTGGGTCATGTGGTATCCAGCCAGGGCTTGTTACTGGATGCTAAGAACCTGGACAAGGTCCGGTCTTGGCCTACCCCTAGGACTGTCACAGAGGTGAGAGCATTTGTTGGTCTATGCTCCTATTATAGGAGGTTTGTCAGGGATTTTGCTGCGGTTGCTACAGAAAGGTGTTGTCTTTAAATGGTCAAGTGAATGCGAGGAGGCTTTTAGGTCGCTGAAGCATGCCCTCACGAGTCCTCCCATTGTCGCTCACCCTATGTTCACACAGCCTTTTCTGCTATACACTGATGCTTCCCATGATTGTGTAGGGTCAGTGCTTGCACAGATGCAAGATGGGAAGGAACGTGTCATTGTGTATGCCAGTCACACTCTGACTCTTTCCGAAAAGAAATGGTCCACCTATGACGTGAGCTGTGGGCTGTGGTGTGGTCTGTCCGACATTTCAGACATTTCTTGTCAGGTGCCCCATTCAAAAATTTTACCGACCACAAACCTTTGCTCAATCTCAAGAAGGCCTCAGTTGATAATGATCCGACTGGTAGAAGAGCACTTTGGATATTTGAAATGGACGTGTATGACTTTACCATTCTATACAGAAAGGTGTTGTCTTTAAATGGTCAAGTGAATGCGAGGAGGCTTTTAGGTCGCTGAAGCATGCCCTCACGAGTCCTCCCATCACCTTTGCTCAATCTCAAGAAGGCCTCAGTTGATAATGATCCGACTGGTAGAAGAGCACTTTGGATATTTGAAATGGATGTGTATGACTTTACCATTCTATACAGAAAGGTGTTGTCTTTAAATGGTCAAGTGAATGCGAGAGAAGGCATTTCATTCTATACAGAGAAGGAAAGCAGCATAGTAATGCTGATTCTTTGTCGCGGTGTAAATTACACAGTGCAGTGTGTAATTTCCAGCCATACCGCTTCTGGGAAGGTCTCTTCTCCTGTTGAAGAGCCAAATGTTGGTGGAGTTCTTCCTGACATGAGTCCGATACTGTCAGTGGATTTGGTTGAATTACAAGTTCAGCAAAAGGCTGACTTTTGCCTTAGTTCTGTCATAGGATGGAAGGAGAATGGTAATCTAAGACCTCAATTGGGTAGACTTAAACATTCCCCAGCCACACTGAGGAAACTCTGGCATGAATTCCCCAAATTGTCAGTCCAAGAGGGTATATTGTGTCGCAGAGTAAAGTCGTCTCCTCATAGCCCTTCTGTTTACCAAGTAGTCTTGTCTGAGGTACTCATTCTAACTGCTCTTAAGTGTTTTCACGGGGAAAAGTTTAGTCTTTTTTAGTCATTTGAGTGCAGAGCGTACTTTGTTAACCCTCTGAGGTCGGCAAACGCGCCGGCGCGTTTTGCTGGATTTTCTCCACATTGTAGCACTATAAACTTAAATTACTCCGTCATTTATGGTCATACAGAAAAAAGAAATATAAAAAAAGAATCTGTGATATTTCTACATTTGTATGTGTCCACTTACAATCAAATCAAAACATTGTGCTTTTGTAAAATAAAGAAAATAAACAGTGTGTGCGTTCTGCCTCTCCATCGCAGTGGACTTTTTTTTCTTGAGCATGTCTATAAACTGAAACAAAACTCAGCGAATACTTGTCACACATTTATGAGCCATATACCTTTATAAACATTTAAGTGTGTACTTTTAAATAATCGGATTCAAACTGAAAACAAATATTCTATGTTTAGGTATATGTATAAAACCAACAAGATGTCCAGCTTCTCAAATGCTTCCTAATTATTTTTAATTTGACCACGCCCACGAGCACAAAAGAGATTCACATGCAAATCTCCACATGGAACGCGATCGCGCTTATTACCTCAAAAACAAAACACCAAAACACTTCACAAGTCTCTGCTTTTCGTCGAGTTTGAAAGACGCGCCTGAGCTTACATTGGATTTACCTCAGAAGAAGAAGAACGCGATTTGAAGACAAGAAAGATGTAAGGTAAAAAATTCTTACATATTAGTTTGTTATTGTTGCATAAATTTCACATTGCAGTTGAACTGTTGCTAGATATATGGTGAATATTATAATATTTAGACCCGTGTTTACTGTACTGTGTTTGTGGATATCTGCTCAAACGTAGATATGTATATGGTAACCATAATGTTTTATATTTGAGCGCGATCGCGTTTGAATGTATCATATTTTGGATCGCGATCGCGATCGCGTTTGAATGTATCATATTTTGGATCGCGATCGCGTTTGAAAAGCAAAACGCACCAAACAGCTTCATGTTTTTACTATTATCTCATTTCATATCATCATAACGAATGGAAACATTTGAAGTAACATGATAATCAATATATTTTTCTCTAGCTTAGTTGTTACTGAAATCTTTTGAAAGATTTATAGGCTGCTATCTATAGGTTATTGTTATTATTATTTTATCCAGCACTGCGCATAGCCTATGCCTACAAGGCACAACAAACCTGGTGTTCATTATATTATATATTGTTGGAAACATTTGTGTGTGTGTGTGTGTGTGTGTGTATTCTGTGAATTCTGTGAAAATCTAAAATGTATTCCCAAAATCGTGCAGGCCTTTCTCTTGATATCAGTATGTTCACTTTTTTTTTCTTTCAGGGCCCAGATGCCACTGAGTCCTGCTGACTTCAACATTCACATGAGTCTCTGTACATGAACATGGTAAAGTGAAAATCAAACACCTTGGAAATGAAAGGTATGTACAATGTTTTTAGGAATGGCACAAAGGTCTCTGTCTTTGGATCACTGTTTTCAATAAGTGCTTTTTTGTCATTTGTTGTGTATCTTTGGATTATGTTGTGTTGTAAATAAATCCAAACAATTTAAAAGCCATTCTTTTTTAAATCTCCTCATTCTTTGTGCAAGGTTGCTCAGAATGACAGGGCCTGATAGCTCCTAATAGGGCCGTTAGGGGAGGGTCTTTGTCTTTCTCAGGTGTGAAAACAATACATATTAATGACCTCCCGCATAAAGCTTTCTCACACAAAACACGTCGTAACATTTTTAAATCAATATATTGTCTTATCTGAATGAGCAGTCAGGGTGATTTTCACATAGTTTTAGAGCAAATATTCTAGGCTACGTCATACAATTTTCAAAAGTCTTGTGAAGAAATAATCAGTATGGGTTTCATGGCCTTATTTCAGTGCAAATTTTCTTTTGTATTTTCACAAACCACGCATAAATGTCATTATCTCAAAACTACAAACTTTTACATACATGCTGCTGATATATTATTGTAGCAGAGTTTGTGCTGAATACAGTGTAATTAGACTTTAGCCATGAAAATGTCACAAGTAACAAATAACCACAAATGTCAGAGCATGTCAGAACACCTCCAGGGCCCAGAAAACAGCTCAGACCCCAGAGGGTTAAGAGCCAGGAAAATATGCTACTGGCCTTACATGTCCCATGACATCCAGAAATTCTGTATGGAGTGTGTATCTTGTCAGTCCTGTGCTTCTACTATTCCTCATGAAAGGGCCCCATTGCAGTTCATTAATGCAGACAGACCATTTCAAAGGATTGCTGCTGACATCACTGAGCTACCTGTTACTTCCCTTGGGAATAGGTATGTTTTAGTTGTAATGGATTATTTTACCCGTTTTGTCAATCTGTACCCCCTAAAAGATCAGCGTGCGACAACTGTTGCACAGTGCATTTTTGATGATTACATTAAACAGCACGGGGTTGGAATTTAGAATTCTTCAACTTGGAATTGAGAAAACCCGTACTTCACCCTACCACGCACAGTGTGATGGTATGGCCGAAAGACTGAATAGGACATTGAAAGACCAGCTCGCCAAGTACATTTGTGAAAGTGGGGGTGAATGGGATAAATATCTGCCTCAAGTGGAACTAGCTTATAATTCCAGTGTTCACTCCAGCACAGGGTTTTCTCCTTTCTTTCTTGCACATGGCAGAGAACCACGACTACCTGCCGATATCCTTTTGAACTGTAGTCCTGCTATCACGTCTTGTACACCAGGCACCCCTGCAGACTATGCTCGTGATGTGACCTTTCGTTTATCACATGCCTTCAAAGATGCTGCGGTACGGTCCGATGCAGCTAAGCTTAATCAGAAACGGCAGTATGATAAAAATACATTTTTCCATCCACATCAGCCAGGTGACTTTGTGTTTTTGGATGACCCAGCTCAAAAGCAGAATAAGTTGGCTCCTAAATGGAAAGGACCATACAAAATTCTTAGGAGACTGGACAAGGATGGCACCCCGGGTGTCACATATGAGTTTACAAACCCAAGTCATTCACAGTCAAGAAAGTGGGTGGTTCATCACAATCGCCTGAAGCCTTACAAAGGTTCTCCTGGGACATTGCCTACTGTTGCATCTCCAGTATCTGTGCCTCCTGTTGTGAATAGTGCTGAGGCCCCTCACTCAGTTCCTCTCACTGCATTGTCGGGGGCTTTGCCTTTCCGACCCTCTACACCACCTTATGTGTGTATCCGACCAGCAAGGCAGATTGCTAGCGGGGCAAGAACTGACTGTTCAGCTCAAACTCTTTCTTTTTCTGGGCCACAATCTGTGCTAAGGCCTAATGGTTCCCCTACGGACTCTCAGGGTCAGGAGCGAGATAACGTACCATCAGTGGACTTACCTCAACTGACTCGTAGTGGCCGTGTGGTTAAAAAACCTGGAAAGTTTAAAGATTTTGTATGCTGATGCACATATTTTGCACATGTTGATATGCACTTATTGTAGTCTGTGCACTGCACTTTTGTTATGCTGTATAATGTACATAACGAGTTTCATACAGTATTGTGTCAGAATGTGATATAGTTTAAAGGTTGTTCTGGAATAATTGGGGATATCCAGTGAACACATTTTGAGGCAATACTGCACTCATGCACTGTTGACATGTTAGAATGTTACTGCTATGGGAATGAGTTACAGTTATACAGGATTATCTTGAGAAACGAGGACGTTTCTTGTTAAGCAGGGGACGACTGTAACCTTGAAATTCATTGTTTAATTCATTATATTGGGTTTAGTTTAATTCATGTTGTGTTAAAAAGAGAAGATGAAGAATTAAGAAATTGTTTAGTGGATGTGAAGCCACTAATAAGCTATTTAGAATGTTTTTATGCAGTTTCATGCATCTTATGCAGAGTTATATATATGTGTTAGTTAGAAAGTTATTGTGTGTCTCGGCCCCTTTAAGGGGGCGTTTCCGAAAGAGAAGTGCTCGGGAAGAGAAGAGAACGCAGTAGCGAGCACACTAGGAGAGACGAGCGTTGTAGAAAAGTGAGTTAGGCGTCTGTTCATGTTATGCCGATACTTCTTATTAAACAAAGAAATGTGAATCACCACCATTGTAACCTGGGTTTTATTTATGTCATCCACGCTGAAGAGACTGGAGTACACAAAGCAGAAATAAGGGTTACAGACAGTATTCTAGATTATTACGTGAGGAAGTTTTTTGTCCAATAATTAAAATCTCTGTTTTTTTTTTTTTTTTCAGAATTAAGTAGTAGGAAATTACTAGTCATCCAATATGGACTTTTATATCAGCTATGCATTCCGTTAATTTTGTGAATTGATAAGTTTCGTCAGGGCGTGAATAAATATAGAGCTGAGTATCATCGGCATAACAGTGAAAACTAATTACATGCTTCCTAATGATATCTCCTAAGGGTAGCATGTACAGAGTGAACAGCAACAGTCCTAGTACTGAGCTTTGTGGTACGCCATACTGAACTTGTGATCGATGAGACATCTCTTCATTTACTGCTACAAACTGATAACGGTCAGATAAGTATGATTTAAACCATGTTAATGCAATTCCACTAATGCCAATATAATTTTCAAGTCTATTTAAAAGAATGTTGTGGTCAATAGTATCAAATGCAGCACTAAGATCGAGTAACACTAATAGAGATACAACCACAATCGGATGATAAGAGCAAATCATTTGTGACTCTAACGAGAGCTGTCTCGTACTATGGTACAGTCTAAATCCTGACTGAAAATTCTCGCAGATACCATTTCTTTCTAAAAAGGAACATAGTTGTGAGGATACTGCCTTTTCTAGTATCTTTGAAAGAAAAGGTAGATTTGAGATCGGCCTGTGATTGACTAATTCTGTACCATCAAGTTGCATTTTTTTAACAATCAGTTTAATCATAGCCAGCTTAAAAGTTTTTGGCACGTATTTTCAGGGCTGCCAACTCTCACGCATTGAGCGTGAGACTCACGCAATTGACACTTTTCACACGCTCTCACGCCACACATCCATTTTCTCACGCACAGAAAAATTGCGGAGCAAAGAGGTACTTTTGATATTAAACTAATTCTCAGCTCTTAGATTCCGTCAATTTTATTACGAAATTCAGACAAAAATACGTTTGGCGCTTGTAAATGTGACGTGACAGATCGCTGAGCGCCTCAGTTCAAGTGCACGTGAACCGATCATCTGTTACTTTTTTATTTAAAGATGCAGTACAACTTACCGAAAGTATACATAATATCGACCAATTGGTGTTTTTCAACCACGGAAAGAGGTCAGTATAACAGCAGGAGAACAATTATGTCACATAATGTTACATTTACCTCAGGAAAGCCATTTAATGACCATATGTTAATTGAATAGAAGAAAATAGCTAGAGAGGAGATTTTGCTGAGCATTATATTACATTTTTAGTATATTTTTACTTATGTCATTAAATAATTGTTATTATAACAAAAACTGCATTATATTTAATTTAATTTGTTATTTTTAACCTTTAAAAATACCAGCAGATTGGGCCCTCTATGTTTACAGCATTAGGTGAGATTATTTTTTTAAATAAAATTTAAAATAAACATGTATCCAAATTAGTCAATATTGAATCAAAATCGGAATCAAATCACAAGAATGGAATTGAAATCTTGAAATTTTTGTCAAGCAATAATAAAAACTGTATCCTACCAGTCATTGTACAATGTAAACATTGTAACATGTTGTCACTAAACTGCATAAAATTCTATTTAGTTACCAAATGTTTTGACAATCACAATTACACTTATTGTGATGCAATATTTGTTTTTACATTTTGACAAACTTTTATAGCAAACACAAATGTGGATGATTAACCAAACACAGCTTAATCAAATTATCTCATAATGATGGTGACCATGGTAACAAAGAGTGGCGGGAAAACTGAACAAAGGAAAACATGTGACTAATGAAAAAAAATTGTAACAACTTTTATATCATGCTGTTTTATGATCGAATATAAACTGCAGTCTTGTGTCATACATGTATATAAATTTAGCATTGAAAGGTTGCCTACCTTTCTATAGTTCACATTTCAACATGTTTCTGTCTATATAGCCTATACTTACATTTTAGTCTGGCACCAGTTTAACAAGTAGCTACAATGTAAAGTGTATGCAACAATAGCATGCTTACTATTATGAGTGGAACATTTTCTTACTTTCTTACCTTAAAAATCTTTCTCATTTTCAAATTGTGTTCTTCTAATTCTTCTAAAGTATGTGTGTGTGTATGTATGTATGTATGTATGTATGTATGTGTGTGTGTGTGTGTGCGTGTGTGTGTGTATAATATATAGCTTCTTTTTTTTTCTAGCACTTCCTGTCCTATAGCTGTAAAGCACTGCAATACTTATTGAGGGACAATAAAACGGCTGAGTCTTAAAACATTGTCAAAGGTTGTACACTTACAATTATATTTCTGATGCTTTCGATTTCCTCAGTGAAGAAATTCATGAAGTCACTACTAAACTGTGATGGATAATTCTTAAGACCTCTAAATTAATTTGTTTGCGTTCATTTCAACGCATGTTCAACGCATTATGCATAATTTGCATTAACCATGTGCCCTGTCATAAATACAACCCCATCCTTCAAATTCCACATTCATTTTTCAATAGATAAAGAAAGACTGTCTTCAAACTGATGCTTGATTGACACATGAGAAACTGTAAGATATATACTGTATACTATACTGTGTATTTGCTGTATATTTATTCTGCTTTTTGTGATTCATGTTTCAGTCTATTGTGATGAAATTATATTCTAAAAGTATTGTGAAAAATGTTTTTTCTCTGTTCCAGTAGCATTTCTTTAACCTTGTTTTTCTTCTGTTGTTCATGTAATTACAGGGCCATGCTGCAAAGCACAATGCAAAATATTTCCTTCACACTGGATGCATATAACAAAATACATGACTTGAAATTTGTTTTTGTTGTTGTGCTGGGTTTACTTTTCCCCCTCATCATCATTGCTAATGGACTGATCATCTGTGTAGTATGTCTTGAAAGAAAACTACATAAGCCAATGTACATCTTTATCTGCAATTTGGCATGTATAAATGTATATGGTGGCACAGCAGTTGCACCTTTTATCATAAGTAGTTTCTTGACGGAGGATTATCAAATAACATGGCTTTCTTGTCTTGTGCAAATCTACTTTATATATACCTATGTTAGTTGTGATATAACAAACCTAACACTTATGGCTTATGATCGATATATTTCTATATGTTATCCTTTACATTATGACAAAATAGTCACACCCACAAAGGTGATTTGGGGTATTTTATTCACTTGGCTTTTCCCCTTTTTCAGAGTGACCATCTCTCTCTCATTTACAGCAAACATTGACATTTGTGGAGCTATCATTGAAAAAGTCTATTGTGATAATTATTCAATAGTGAAACTAGCTTGCTCTGATATTTCATATTACAACATACATAGCCCAATAGTAATTTTCTTTGTGGTTGCACTCCCATTTTTTATAATTATCTACACTTATTTAAGAATCATATTAATCTGTTTGACACTGTCAAAAAGAGGACGAGTCAAACTCTTTAGCACTTGTGTCCCACATCTAATGGCATTGTTTAACTTTATCATTGGGACTTCTTTTGAACTTTTGCAAAGCCGATTTGATATGAGACACGTACCCTACATTATTCGTGTAATACTTTCTTTGTATTTCCTTATTCTTTCCCCATTAATGAACCCAATCATTTATGGGATGGGAACTCAAGCAATAAAGGAAGCTATAATGAGAATGCTTTGTCATAAGTTTTACTAAAGGCAAGCTGTTGTAAGATGTATAACTTAAAACACTTTTTCACGGATGTAGATACCAGTAAGGTATATACATACTTATATGTATATAAGTAATATTCATACTAAAAGCCAAAAAATACAATTTTGATATCAAGGGGACTCTAATCTGTTTGGAATTGTCAAAGAGAGGATGAGTCAAACTCTTTAGAACTTGTGTCCCACATCTAATGACATTATTTAACTTTTTCATTGGGAGTTCCTTTGAACTTCTACAAAGCCGTTTTGATAAGATAAGTGCCCAACTTCATGTAATACTCTTTTTGTATTTTCTTATTATCTTTCCATTATTAAACCCAGTGATTTATGGTATGCAAAGTCATGCAATAAAGGAAGCAATAATGAGAAATTTGTATACCAAAGGCAAGCTGTGCAAGTTGTGAATGTTAAATACTTTTTATGTGCTTCATTTACTGTATGTAGTCATATTGATATATTGATACATTATCATGTGAATAATTTTCAAAATAATTAATAATACTGTACAGTTAAGCACGATCTGCTGTGATGTCACAATTAAGTTGAATTGTGAGGTGAAATCTGGAGTAGAAAAACTCCCGCGGTCAAATTGAGGGGATGAGGGCCTATCCACATAAACTTCCCTCACCCCCTTGACAAAGTGGAACTCACTTCACAATGGAGGCAGGGGGTGCTTCTCATTTCTTATTTGTGCATACTCGTTTCCTTTACTCGCTTACTTTTCACGTGTCTTAGCTCCACCCCCTCAGGATGCAAGGGAAGGATACACCTGTGTTTCCTCACTCCTCGCGGTGCAATTAGAGTATTGAGAAGCCCTTCAAGAAGGCTGTGTTCGTTCAGTTTCCGGGCTGGAGGAGCTAGGAGCACCCAGGGATTCCCCCGAGGGGAAGTGCTTAGCGAGGTGTTGTGTCCTCTCTCTATTGCATTGCTATAATATTCATGTCCACTAGGTGGCATGTTCCATTAGTGTAACATTAGTGTTACATGTTCAACTGATGTAAGAGCTGGGTGGAAGAAACAATAGAGTAAAGTAAATGCTAAGCTACTGCTCGTGTCTGTCTGCGTTTTATCGATTCCTCCTCCAACATAACAGGAGGTTTGTGAGTGTATGTCTAAGCAAAGTGGAACACACCCCTGATAACCAAGAAAATAGAATCTAAAAGTGAATGAACATGAAAACAAACAGGCAGACCTTGATAATTGTTGTGCACAAAAATCATCACCAATGTGTCACTTGAGGTATAATGCACACAACTGAGAATTAATTCAGAAAGTTTTTTTTTTTTTAAAAACAGGAGAAAAACAAACGGCAAATACACTTTAACATAAACAATTCTAGGCAAGGCAAGGCAACGCAAGTTTATTTATATAGCACATTTCATACAAAATAGCAATTCAAAGTGCTTTACATAGAAGAAATTAAAATAATAAAAAGAAATAAGAATAATTAAAACAGTTTAGAAAAATAAAATAAAATACAGTACAGTAGCCTACAAACAGTCAGACTATGGAGCTTAAAATATGACAATATGATTTGAATTTGAATTGTGTAAATTTGAATTATTTACAAGTGAAATCTAACCAAATTGAATTTTAGGTGGTTGAATTTTTGAGATTGAATTTTAGAAAACTGAATTTGAAGTTCCGAATTTTTTCATCTTGAAAACTTGAATCTGTATTTTTTTAAACTGAATATCTCCAGTATACGAATTCAGAACAAAAAAACAATAGCTGTTTGAAAATACATGTCTATAAAATTCAGTCATAAAAACATTTCAATTTGTTAAATTTCAAATGTTCAATATTCGTTTAAAAAAATCTAATTCAGAACTATATAAACTACCACCTAAAATTCAATTTTGTTAGATTACACTTGCAAATAATTCAAATTTACACAATTCAAATTCAAATCATTTTGTCATATTATAAGCTCCATATCAGACGAACAGTGGTACAGTGCTCATTCAGTAAATGCATAGCTAAACAGATGTGTTTTGAGTCTGGATTTGAAAGTGACTACTGTAGGAGCACATCGGATCTCCTCTGGAAGCTGGTTCCAGCTGCGGCTGGCATAATAGCTAAAAGCCGACTCGCCATGCTTAGAGTGAACCCTTGGTATTTCTAGCTGATATGATCCTAATGATCTGAGTGATCTGTTGGGTTTATATTCAGTGAGCATATCTGCAATATATTGAGGTCCTAGGCCATTGAATGATTTATATACCAGTAATAATACTTTAAAATCAATCCTAAATCTAACTAGGAGCCAGTGTAAAGACCTGAGGACTGGTGTGATATGTTCATATTTTCTGGTTCTGCTCAGAATCCTGGCGGCAGCATTCTGTATGAGCTGCAACTGTCTTATGGTCTTTTTGGGAAGGCCAGTGAGGAGTCCATTACAATAATCCACCCTGCTGGTGATGAAAGCATGAACAAGTTTCTCTAAGTCTTGTCTGGAAACAAAGCATCTAATTCTTGCAATATTTTTCAGATGATAGTATGCTGATTTAGTTATTGCTTTGACATGACTACTGAAACTAAGGTCTGACTCTAGTGACACACCAAGATTCCTGACTCGATTTTTAGTTGTTTGACCCCTAGAGTGAAGGTATGTGTTCACCTTGAGAACTTCATCTTTGTTTCCAAACGCAATGACTTCAGTTTTTTCTTTGTTTAACTGAAGAAAGTTTTGACACATCCAACTGTTGACTTCATCAATGCATTGGCACAGGGAGTCAATGGGGCTGTAATCATTAGGCGATTGGGCTAAGTAAATCTGTGTGTCGTCTGCATAGCTGTTTTCCAAACTCCCTGAAAACTGCAGTTGTCAAGCCCCTCCTGAAAAAGAACAATCTGGATAAGACCATATTAACCCTCTGGGGACCAAGCTGTTTTTGGGGTCCTTGAGATGTTCTGACATGCCTTGACATTTGTGCTTTTTTCAGTTATTTATAAACATGTTAATGGCAAAGGTGTAAATTCACTCTATATAGCACAAACAGGGCTACCATAATATGCGAGCAACGTGTATGTAGATGTTTGTATTTTTAAGAGAATAATGTTTATGCGTGGTTATTGGAAAAAATTAAAATGAAAGTTGCTGAATTAAGACCACAAAACACATATTAAATATGTGTCCACAAGACTTTTGACTAATGGATGTTGTCCCTTTGAGTTCTAGCTTCAAAATGATGTAAAAATAGTCTTGCTTTATCGTTCACAAAAAAAAAAAATACATTGATTTAAATGGTGTAAAACAGGTTTTGCTTGGAAAGCCAATATGCGAGGGGGAGGAGTAGTTTACACCTTAGATTACAATGTCCCACCCACTCTGCATAATGAGCCATTCATTCAGGTGTGACACTGACTGAGCCACAATGCAAGGACAAAAGATGTATTTAGAAGACTTATATTGACCATTTAAGATTTCGCTTACATCTCTCTTGTAAATATGTTTTGCTATTTTATTAAAAATGTTACAATTACAACAATAATTACAATTTCAACAATATTTCAAGTGTACTCTTTCTTTGTAAAAAAAAAAAAAAAAAAAAAGATTATAGGCCTACATTTTATCATATGTATTCATTAGTTTGAATATAGCCAACATTGGAACATCTAACATCTTAGTCTATGAATTTATTTTTGACAAAAATAGTATTTTTTTTGCAGTTTAATACGTTGCTTATACAAATACATTTTATTTCAACATATTCCAGTCGATTTTTACTCATCTCAGTAGGCTATAGCAAAGCAGTTTATTCTTTCACACACAGACACGCAATTCATATTTAGGCTAAACAGTCTTTACAAATATGTCCCCTTCATTCATCTCACAGAAAGGCGAGTCATATTATAGAAATGCGATTCATCTTTTTGCGGTTTACATAGGCCTACACTAACGTTATTCCATAAAGTTATTCCACACGTGAGAAAAGAAAACAGCCTACCTCACTCCTCAGCGGAATCTGCTCCTCATTTCAGGAGATATTGCTCCTCATCAGCACTGTTCTGAGGAATCTTTTCTCCATAAGGTAGGCTATAATGTCTCACTCGCGAGGAGTCGCGACGCGCTTTGTTTACAGCTGATGTGGGCGTTTCACAGCTCTGAAATAGTTCTCAGAATTTGCGTTTGAATAGCACGCGCTCTCCGGGGAGTGGTCACATTACTGTGAATTAGCTCGTAATGAGCTCGACAGGAGTCGCTCTCTTTTTATACAGATTACAGAAGCTGAGAATATTTGTTTTTTATATAAATTACTTCATTTAAAAGATGCGATCTCAAGCTTTATGCCCGTGGGTCTGTTTGCCTGTTTGACTGAATTTTCGCGGAGTTATAGATCATTTTCGAACGCGTTTCAAATGGGAGTTTACTGACAGAGAGAAGGCAGAAATCGCATCATGTTAATTTTTCTTTATTTGTCAAAAAGCAAAACACTTTATTTTTATTGTGAGTATACAGAAAAAAAATAGAAACTGAACAGGATCGATTGATGTATTACACGAAAATGAAAGATCAAAATTAACAGAGCATTTAGTGTTTATTTTCATTGCTAAAAAAAAAAACGAGCAAAACGCGCGGGCGCGTTTGTGGTCCCCAGAGGGTTAAGCAACTATAGGCCGATCTCAAATCTTCCTTTCACAGGCAAGATCATTGAAAAAGTTGTCTTCAATCAGCTGAACAAATTCTTATGCTTGAATGGATATTTTGACAATTTTCAATCTGGTTTCCGACCGCACCACAGCACAGAGACAGCGCTCATAAAGATAATAAACGATATTCGCTTAAATACTGATACAGGCAAATTATCAGTGCTGGTACTACTCGAAATTTTGCCATCAATTTCTTTGAAATCAGACAAAGTTACTACTTTCTCAGGTGGTCTGATCTGTCTGACCCCAGAGCAACTCAAGGATGTGCTGATCACCTTTCTGATATTATTGATTTTCTCAGAGAAGAAAGAAGCAAACTCACTGCACTTGTTGTCTGAGAACATTTCACTGGGAATCTGGCTTGGGGGGTCAGTCTTTCTACAGTAGCAAAAAGAGTGCGTGTGTTTAAATTGCTGTTTATAATATTTGAGAAGAAGGTCTGTCTAGCTTTGCTTAGTTCCACATTGAAAGCATGAAGGCTGTCTTTGTAGATGTTATAATGGACTACAAGTTTTGTCTTCCGCCACATGCGCTCTGCTTTTCTGCATTGTCTAGACATGGAGTGTGTTCCAGACATGGAACAGAATGGAACTCAAGGTTTAAATACAAGGAGCAAACAAAGGGAACTAATCAAGACCAGCAGAACAGAATGACTAATTAATGGGTAACCTAGGTGACAAACTAGGAAATCAGATCAAAAAATGACTGGGAGAAGGAACAGAACTGAATTAAATCACACTAAACAAAACCATGAAACTGACACAGTGTTAAATAGATAATAATGAAAACTAATCACAACTCAGAATGTAAATATCATAATAGTTTCCATTCACCAATTTTTATGCTCATTTGGAGATATCGCACACAAAAAAAGCTGGATGGAAAAGCTGATGTGCATACATTCTAAAAGCAGATTGGGGATTTCCCTCCATTACTCCCCTGGTGGAGAACTGGAATAATTGTCCCATTGATTCAGCTGTGTCAGATACCAGCTGGTTAATCATTATCATGATTGCACTTATAATAAAAGCAAGACACACAAGTAGCTGAGCTTGCATTTAGCCGTTTCTGTGTGTAGGTGTGTGTAGGTGTGTGTAGGTGTGTGTAGCTGCTGTTTTGTTTTTATTATAAATATGTTGCTGTTTTGTCTCCCTTATAAATTTGTTGTGTTTTGTTGGTATTATTCTTTTTATGGAACCTGGAATTTAAGTGCTGTGGGTTCTCTCTGGGACATCTGTAAAAGGGTATTTGGCCCACCTACTTTTGGGGTGTAGTGTTAAACACACTTGAGTGTGGATTTGTTTCATTGCCTTTGTAGTGTGGGACACTAGCATGTGGGTGTAGTGAGTGATTACTTACGAGGTGGGTCAGGGATTATTTTTCCTGTTAGTGTCTTCGACCTTCGTCTTCTCCTTGCCCCTTTAAGGAAGCGCACAATGAGGTCGTTTCTTCTTAGAGATTGTCCGGCCACAAGAGCGTGACATGTTGTTATGTCGGCCACATATACCTTGAGCGTGGAGGGGGTGCGACCTGTGTCCAAGTGCTCTTGCAAAAAGGCGAGTACACTTGGTACTTCGCACGAGTAGGGATCTAGGCTCCGTGCTGCACACCAGCAAGAGAACACCACCCATTTCTGAGCGTAGAGACACCTGGTTGAAGGTGCTCTTGCTTCAGTGATGGTTTTCAGCACCCTATCCGGGAGACACCCAGGTACCCGTTGTGGGGCCAAACATAAAGGGCCCACAAGTCGGGACGGGGATGCCAGATTTTCCCGTTCGCCTGCATGAGGAGATCTCTCCTCAGCGGTATTGGCCATGGTTCTGATTCCAGCAGTTGTGTCAACTCGGAGAACCATAACTGGGTCTTCCACAGAGGGGCTGTTAGTAGCACTGCACACTTGCTTTCCCTGATACGTTCAATGACCTGTAGTAGCATCGTGACTGGAGGAAATGCATATAGCGGACGGCTCGGCCAGTCATGGGCTAGCACGTCCTTGCTCTTTGGGAAAAATGTTCGGCAATGAGGCGAAAAGGTCGACCTCTGCCTCGCCGAAGATGCTCCATATCAGCTGAACCGTCTGCGGGTGAAGAGACCATTCCCCTGGGGGAACATTGTCTCTGGATAACATATCCGCACCCTGGTTCAGGATACCTGGCACATGCGCTGCTCTCAGCGAGCGCAGATTGTGCTGAGTCCATAGAATGAGACTCCTTGCCATGGCCTGCAGGTTGTTTGACCTCAGACCGCCTTGGCGATTTATGTAGGACACCACTGCCATGTTGTCCGTTAATCTTTGCTTTGAGACGGCGAGCATGCAAAAAGCTGTTCTGACTGTCTGAATGAGGCAGAATGCTCCAGATAAACATGTTGTCCTGTCCGTCCGTTCAGCCTTTTAGATATGGAAGAAAAGCTTTCAGTGATAGAGCAACCACTCTCATCTCTAGACAGTTTACATGTAGGCGCTTCTCCAGGCTTGACCATAGGCCAGAGACAGGCCTGCCCTCATAAAGGGCCCCCCAACCTAGGTTGTAGGTGTCTGTTGAGATCACTTTTCTCCTTGAAACCACACCCATATTCATGCCTGACTGATACCAGTCGGCTGCTTTCCAGGGAGTCAGGGCTTTGATACAGCCATGGTTCGCTCTGATTTGTAAGTGGCCAAATTGCCACGCGTGAGCCGGTACTCAGAGTTTTAGCCAGTGCTGGAGAGGACACATGAGCAGTAGTCCGAGCTGAAGTACTGATGATGCTAAGGCCATGAGACCCTGAGTGCTCTGAAAGATGCTGCTAGGCGTTGAATGGTGAGCGCGCGCTCTGAAGTAAGGTGCGCTTTCATTTGTATAGAGTCTATCACTGTACCCAGGAAAGAAATACTCTGGCTGGGAGACAGTGTGCTCTTAGAAGCATTGATCCTTAGACTCAGGCATTGTAAATGGCTGAGGAGCCAGGTTCTGTGAGTTATCAGCTGTTCCTCCGATTGTGCTAAAATCAGCCAATCGTCGAGTTAGTTTAACACTCGCACTCCCCGCTGTCTCAGGGGGGAGAGTGCTGTGTCCATGCACTTCGTAAATGTACGAGGTGCCAGTGATAGGCCGAACAGTAGTACTGTGTACTGGTAAGTACCCTCAAAGGCGATTCTCAGGAATGGCCTGTGATGAGGCGATATTTGGATGTGAAAATAAGCATCTTTCAGATCCACTGAGAAAAACCAATCCCCTGGGCGAATTTGCGCAAGGATATGTCTGGTTGTCAGCATCCTGAATGGGCGTATCATAAGCACTTTGTTCAGGTGTCTGAGGTCTAGGATGGGCCTGAGGCCTCCATCCTTTTTCGGAAAGAGGAAGTAGCGACTGTAAAAGCCCAACTCGCTTTGTGAAAGAGGAACTGGTTCGACAGCTCCCTTTTCTAACAGTTTCGACACTTCGGTGCGAAGGATGTGCGCCACATCTCTTCTCACTGTCGTTTCAAACAAGACTCGAAAGCGCGGGGGTCTGCGAGCAAACTGAAAGCTTGTCAATGGCGGCGAAGGCTTCTATCCAGAGATCAGCAAAGTGGAGAGTTCGCTGAAGGAGATAAAATCTGAGTTCCTTGGCAGAATGTGTGCTTAAATAGCCATAAGCCACGGCCATTCTGGCGGGCTCTGACATGCTAGGGCGCGAAGCAGCCTGATTGGTTTGCGCGTCTGAGCCGCCTCGCCATAGGTTCGTGCAGTTGCCACAGCACAGCCAATGACCACGCTAGTCACTCATCTGTGTATGCTGTGCAGCTGCACTGCGTTTTAAAAATTTGGCTTCAATAATCTCGAGAAAAGGAGTTTTCCCATAGCGTAAGCTAAGCCTTACGCAATACAAGAGACCTCTCTAAAGGGAACTGGACTAACCAGGGGACTGATCTCGTTGCACAGGATTTGAAATGGTCATTCTGAAATGCTTGAGCAAAGTCAGTCGTCAAAGTGGTTCGATATAATTACCTCCCAGAACCGTCTTACACGACTGCATTCCCAGACAGCAGGCATCCGTCTCCGAAAGCAAGATAGCATGAACGCATATATTATTTAAAGTGGCTTCTCCTACTTTTCTTAGTGATATTTAGCGCCAGTTTATCAGGAAGTGATTATTTTGTTCTCTTCGACTCACTGGATGGAAACTGTGCTTTTATTTGCAAATGTTTTATGTGATATTCAAATTTTGCGCAGAAGTTAAATTAGCAACAAAGGATGGAAAGATAGCTAATCCCTTACGGAACAAAAATATATGGGAACATACAGCAAAATATAATGAAATATATTACATAATACATTTCCATATATGGGAAACTAGTGCTGACATTTTTCAAAATACTGCAATATATGCATTGACCATGTATGGCTATATATATATATATATATATATATATATATATTTTTTTTTTTTTTTTTTTTTTTTTTTTTTCATTTGAATATAATTACTCTTGAGATCTAATAATTATATTATAATATTATAATATTGCACCATTTCAGTGGGAAGGAAGCATAGAAGTACATTGATGTACATTGAGGCTCCAATGGATTAATGACCAGAAACAAACATGTTTACTACTGATGTATGGCGTCTTTACTGTTAGGGGTGTTGATTAGGCTTAGATGTAGGTCAGAAGAAACTATTGAAAATGTGTGTCTCACTGTGGCAATTCAAATATCTTGCCACAATACCACAACAATATTTAACCCTTGTGCTGTGTTGAAAATCATATAACACTCGTGGTGTTACCGGTTAAACATTTTTCCTGTAGGGTTGAAAGGTTTAACAGTGTAAGAGAAAAAGACACACTCACAAACTGTATTTTAACAGTAATAAACTGTAAGTTATAAAACAGGTACATACTGGCAACACTGTTGCCAGTACTTCACTGTAAAATGTGTGCTGAAGAGTAGAGCCTGTGCTTCAGTCCAGGAGAAGATCTACAAACATTGATTGTAGACTTAAAAATCATCATGCTTTCCCCCGTTATGGTTGAATCACGGAAGCCAGTTACTTTGCCAAAAGATTTATTATTTATACATGTGTCAGACATACGAGAGAAACAAGCATATAAGAATAAGGCTACATGAGAGGTGGTCTACATTTCAGATTTCTCTGTTCCCCATTCCTCTATCCTCTCACCCCATCATGCCAGATGTAAATGGTTTCTCTGCACAGCAAAATCCCCAGTGTTAAATTAACACTCCTCAGTGTACATATGTGTCCACACTACAGAGTGTTAAAATTAACACTGAAGCAGTGTTGTAGTTAATGAGATAATTAAGTGATTAATTAAGTGATGATTGGCCATTAGTGGTGACACCTGATGTTAATAAGCAGAATCATTGACAGAAAGAGAAAAAACAATAACAGAAAAAAGAGAAACACAAGAACTACAACTGACTTTGAGTCATTACACATTGTTGCACTTATTATTACCAGTTTGACTTTATTTCTGTCATACATCTACAAAAGTTCTTGAGATTCAACAGAAGGTTAGACGGTAATGTTTTATGGAATTTTTCGTGTCACCATTTGTTTCATCACCATTATGGTGATCAGTGTTTGCTTTAGTTGGGCTCTTGACCCTTTTAATTTTTTAATGTTAGTTTTTCTCTGACTGTTCCAACATTGTGTTTATAAAGCACATTTGTTACTGCAAGAGAAAACAACCTGCTCACAATATGTTTTGATGATAATGACATTATCAGCATGTAGTGTCCTGATTCCATGATGCAATTCAGAGTCTAAATCTTTGACTATATGTTTAATGTCTCATTTTAGTATTGGTGATTCTAGTTCTGAGATTCTACAGTTTGAGATCCAAAAGCAATATGAACAATTTTAAAAAAAACTTTGTGCACAGAAGTTACTGTGTTTAAACACACAGATATCAAGAATCAGCGTATGAATCTCAACAATGGTGACAATAAACAAACTAGTGACAAACAGATCAACTCTGAACATCACAAAACAAGCTACTAAAGTCATAACAAAACAATAGCAAAATAAAAGCAAACAAAAAAAACAATGAAAATTACAGGACAATTCAGCTGCATAATTTATTCATGCTGCAATGCATGATGTGAGCCATGGATGCGTTCTGATTGGTGGCTCCCATCATGCTCTGCAACATGAAGCATTTGCGTGATTGTCACCATTGTTGAGATTCATATGTAGATTCTTGATGTCTGTGTGTGATTTAAAAGTTTTCAGAGCATTAAAACATTGCTGGAAGTAGTTACTGTAGTGAAAAATTAAAGCATTTGTATAATCAGTTTATAATGCTGGGTGAGATCAGTGAATCAGGTCACTAGTAATTTCATCATCGAAACACAGCCAGGGCTGCATTTCCCAAAAGCATCTTAAGCCTAACCTAGACCAACTGCAACAAATGGTCTGTACAATTAAACTGGGCTTGCGATGCTTTCGGGAAACACAGCCCAAGTCATAGTTTCTCTTGCCACAACAAATGTGCTTTATAAACACAGAGTTGGAGCAGCCAGAGAAATACTATTGTTAAAAAGGAAAGGGTCAAGAGCCCAACTAAAGCAAACACTGACCACTTTAATGGTGACTTGAAGCGAAAAATTCCACAAAATATTACAGTCTAAACTTCTGTTGAATCTCAAGAACTTTTGTAGATGTATGACAGAAATAAAGTCAAACTAGTAATAATAAGCGCAATAATGTGTAATGGCTCGAAGTCAGTTGGTGTTTCTCTTTTTTCTGTTCTTGTTGTTTCTTGTTACTTCAATGATTCTGCTTATTAACATCAGGTGTCACCACTAATAGCCAATCATCACTTAATTAATCACTTAATTATCTCATTAACTTCAACACTACTTCAGTGTTAATTTTAACACCCTGTAGTGTGGACACATATGTACACTGAGGAGTGTTAATTTAATACTGGGGATTTTGCTGTGTGGGTTTCTCCTCCCTCAGCCCATCATCTCTATTTTTCCTTCCTCTCACCCCATCATGCCTTTATGTTTCTCTGAGGTGGTACAGTAAGATTGAGCTTAAATACACAACTGAGTGACTTTCAACTTCCTTGTAAGGTAGAAAACATGTTGCTTATGTTTAAAAATGGAATGTATACCTAATGCTTACACATGGTACAATCCACTATCCCTCTATACTAACGGCCGTAGTTCCAGTGGAGGGAGATGGAGACTAAAATTTCATCTTTTAATATAATTAAATTATTTAATATTATGTATCTTTATTAATATTCATAATCAGTTGTATTAACTTTGTATGAAGTCAGTTGTATGAAGTTTAAAATGCATGAGTTAGACTATAGATTGCATGGACACCTGTTTAAGGAACATATTTTAGACACAAGGAGGGTAGCTGGAAAGTGATATATTCTGCTTAGAGGTATGTGTGCAATGCCACGTTCACTGAGCAGAGAGTTCCAATGATGATGATACTTCAAATGTGTACAGTTGGTATGCTCTTTGCAAGAAAAGGAATGTTTCAACTGATGCAAAAAAACTGATACCATTTGTATACCACTAATGTATACACAGAGGGATAGTGGATTGTACCATGTGTAAGCATGTCATGATTCATGTCTGTGTTCCCCTGTCTTGTCCTTTGTTTAGCAGTTCCCCGTTATGTTGATTAGTTTCCTCAGGTGTTTCTGATTAGCCACGCCCCCTTGTTATCTTGTTTAGCTTGTCTGTCTGTGTATTTAAGACCTGTGTTTAGTTCAGTCTTGGTCAGTTCTTATTTTATTGCACCATGGTGGTTGTTCTGTTCCTGCGTCTCAGTCCTGAGTTTGTGTTTGAATATGTGAAGTTTTGAGTTTAATTAAAGACTACTGCACTTGGATCCTGCTTCCTCCTCTGGTTCAACCAAAACATAACAAAGCATTACATTCCATTTTTAAACACAACATGTTTCTCTACCTTACAAGAAAGTTGAAAGTCGCTCAGTTGTGTATTTAACCTGAGCTGCAGAGTCTTTATCCATTTTCAAGAAACTGCTGAAGACATCTTTTTCAGCAACACTTGACCCATTAATACTAACACTTACTATTCAATATCTATTAAAAAAACTGCTATGTGTACTGTGCTGGACTAACTGGGTCATGGCACTTGGATATTGTTGCCCTATCAGGGCCATCGCTAGTGGGGTGAAAGGTGGTGACAATTATAGGGGCCCCCGCAAAATCCAGCAGTTATACTATAGGCCCCTGTTGTATGAATAATTCTAATATTTATATTAGTTGTATGCCTGAGATTTAAATGAAAACCACAAAAACATGCAATTTGGTTAAATATTTTTTCAAAATATTCTCTTACCTCCCTATAAATGGTTTAGTCCAATCTAAAGTATTTATTAATTATTCAGTCAGTGACAAACATCAGATGGGCCCAATAAAATTGTAAGTCCCACCCCAGCTCGTGAACAGAACCAATCAGAGTTGAGGCGGCAGTGCCTGAAGTTAACGATTAACTTGGTGGAAGAGCAAGAGAATGACTGACAAAATGTCGGGGAAAAGAAAACATAAATCAGTGTACCAGTAACGCCATGAAAAGAAGGAGAGGGAGGCCAGGAGAGTTGTTGTATCCCAGTCGATCCCAGACGTTCTTAAAGACAGGTTGTATTGTTATTTCGCTGGGAATAAGAAAACTACCGTCTACAGGCTGCCGGTCCTGTCACTCTTCATTATCGACGCGCACCACAATTGACCGAATGATTACGTGGTCAAAATTCCTGTCTTTTTACACTGTTGTAAATAGAGTTAAAAAATTGACACGAGTCACGACGCATTGCATTATGCACCTAACCTGCCGGCTGATGATGTATTTATTACATCAATAAAACACGAATTCACACTGCACTTGAATTAATAGGCTACATTTTAGCTTTATTTAATAATATTATCTTTATTAAAAAATAAGACAATAAATGACTTTATTTTTTAAATTGACTGCATTCTTGTCAATTTATAAATGTTTACTTTTTGATTTATGAATTATAACAGACTGTTTCCCTGATGGGGAAAATTTTGCTGTTACTTTTTTTAAATTGGTTTTATTATTATTTAACAATTTATTTTTATTAGTTGTAATTTTTATATAAATTTAACTTTTAAAATAAAGGTTTTACAACAACATCACCTTCTTCTGTTATATGTGGGCATCAAACCAACAATAGGGCACAGGACCGTAGCTAGAGGATTCGGGCCCCCCTGAAAAAATATTGATGTGGGCCCCCACCACCCTCCTCCAATATCATATACTGATATATAGATGAGCATGGAGGGGGCCCACATCAATATTTTTTCAGGGGGGCCCGAATCCTCTAGCTACGGCCCTGTGCCCTATTGTTGGTTTGATTGCTTCTATTTTCCTCATTTGTATGTCACTTTGGATAGAAACATCTGCTAAATTATTAAATGTAAATGTTATGTTTTTACAGAACACTATTTTGCACTACAAAACATCATACACTTCTGACAAAGCTTTTTTTTCCTTACTGATTGGGTTAAGTTGATGATGAGGAGAGCAAATGTAATGATGCAACTAAATCAACTAGGGAGAAGACATTTTGAGGCTTTACATGACTGAAAGGCACTTTTTTTGTGACCTAGGCATCACAGATTTGCATAACTATTTTTTCCCCAGTTGCCATAGTATAAATAGAGCTGTTTCAGGTTTGAAGGCAGTCATTCTGCATATTCAGCGAAAATATACAAATACACAAAAATTACAAGGTACATTCAATGAATTTTTAAAGAAATATTGTCAATATGTTATATTGTGTTACTTGAATCATAAGCCAGTTTTTTTATTTCATATTTTAAGCAAGATATATTTTAAGTTATATTTTTATTTATTTATTGTATATATTTATTGTATACACTGTATTGTATTGACATGCACGTTGACATTTTGTGCAAAGAATGAGATGTACAATTTTTTATTATTTTTTAAACAGCTTTTCAATAACTCATTTTTTCTCTAAGCTTCCTTCTCATCTATTTTTTTCTCTTCATTTAGGAAATCAAGCTATCATGAAAAATATTTCTTTCTTACTGGATGGATACAGAGGAATATATGACCAGAAATTTATTTTTGTGTTTGTGCTATCTTTACTATACCCAGTCATGATCATTTCTAACAGTGTACTCATCTATGTAATATGTGTTGAAAGAGGGCTACATAAGCCCATGTACATCTTTATTTGCAATTTGGCATGTATTAATTTATATGGCGGATCTGCTTTTACACCTTTTATTTTGACTAAAATTATTACAGAAAATTATCAAATAACATGGCTCGCTTGCCTTGTGCAGATCTTTAGTATATTTACCTATGGTGGCTGTGACCTAACAAACTTAACAGTTATGGCTTATGATCGATATATATCTATATGTTATCCTTTAGAATATGAAAAAATAATCACACCTAAAAAAGTGGTTATATGTGTTGCAGTTTCTTGGCTCTTGCCATTTTTGCGATCTACTACCACCATCTCAATTACAGCGAATCTTAACATTTGTGGAGTAATTATCGAAAAAGTCTACTGTGATAATTTTTCTGTGGTGAAGCTAGCATGCTCTGACACTTTAAGTATTAATTTATATGGTGTATTTATGATGTTCCTTACCTCCCTGCTGGTTGTCATAATTTTCTACACTTATGTAAGGATCATCTTTATCTGCTTGAAGTTGTCAAAAGGAGGTCGAGTTAAATTCAGCACATGTGTCCCACACTTAATAGCATTACTAAACTTTGTAATTGGTAGTTGCTTTGAATTGTTCCAAAGTCGATTCAATATGCGTCATGTGCCTTACACTGTTCGTGTCATACTGTCATTGTATGTTCTTATTCTGTCCCCTATTATAAATCCAATCATGTATGGAGTGAAAACTCAAAAAATAAGGGAGAACATAATTAAAAGAATTGTTGTATGTTACACTTAAGGTAGCCTCTGGAATCTGTGGAACAAGTTATTTGTGCTCTCTATCTCTGAGAAAACTTGCTATGAACTTATTTGTAAATGGTAACACAAATAAGTGATAACATACTGTTTTCTGCTATTACCTAAAACTTAATGTACATAAAACTTTAGCCTGTTATATGTAAATGCAGTGTAAGGGCTTTGTTATTTTGACAGTCTAAGGGTTGCTGAGCAGTTTTGAGGTTTACACAATTTGCTCAGAAGTGCACTGACAAATACAGTTTAACTCACTGTATTATTACCTACTGCCCTTCAGTTGTCAAAAAAAGTTTTATCTGGCTTTATTTTTTTTTACACAGATCAGAACCAGTGGCTTATGTCTACATAGATGTGTAACAGAGTGCTGTTGTTGTGTAATTGTTTTATATTGTTTTGTAGTATAAGCATTTGCAAACTGTAAACTTATTGATTGTCAATTGAATGATCAGGGTTTTTTTAAACCAAAAACTTTATACTTTATAATTTCAGAAACGCTCTAGAAAATGTTCAAGATATCTTTAATGTTGTTAATAGATGCTTTAGTTAATAGGAATAATCATGTTCTTTTTCTAAAATAAAACCTTCTGAGTCTAAATCTACGCACATTTTTTAGATAACTCTATATAGCACGGGCCAGATAAAATCATTTCCTGAGAAAAATAATTCTGAGTGATAACACGGGCATCATTATGAGACATTCGAAAGAGACGATCCTAGTGTTGGCTAAATTCAACCAGCTCATTTCAAAATGGGCCTCAGGCTCGTGGAAAGAGCACACTAGGTTGTCGTTGTACTATGTTATTGTCATATGTTGCTATGTTATTGTTGGTAGGCCTATTGAAATGAATTTCAAATTTATTCAAATGTCAATAAAAAAACTAAATCCACTTTAATGTTTGAGACATTCACTTGCAATATATATACACACACACACACACACACACACACATATATATATATATATATATATATATATGTGCGTGTGTGTGTGTGTGTGTGTTACTGAGAATATAGGTAGTTTTACAGAGTGCTCCATTTCACAGATAGCCGCCAGGTAAGCCTAATACTCCCCTTGTTTGAAAGGGTCATAATGCAGAATACTTCCCCTCTGGTTGAATCATAGCAGGCCTTCACAGGGTTTTGGGCCTCTTTACTCCCAGCAGGCAGGACGTGTTAAGGTGACCGGCTTCCAGTGTAAAGCCTCCCTCAAACGACCAGGCTGCCCCAGATATAGACTTCAGTACTCTCCTTAATTTTAGGGTCGTTATCCCACATAGCAACATTTTGACGTCCCAGATTCGGCTCACATCTGGTACATGTGGAAAGATGATCTGGCCCACATGCAGTGTGGAATGACGGCCCTTGGGTGGCTCATTCCTTTTTGCCAGATCTGGGCCACAAGCAGGCCATAGCAATGCCACAGGAAAAGAGCAAAGAAATAAACCAGAACTGGACCTTATCTGAGCCGCAAAATCTGTGTATTAAATATGGAGTCATCTCAGCCTATTAACAAGCAGAATCACTGAAGGAAAGAAGAGAACAGAAAAAGAGACGAGCAGAAACACAAGAACTACAACTGACTTCAGACACAGTCTAAGATGAAATCAACTGAAGATAAAAGACGACATTAAATCTCTCAAGATTTCAGCAGAGGAGAGAACTCCACAAAGAGCATTACCAGCTTCACTTATTACTAACCAGATTTACTTTAACCAGATTTACTTTATTTCTGTCAGACATCTAAAAAGTTATTATTGACAATTAACAGAGGTTTAACTTAAATGTGTTTCATTTGAAGTCACCATAACAGTGATTAGTGTTTCCATTAGTTGGGCTCTCAACTCCTAGATTTTTTGTATTTTTTGGCTGCTGTTACAGTATGTGTGTTAAGCACTTTTGCAATAGCAAAGGAAGCCAAAGTGAAAGGAGATCAGGTGACAAAAGCTGATTGTTTTAAAATCATCATGAAGTAGCCTGAATCATAGTCAATTGAATTTAACAATTATGTTGTGCAATTTCACATTATATACCACATTACAAATTATGACTTGCCACATTAGATCCACCGGTACTACAACAATAATTTAGAAGATTTTACCAAACATAAGCATACAAATAAATTTCCTACCACACACACAGATATCAACAATCAGCGTATGAATCTCAACAATGGTGACAATCAACAAAATATTCAGATAATCGGATCAACTCTGAAAATCACAAAAAAGCTACTAAATGTCACTACAAAAACAACAGCAAAAAATAAAAGCTAATATTTAGGGTTAAACAAACTAATAGGACAATTCAGCTGCATAATTAATTCATGCTGCAGTGCATGCTGGGAGTTTTGATTGTCACCATTGTTGAGATTCATACGCTGATTGTTGATGTTTGTGTGTCACCAAATCCCTGAAGACTAATTTGTTGTGCTCATTGTTGTTAAAATCTGATTGCTGCAGTACTGATGGAATACAGGGATTGTATCATAAATGTATTAATAGTTCAATAAAATTGAAAGATTTGTTTTGATTCAAATGACATCTCTAAATCTGGTTATTTTATGTTGATTATAAATACATCAACAGATATCATCATCACCTGGTCTCATTTCACTTTAGTTTCCTTTGGTACTGCAATTGTGTTTTACAAACACACTGTCACAGCAGCCAAAAAAGGCAAAAGATTAAATAAGAGTTAAGAGCCCAACTAATGGAAACACTAATCACTGTTATGGTGACTTCACGAAACACAATGAAACACAATAGAGTTAAACCTCTTTTAATTCTCAATAAGAACTTCTGTAGAAGTCTGACAGAAATAAAGTCAATCTGGTTAGTAATAAGTGAAGCTGGTAATGCTGTTTGTGGAGTTGTTTAATCCTCCTCGGCTGAGATCTTTATAGATGTAATGTCTTCTTTTCTCTTCAGTTGATTTCATCTAAGGCTGTGGCTGAAGTCAGTTGTAGTTCTTGTGTTTCTGCTCGTCTCTTTTTCTGTTCTCTTCTTTCCTTCAGTGATTCTGCTTGCTCTGCTTCCATATTTAATATACACAGACTTTGTGGCTCCGATAAGGTCCAGTTCTGGTTTATTTCTTTGCTCTTGGCTGACATGTGGCATTGCTATGGTCTGCTTGTGGCCCAGATCTGACAAACAGGAGCGGTCCGCTCAAGTGCCGTCATTCCATGCTGCATATGGGCCAGATCAGTATTCCACAAGTGCCAGATGTGGGCCGGATCTGGGCCGAAACAATGTTGCTATCTGGGTTCCATTAATTTTGTGAATTGGTAAGTTTCGTCAGGGCGTGAAGAAATATAGAGCTGAGTATAATCAGCATAACAGTGAAAACTAATGTCATGCTTCCTAATGATATCTCCCAAGGGTAGCAAAAGCCAACGGTCCTAGTACTGAGCCTTGTGGTACTCCATACTGAACTTGTGCTTGATAAGACATCTCTTCATTTACTGCTGATAACGGTCAGATAAGTATGATTTAAACCATGCTAATGCAATTCCACTAATGCCAACATAATTTTTTAGTCTATTTAAAAGAATGTTGTGGTCAATAGTATCAAATGCAGCACTCTAATAGATCGAATAACACTAATAGAAAGATACAACCTTGATCGGATGAGAGCAAATCATTTGTGACTCTAATGAGAGCTGTCTCAGTACTATGGAACGGTCTAAATCCTGACTGGAAATCCTTGCAGATACCATTTCTTTCTAAAAAGGAAAATTGTTGTGAGGATACCGCCTTTTCTAGTATCTTTGACAGAAAAGGTAGATTCCAGATCGGCCTGTGATTGACTAATTCTGTAGGATCAAGTTGCGTTTTTAAACAAGCGGTTTAATCATAGCCGGCTTAAAGGTTTTTGGTACGTATCCTAATGACAAAGATGAATTAATGATATTAAGAAGAGGATCTATGACCTCTGGAAGCATCTCTTTCAATAGCTATCGGTACAGGGTCCAACATAAATGTTTTCGATTTAGATGATTTAACGAGTTTAGAAAATTCCTCCTGTCCTATAGCAATGAATGAATCAAATTTTTCCTCAGGGACACTACAATGCACTGCCTGATGCAATACTGACAGTTGCATAGTTATAATTTTCTCCCTGATATTATCAATCTTGTAAGTAAAGAAGTTCATAAAGTCATTACTGCTGTGCTGCTTGGAAGCGTCTGGGGTTGAAGCTTTATTTTTCGTTAATTTAGCCACTGTTTCAAATAAATACCTAGGGTTTTGTTTATTTTCTTCTACTAGGGTTGAAAAATAAGCAGATCTAGCAGTTTTTAAGGCCTCTCTGTACGCAGTTGTGCTCTCTTTCCGTGAAATTTCTTCCAGTTGCGCTACATTTTTCTGGCTGCTCTCTTAAGGGCCCGAATGTGCTCATTGTACCACGGTGTTGGACTATTTTCCTTAATCTTCTTTAAGCACAAAGGAGCAAGTGCAACTGTGTCTAAAGTGCTGGAAAAGAGAGAGTCAAAAGTTTCTAAAAGTGCCTTGCTGCAATGAATGCTGGGTACCAGCATAATACAAAACTCTGAGCATGCATTGCAGCTGAATATGCAGCTGAATTGTTCTATTATTTTGTTATAAATATATGCTTTTATTTTTCGCTGTTGTTTTTATTGTGACATTTAGTTTCTTTTTTGTGATGTTCAGAGTTTATCTGAATATGATCATAATATTATCTGAATATTTTGTTGATTGTCACCATTGTTGAGATACATGTGCTGATTGTTGATGTCTGTGTGTGTCATCATATATTAACTTGTTGTGCTCATGTTTAATAAAAGGTTAAATAATTATTATAATACTGCAGAATTTCATGCTGCAGTAATACAGGACTTGTAATGTAAATTGCATTTCATTGTAGCTTTCTTTGTTGTTGCAAATGTGTTTAACAAACACACTGTCAGAGCAGCCAAACAAGACAAAGGATATAATAAGAGTTAAGAGCCCAACTAATAGAAACACTAATCACTGTTATGGTGACTTCAAAAGAAACACAGAGTTAAATACAAAACAAGGGACACCTGTGAACAATGATCAGACAATAAACCAATGACAAGACACATGTCAGAATCACATGACAAACAGGGAATCACATGACTAGACACAGAAACATGACAATAACAAAACAAAACCAAAAAGTGACAGATGGTCGTCAGGAATAAGGTGGATACCAATAACAGTAAGTTATACTAAATTTTATGCAACTAACCCTAAACCAAACACTGATCCTACACTGTAAAAAATAAAATCTTTAAAAAACGGTCAATGACTGTCAGCTAGGGCTGCCCAACAAAAAACTTAAAAATTTTCCTTAAATGTTTTACAGAAAAACACTTGTTATTTTACAGCTATTTCCTGAATTATTAGGATCAAACACCTTCACTGTAAAAAAAAAAAACAGTGATGGTGACCAGGTATGGTGGTTCTTCTTTAGCTCATGGCTAATAACTGAAATCATTATGCAACATACCAAATGATGTAATTCATATGGGTCCATATGGCCTAATTTGACTTTAATAAACATGGTTGTTAAAGGTCATTATGTATTTTTCCACTCTCATATTGCCTTAGTCCTTATACCCAGAAGGCCTCTCTGTCCAGAGCTACTCTCAGTGGGATAACAGAACAGATAATTATCTTGTAATGACAACACTTTAATTAAACCCCACTGACCATACAATTACACTTAGATCCCTTTGGGCTGATCATAGCTTTAAGTGACCTCTAAAAAAACCTTAAATCAAATTGATCTATGATTAAAATTATATATCTTTCAAGACAAAACCAAACACTATTCTAAATATTATCTGAAAGCACTTATACAGTGTGTAAAAGCAAAATATTATTTAATTTTGACAATTACTATTTATTCTGAGTTTTCCCTATAAGTTTTGAATTTTGCAATAATATACAATGAACTAGTAATAAATGCACACTGCACTCAATAGTTATATTTAAAAAAGGTACTTCCATTGTATAAATATAACCCAAAATACAGTGTTGTAGATTTAAATGTCTTTAATCTAGTTTTAGTCTTTGTTGCATTACTTTCACACATGCCAGTTCATTAAATTTGCACTTTCATACATTTACACCATTTGGCTTTTTAATTAAGGTAAATAAATAATGTTCAAAATACACTAGAGATGTGTTAAAAATGACACATGTTGTGTCAGTTTTAACACATGTAGTGAGTGTGCTCAGGGACAACACATGTTGTGTCAAATTTAACACAATAAATGTGTAAGTCATTTTAACACACAAATTGTGTCATTTTAAAAAATAAAGCGAAAGGGCCAGGTGCAAAAATATTAACCGTTTAATAGTCGAGTACAGAATGCATGTGCACACAAAGTACAAGACAATGTTTTAAGCTCAATGACTGGACAGACTCACTGTACTGGACATTATTCAGTTATTCACGCTTCAACCCCTAACTGATAATGCTGCTTTTGACAAAAGTTCATGAAGAGATAACAGTTAACAGAGTTTGCACTTTGAATTTAATTAAAATGTAGCAACTGACAAAATATTGTATATAAATAACTTGTATTTACACTGGCCTGTTTGTTTGAGAATATAACAAACACTGCATACCATTCACAGTGATGGTGAGTGTCGGCACGCTCTTATAAAATGATGAGTTGAAAACAACACAACCTATAAAAAGAGATGTGTTAAAAATGACACATGTTGTGTAGATTTTAACACATGTAGTGCGTGTGCTCAGGGACAACACATGCTGTGTCAAATTTAACACACAACCTGTGTCGATTCTTAACACATCTCTGTGTTTATAAGGACTACACATTTTGTATTACCTTTAACACAACTAATGTTGAGGGCGCGCGTGCATCCTGGTGTGTGACGTGTAGACTGGTGCATAGATATATACACTAGATGTCGCCTTAAAGACATTCGTTCCAATGAACTGCCGTAGACAAGGCGACACCTAGTGTATATATCTATGCACCAGTCTGCGTACACGTCAGATCAGATCACTTGGACGTGGCTGTGTATAAGAGGTAAAAACGATATAAATGCTGTTTGTTTTCTCACACAAACCGCTCGTTTCGTGTCTTAGGCCATCAATGTGTACTTACGATGGGGAATTGTTTAATTTGGATGACGGGGAATTGTTTTAATTTGGACTCTGTGCATGCTCTTTGAGACAGTGACCATAGACCTGCATTATATGACTGACAGACAAGAACGGTTTGACCTAAAAATATCAAAATTGAAACTACTGCGGAAAAAAAGACACCTACATCTTGGATGCCTTTGAGGTAAGCTAAAACATACCAAAATTTAATTTCAAAGTGAACTATCCCTTTAAGCATTAGACGATCTGCAAATCCGGCGTTGAACTGGGCCTTGTTTATAAAACAATCATCGTCGAAATGCAGGGAACAAACAAGAACACTTGCACAACTCCGTTGATGCTCTGGAAAAACAAACTCCATCCACTGGTCCCTTAACGCTGGGTTCTTTGGGAATCTGTGCAGTCTTGCCCTGGCAACCAAAAACCCACTTCTTTGGTGACACTGACTACGTTTACAAGCTGTCAAATATCGGGTTATGGTCGGGTTAAGGTCACTATTTGGGTTTCTGAAACATTCGGAATAACCCGTTTACATGCGTGAGCAGAGAGAGTTACTCCTGTATACATGGAATTTGTAATCAATTGGCAATATCCCGATGTAAACGGCGACGCACGGTTAGCGTCTGGACGTACGGACAAACTTAAGACGCAATATGCGTCATTTCCGATTCTTCTTCCTGTATCCAAAGACAACAACAACAGCAGCAGCATGCGGATAATGAATAGTTCAGGGCAGATAGCGATCGCCTTTGTTTGTGCTTTCCTCCTCGCTCCAAAAGTGTGGTGCTGTGCTGCGTCTCGCCATGTTTACCTCTACTTCTTGTTTACTTCCGGTATACTGCACGCGGGTTTTTGTATGCGCCGTCTCTACTCAAAAGTCCAAGATTCCTTGCGAATAGAACATGCGCAGAACACAAATCAATGTTCCTTTTGACGGGGATATGCCGATACGCGTTTACATGACCAAATATTCGGGTTAGAAAAGGGGTACCCCAGGGATCATATCCGGGTTTTTAAAAACCGGGATATGAGCATATTCGGGTTTTTGCCGGTGTTTACATGGCCGTGCGTGACCGGGTTTTGCTAATATCCCGGTTTTGAACGAGTTATTGGCTGCATGTAAACGTAGTCATTGACTTCCCTAAAGCCGAGCACAGCGCTTTGATGGGCGTACTGCTTTCGCTCTCTCGCTCTGGTCTACGGGTGCGCGCGCGCCCTTCCGGGAGAAGTGCCCTTACGACCCGTATAAGGAAAATTCCACCCCATCTGATGTCACACAGGCCCATACTCGAAAAAAACTTTCCGAAACTTGTGACAAACCGTAAGGAGTATTTTTGGCACAGAAATACTCCTTTAAACGTACAATTTCATTTTTGAAACTTTGTCCATGTTTAGCATGGGAATCCAACTCTTTAACAGTGTAAAAAACTCAGTATGCATGAAATAGCATTTCACTTGACTTTATAAAATTAGGTTAACTCTGGCTGCTGTAACAGTGAGTTTATAAAACACATTTGTTATGGCAAGAACAAGTCAAGAGGAAGATGATCAGGTGTTTTGGGCTGTTGAGATGATGCTATAATCATGTCCAATCACATGTCTGATTCTCTGATCACATCCAGTATATAAGCTTTGAATTCATGGGTGTTTAATATTTATTGTATATCTGTTAATCTACAACATGAAATACAACAATATTTCTGTAACCAGTTATTCTGAAGGATATTGAACTAATATAGTGCATTAAAACATTTTGAACTCCTCGTTAACTCAGACACACACAAACATCAACAATCAGCACAAGAATCTCGACAATGGTGACAATTAAAAGTTTCATGTCACAATGCATGCTGGGTTTCAGGATACTCCCAGCATGCATTGCTGCATGAAAAAAAAAAAAAAAAAAATATATATATATATATAAAAAATATATATTGCCACCATTGTTGAGATTCACATGCTAATTTTTGATATCTCTGTGTTTCTACAATACAGCGTAGCTCTGTTTATTTGGTTGTGCATGATGTGTTAAAAAAAATCATCATTGTAACTCATTGCTGTAGTTTAACAGTGGTGCTAATGTAACACTTGATACAAGATTAAAGTCTGAATGAGGTTAGTGATTAAACAAGCTATATGATGATTTTGGCATCATAATCAATATAACTGAAATCATTCGCTAACCATGCGTGTATGCACAAGTGTGATCTGCAAAAACACAGTTCAAGCAACGATAGAGAAACTAATGTTAAAAAGTCAAGAGTCCAGAACCCAACTAAAGCAAACACTGATCTCTATAATGGTAACTTCAAACCAAAATCTCAATAACAACTTCTGTAGATGTATGACAGAAATAAAGTCATACTGGTTAATAATAAGTGTAATGGCTGGAAGGCAGTTGTATTTCTTGTGTTTCTCTATTTTCTGTTTGTGTATTCCTCTTTCCTTCAGTGATTCTGCTTGTTAACAGCAGGTGTTCATCACTAATGCTCAACAATCACTTACATATTCACTTAATTCTCTCACTGCAACACTGCGTCAATGTTACTTTTACTCTTTGTAGTGTGGATTTTCCTGTGGGGTTGAAAGGGTTAACAGTGTAAGAAAAAAAGACACACCCATAAAATGTATTTTAACAGTAATAAACTGTAAGTTATAAAACAGGTATATACTGGCAACACTGTTGCCAGTAGTTTACTGTAAAATAAAATGTTTGGGTCACCATTGTGCTGAAGAGTAGAGCCTGTGTCTCAGTCCAGGAGAAGATCTGCAAACATTGATGATTTGCTGCATGTTGCTTTATTTAACAGACAGTGCCTGTGTAGTTGCTGGTCCAGAGAAAATCTTTTTATGTACAATAGTTTTTTAGTGGCCTCAAATGAAATAAGTTCACAGTAATAATTTTCTCACATTATTAATGCATTATACATTTTAGTTAATACATTTAAATGACAGTTGGTCAATTTAAGGCAGTCGTTTTCTGCAAGTGAAATTAGTTAACTCGAGTTTTAATTTAGTGCATTTTTTACAGTTACATACTGTAGATTACAGTAAAGAACTGTATAATTAACAGTAAATTACTGGCAACACTGTTGAATTTCATATTCAACAGTGTTGCCAGTGTTATTCTGTAAAAAAAAAAAAAAACCTGGTAAGGTCTAACAGTGTAACCTAGAATACTGTCTAACACTTGATGGCTGCTTTGACAAACCTTCGTCGTCGGTTAGGAACCTGGGTGTGTATGGAGCTTATAATATGACAAAATTATTTGAATTTGAATTGTGTAAATTTGAATTATTTACAAGTGAAATCTAACAAAATTGAATTTTAGGTGGTAGTTCTGAATTTGATTTTTTTTTAACGAATATTGAACATTTGAAATTTAACAAATTGAAATGTTTTTATGGCTGAATTTTATAGACATGTATTTTCAAACAGCTAGTTTTTTTTGTTCTGAATTCGTATACTGCAGATATTCAGTTTAAAAAAATACAGATTCAAGTTTTCAAGATGAAAAAATTCGGAACTTCAAATTCAGTTTTCTAAAATTAAATTAAAAAAATTCAAGTTAAAAAATTCAGATCTTACAGAAAGTAGGTCACAGGTCATCCACATTGAAGAGTAAAGGATCTCAGATAAGTCGAACAGAGCATTTTGGCTGCATTGCAGTAGTTTTCTGCCGCAAACGTGGTGGTGGTTCAAGAGAATCCGTGTATCTTTCGTTCAGTCGTTTTTTTATTTAATATTAAGAGTAGAAAAATGAGAAAACAGCTTGAGTATTAGATTTCTAATATTCTAGTAATAATAGTCCGCTGCTGCAGTTGCACGGAGCTTACAAAACGTGTGTATTGCAACTATAGGCTACATTTAATTTTCTCATCAAACAACTAGACTAGCGAATGGCTCGGTACAACAGAAGAGCCTAGAAAGGGCTTTTTCTCTGTGTAGACCAGCAGTTGGTCTGAATTTGCTATAACCTATAGCCTATTTTCTGGACTGTATAGGCTAAGTCACGTTTTATCATGAAACACGCTGTGATTTATTCCAAAGTGACTCAGGCATGCATTTAACGTTAAATAATCTAAATGTTGACTTTCAAAAGTAGGCGCACCAAGAAGGCTATTCTCTGTATTTTGGTTCATTTTTGGTGTGTGCCAGAAAGATCTAAAGAGACAGAGACGCGCTAAAGCAGCGCATCATGTTGTTTTATTTATTTTTCAATGACATGATATTTTGTAGTCATTTTGAATGTACACAAATAAAAATATACATTTTACTGTTTCGAATGATGTCATATTATCTGTATGACTATAAATAACAGAGTATTAAGTTATTTCCCAGCAGTGGAACAAATCCAAGTGATGGCGCTCGCACATCGCGCTCTCACACAACATAGTAGGCTATCAGTTCTGGCGTTGCTTCATATCGCAGACTGTTCATTATCAAAATGAAACACAGTCAACCAAACATATAAAAAGTTATTCTGCCTAATTTAATTGGTCTGCTGTACAATATAAAGGGCAAGCTGTGCCGCACACAGTCTTGTTATTCCAAACATTTCCCTTGCTGTGAAGACGCTGATTTAGCCTATAGCCTACGTGTATTTTGGGACTCGACTGAAGTATGACGCCTTTTTATTTGTATTATAATATAATATATTAAAATACATAATCTTCTGAGTTTTATGATGTAGGCCTTGTGTGTTTTATTAAAATGTATTATAATTTACATCTCAAAAGGATGCGCTTTTGTGCATTCTCTGACATTATATTTATTTATTTAATTAATATTGAGTATCAATGGTGTGTTATTTTCTCTGGCAACTAAACTTCCAAAAAAAAAAAAAACTTCCAAAGCAAAGCCGGTGTGCGTTCTCTCCGCGCTCCGCAGCTTTTCCACACAGATTTTGAGAACTGGCCAGCTAAAAAAAATAGGCCAAAGAAGTAGACTAACGGCTAGTGTCCGGGAAATGCGAGGTACGTTCATATTTATAAATAAACATAACTCATTTTGTCTACACCTAAATACATTTCCTAATAATAACAGTGATTAAGCCCAAATGTGGGTGGGGGTAATGAACACAATATGTTTGTTTGTTTTTTGTTTTTTTGCCCAAATGGTCTCCACTCTATGCATTTTGTAATAATACAGCAACATTTTTTAACTGACCGTATTTGCCAGAAAATAAGTCGCATGCACATGAGTGCAAGTCACACCGGATCATGTTGAGAGAGAAACGCGTCATAAAAAAAAACAAAAAAACAAAAAAACATTTTAATATTAGCCTATTCAGCAATAGTGTAAAAGACCTGTAAATAAAATACAACATTTAGGCTACATGATAAACACTATTAACATGTAGGCTATGTGTTGCCTATTTTATTTTCCCTTACTGTATGACAAATGAATGCAGAAAACAACAAGAATGAAAAATAAGTAGCCATGTATAATAAAATAATATAGGCTACATAGACTATAAAAATAGCCTATATTGTGCCCTTTATTACAAACAACATTTAGCCTATTTTAAACGCCAAGCCTAAGCAAATTTATTTAAATCGAAACGGTCGCGCATCTCTCATTCAGTCAAAAGTTTTCATATTTGCAATGTAACATGTGGATGCTAACGATTAATATAAAGAAGGCTTCATACTTCAGTCGAGTCCCAAAATACACGTATAGGCTAAATCAGCGTCTTCACAGCAAGGGAAATGTTTGGAATAACAAGTAGGACTGTGTGCGGCACAGCTTGCCCTTTATATTGTACAACAGACCAATTAAATTAGGCAGAACAAACTATATGTTTGGTTGACTGTGTTTCATTTTGATAATGAACAGTCTGCGATATGAAGCAACGCCAGAACTGATAGCCTATATGTTGTGTGAGAGTGCGATGCACGAGCGCCATCACTTGGATTTGTTCCACTGCTGGGAAATAACTTAATACTCTGTTATTTATAGTCATACAGATAATGACATCATCCGAAACAGTAAAATGTATATTTTTATTTGTGTACATTCAAAATGACTACAAAATATCATGTCATTGAAAAATAAATAAAACAACATGATGCGCTGCTTTAGCGCGTCTCGGTCTCTTTAGATCTTTCTGGCGCTCACCAAAAATGAACCAAAATACAGAGAATAGCCTTCTTGGCGCGCCTACTTTTGAAGGTCAACATTTAGATTATATAACGTTAAATGCATTATATTTGCCTGAGTCACTTTGGAATAAATCACAGCGTGTTTCATGATAAAACGTGACTTAGCCTATACAGTCCAGAAAATAGGCTATAGGTTATAGCAAATTCAAACCAACTGCTGGTCTACACAGAGAAAAAGCCCTTTCTAAGCTCTTCTGTTGTACCGAGCCATTCGTTAGTCTAGTTGTTTGATGAGAAAATTAAATGTTGCCTATAGTTGCAATACACGCGTTTTGTAAGCTCCGTGCAACTGCAGCAGTGGACTATTATTACTAGAATATTAGAAATCTAATACTCAAGCTGTTTTCTCATTTTTCTACTCTTAATATTAAATGAAAAAAAACGACTGAACGAAAGATACACGGATTCTCTTGAACCACCACCGCGTTTGCGGCAGAAAACTACTGCAGTGCAGCCAAAATGTTCTGTTCGACTTATCTGAGATCCTTTACTCTTCCCTGTGGATGACCTGTGACCTACTTTCTGTAAGATCTGAATTTTTGAACTTGAATTTTTGAGATTGAATTTTAGAAAACTGAATTTGAAGTTCCGAATTTCTTCATCTTGAAAACTTGAATCTGTATTTTTTTAAACTGAATATTTGCAGTATACGAATTCAGAACAAAAAAAACTAGCTGTTTGAAAATACATGTCTATAAAATTCAGCCATAAAAACATTTCAATTTGTTAAATTTCAAATGTTCAATATTCGTTAAAAAAAAATCAAATTCAGAACTATTTAAACTACCACCTAAAATTCAATTTGGTTAGATTTCACTTGTAAATAATTCAAATTTACACAATTCAAATTCAAATCATATTGTCATATTTTAAGCTCCATAGTGTCAGGCTTCTGGGTGGCTGATGAAGTAGGAGGCGAACACGAAGATGAAGGATCAAAGGTTTTAATTCTCAATAACAACGGTACACGGAACAGGGAGCGTGTGCTCAGGAACAGACTACCTAACATTAAACATACCTAACATAAACATTGACCGACAAGTGAAGAGTGAAAACCAGGAACTTAAATACACACACAGATGAACACAAGACAGGTGATGCAGATAATGATGATGAACCGGTGGGTAATGAAGGGAGTGAGTTCAGGTGTGGAAACAAGGAGGATTCTGGGAACTGTAGTGCAGACAGGACGATGACAGACAGTGAATGTGACATTACTCCCCCCTCCCGGTAGGCGCGTCCTCGCGCCGTAGAAAGACCAAAGGGGTGGGAGGGTGGGCGCCCTGGAGGCTGACGGGGAAGACAAGGCAAGGGAGACAAGGCAGGAAGCCTCCAGGGCGGAGCAGACTGTGGGTGTGGTCACGGTGGAGCAGGCTGTGGGCGTGGCCAGGACAGAGACGACCCCTTGGGCGGCCACGGCGGTGAGGACCCCTCGGGCGGCCACGGCGGAGAGGATCCTTCGAGTGGCCAGGGTGGTGAGGACCCTTCGGGTGGCCATGGCGGTCCGGACCCTTCGGGTGGCCAAGGCGGTGCGGACCCTTCGGGTGGCCATGGCTGAGAAGACCCTTCAGGTGGCCATGGTGGTGAGGGCCCCTCAGGTGGCCATGACGGAGCGCTTTGGCCCCCCCCCAAAAAATACTTGGGGAAAGTCCCGGGTCTCAGAGAGGGATGGTTAAAAACAGTCTCTGACCGGGCTGACGGGGACCGTGAAGAGGGTTCGGTGCAGGGCAGCGATAAGGGCTCGGTGCTGGGCAGCGATGAGGGCTCTGTGCTGGGCAGATCCAGCGGTGAGGGCTTTGTGCTGGGCAGATCCAGCGGTGAGGGCTTTGTGCTGGGCAGATCCAACGATGAGGGCTTTGTGCTGGGCAGATCCAACGATGAGGGCTTTGTGCTGGGCAGATCCAACGATGAGGGCTTTGTGCTGGGCAGATCCAACGATGAGGGCTTTGTGCTGGGCAGATCCAGCGATGAGGGCTCTGTGCTGGGCAGATCCAGCGATGAGGGCTCTGTGCTGGGCAGATCCAGCGGTGAGGGCTCTGTGCTGGGCAGATCCAGCGGTGAGGGCTCTGTGCTGGGCAGATCCAGCGGTGAGGGCTTTGTGCTGGGCAGATCCAGCGGTGAGGGCTTTGAGCTGGGCAGATCCAGCGACGAAGAGAGCTCTGAGCTGGACAGGACCAGCGGCGAAGAAGGCTCTGAGCTGGACAGGACCAGCGGTGAAGAAGGCTCTGAGCTGGGCAGGACCAGCGGCGAAGAGGGCTCTGAGCTGGGCAGGACCAGCGGCGAAGAGGGCTCTGAGCTGGGCGGAACCAGCGGCGAAGAGGGCTCTGAGCTGGGCGGAACCAGCGGCGAAGAGGGCTCTGAGCTGGGCGGGACCAGCGGAGAAGAGGGCTCTGAGCTGGGCGGGACCAGCGGCGAAGAGGGCTCTGAGCTGGGCGGGACCAGCGGCGAAGAGGGCTCTGAGCTGGGCGGGACCAGCGGCGAAGAGGGCTCTGAGCTGGGCGGGACCAGCGGCGAAGAGGGCTCTGAGCTGGGCAGGACCAGCGGCGAAGAGGGCTCTGAGCTGGGCGGAACCAGCGGCGAAGAGGGCTCTGAACTGGACAGGACCAGCGATGAAGAGGGCTCTGTGCTGGACGGGACCAGCGGTGAAGGCTTTGAGCTGGACGGAACCAGCGGCGAAGGGAGCTTCAGGGTCGACGGAATAAAAGAAAACAAAAGCTCTGCGGGCATGACGCTGTCTGTCACAGGCGCAGCGGGCATAACGCTCACAGTCTCAGGGGCGGCGGGCACGACGCATACTGCCTTGGTCTCGGCAGCTCTGACGTGAAGTGCGGGCTCGGCTGGACTGGCGTGAAGTGCAGGCTCGGCTGGACTGGCGTGAAGTGCAGGCTCGGCTGGACTGGCGTGAAGTGCAGGGCTGGGTGACATTCCTGACCGGGGCGCAACACTCTCCAGACACCGGATTACCGTCTCTTTCCAGGAAAGTCCAGTGATGTCTGGGAGGTTGAGGGGACGATGGAAAGTAGCCCCGATCAGGAATAGTGTGCTGAGGGTTTCATCCTCCAAAGAACTTGTGAGGGCGAGCTGAAAAAACTTCCGGGAGAAATCCAGGATGTCGTGGTTCTCCTGGGCCACAAGGATGAAATTGAGGTGTTCGTCCATCTTGTTTTTTGGTCGGTCAATCTGTCAGGCTTCTGGGTGGCTGATGAAGTAGGAGGCGAACACGAAGATGAAGGATCAAAGGTTTTAATTCTCAATAACAACGGTACACGGAACAGGGAGCGTGTGCTCAGGAACAGACTACCTAACATTAAACATACCTAACATAAACATTGACCGACAAGTGAAGAGTGAAAACCAGGAACTTAAATACACACACAGATGAACACAAGACAGGTGATGCAGATAATGATGATGAACCGGTGGGTAATGAAGGGAGTGAGTTCAGGTGTGGAAACAAGGAGGATTCTGGGAACTGTAGTGCAGACAGGACGATGACAGACAGTGAATGTGACACATAGGTGTGCTCTTTAATACCAATCTTTCATTTGAAAGTCACGTTTCTAGTATCTCTAAAACCGCATTCTTCCATCTTAAAAATATATCCATATTACGCCATATGCTGTCAATGACAAATGCGGAACAGTTAGTTCATGCATTCATGACCTCAAGGCTAGATTATTGTAATGCTATTATGGGTGGTTGCCCTGCATGCTTAATAAATAAACTACAGCTGGTCCAAAACGCAGCAGCTAGCGTTATTACCAGAACCAGGCAGTACAACCATATTAGCCTGGTTCTATCAACATCTACATTGGCTCCCTATTAAACATTGTATAAATTTTAAAATATTGCTGATTGCTTTCAAATAACTAAATGGTTTAGCTCCCCAGTACTTGAGCGAGCTCTTAACGCATTATAGTCCTTCACGTCTATTGTGATCTCAAAATTCCGGCCAGTTGATAGAATGTCAAAATCGGCTGCTGGCGGTAGATCTTTTTCCTATTCAGCACCAAAACTTTGGAACAGTCTTCCTAACATTGTCCGGGAAGAAGACACACTCTGTCAGTTCAAAGCTAGACTAAAAACACATCTCTTTGACCTAGCATACACAGAACACATTATAAACTTCTATAATTCAATGTTAGGCTGCATAGATTAGGGCAGCCGCAACCGGAAACACTTCCCATAAATCCTTATGTACTTGTTACATCATAAAAAGAATGGTGTCTACGCTAATATTAGTCTCTCTGTTTATCCCAAGGTTTACCGCAGTCCGCCGGATCCAGGCCGTATCCAGATCTGATGAAGGACCTGCGCCTGGACACGACGACAACACAGTCCTGAAGTGTCAACTAGTATCTCCCCTGTGAAGGCCCCCTTCTCCTTCCCTTTACCTCTGTAAAGATAAAACGTTGTCAAAATAGTTCCAGTTCACATGGCTCGAAAGCGATACATAATTCTGTATTATACATTTTTTATGGCCAGACAAGTCATTTGTTTAGGTCAATTTGTAAAGAAAGACTACACGCCTGCGCATATATATATCCAAACGCGCATACCTATAGACTAAACACGTAATACACATGTGCACGCCGTCAGCGTTTTCACAGGTTTGCATTTTTAACGCTTGCGCAAAGAAAAAAAAAAGAAGAAAAGAAAAGAAAATGTGTATATATATATATTCTTTTAAATATATAATTTTATTCAAGGCTTGCACCTTGGAACCTATTTCAAGGTTTGCATTCTCGAGCCACCAGGCACTGTTGTTGTGCGAATGAGCGGGCCGTACTACACAACATTGTTCTAACAAAAAACCCTTAACGCGCTGTTAAGGGTTTTTTGTTAGAACAGTGTTGTGTACGTGGCCCCTAAGTAATAACTAATAATCTTTGCAACGGAAGTGAATTGATCAAAACTACCTTTAGCTGGACAATAACTTTATTCTAGAGCTGCTGTAAAGCCAAAACAATCTCTGTTCCTTTAATTTAAATAAAAGATGTAATTAGAGTTAAGAGTGCAACTAAAGGAAACACTAATCACAATTATGGTGACTTCAACTGAAACACATTAGAGTTAAACCCCTGTTAATTCTCAATAACACCTTCTGTAGACGTCTGACAGAAATAAAGTCAATCTGGTTAGTAATAAGTGAAGCTGGTAATGCTGTTTGTGGAGTTGTTTAATCCAGTGGTTCCCGGACCCCGGCGCAGGGGTCGCGAGATGATTTCTATAAAAAAAGTGGAAAAAATATATAGGCCCTATATATTTTTGTTGCAATTAATTTAATTCAGTACTTGTTAAATGGTGTTTGCAGAAAAGTCTGATAAAAATAAAAAATATAATATATATATTTTAATTAAATTTGTAATTTTGTCCCAGACATTACGAGATTACGTCAGCGTCAATCACAATCAAGTTACGTACATCACGCGCAGCAACACAATGTGTCCTGCTGTTGTTTGCTAAAGCTAAAGGTGTTTGGAGGCTACAAACAAATAATACCTGCTTTAAAATGAAACGGTGGTTAATATCCACAACAGAAAAACCGAGAGGGGGAGAAAAGTCACATGTGCTACAGGTGAGGCCGGTTGATGGTGTGAAGACTGCAGTTGCGGAGGGAACATCCGAGAGGGCAGCGGATGTCAGTGAGGGTGAGCCACAAGAAATGCCCTCCACTTCTGCTAAGGGTGGAGCCCCCCCAAGCCCATCACTCGGACCCGGCTTACTCCAAATCAAGAAAATACAGAGATTTACAGAGGAATTTATTAAGTATGGATTTGTGTGTCAGGTCGTAAAACGTACAACATCCCCAGTGTGTAGTGTGCTCTGAAGTCCTTGCTCACGAGAGTCTTAAGCAAAAATGCAAAGACATCTGAACACTAAACATCCCAATCTCGCTGCTAAACCTATCGACAATAGCCGTGGCAATAGCCATGAGTCGGATTATGCATGGTGATAAGCAGGCCGCTGAGTTCCAACGGGTGCCGCTCTCAGACGGGACTGTAGCCCGCCGCATCAGTGATATGGCACTGGACATCAAACGTCAACTCATTGACGCAGTGAAAGGAGGGAAGTATTCATTACAATTGGACGAGTCCACCGACGTCTCCAATTCCGCCCAGCTCCTAGTTTTTGTCAGGTACATTTTTGAGGGGAAGCTTAACGAGGAAATGCTGTTTTGCGTGCCGCTGGAGGGAACGTGCACTGGTGAGGACATTTTTAACAAACTGGACTGCAATCTAAAAGAAGAGGGTCGAGCGAGTGCTTGTCAGTGTGCACAGATGGTGCAGGTGCAATGCTCGGAAAAAAGAAAGGTTTAAAAGCACGAGTCCTGCAAGTGGCACCTCATGTCATTTTTACTCACTGCATCATACACAGAGAAGCCCTCGCATGTAAAACACTGAACCCTGAGTTAAAACACGTTCTTGACACTGCAGTAAAAATGGTCAATCACATTAAATCACGATCACTTAACACGAGACTCTTTTCAACTCTTTTCACTTTTCAACTCTCTGCAATGAAATGGGATCAGAGCACCAGGGCCTGCTGCTCCACACAGAAGTCCGCAGGCTATCGCGGGGCAATGTGAGCTGTGAGATGAGGTGCGCATTTTCCTCACTGACCAAAGATCTCCTCTCGCCGAGCACCTCACTGATCCTGGCTGGGTTACAAAGCTGGCATATTTGTCATCTATATTTGAAAAACTGAACGGACTTAACATGTCACTGCAGGGCGAAAACACAAGCATCCTGTCTCTTAATGATAAAGTGCAGGCATTTGTGCGCAAAGTGGAGCGCTGGAGAGAACGGGTGGAAACTGGGCGCATAGACATGTTCACCAAATTAGACGAATTCCTGGAGGAAAATACATTGAGTGTAAATATGGTCAGGGAGTCTATTACTGACCATCTCCAATCCCTTCTGAATCATTTTAACAAGTACTTTTCAGAGGAAGGTACGCAAGAAAAACACGATTGGATTCAATCCCCTTTCACTGCCACCGCAAACCATCTGACGTGTGACACGGAGGATGCTCTGATTGAACTTTCATCTGATCGAACCTTGAGGACACGTTTTGACTCAAAAACGCTGGACGAGTTCTGGATTTCGGTGAAGGATGAGTACCCGCAGCTTTCCAAAGCCGCTTTGGATACACTGATGCCATTTCGATCAACTTATTTATGCGAGAAGACTTTCTCCGCACTGACTTACATAAAAAATAAACATAGATCGCGTCTTAACGTGGAAGATGATCTCCGTGTTGCCATCTCCAAAACTGAACCCAGACTGGATCTGCTTTGCTCAGCGCAGTGGTTCTCAATTCTAGTCCTCGTGACCCACTGCTCTGCACATTTTGTATGTCTCTCTTATCTGACACACTCAGTTCAGTTCATGGAGTCTCTCCTAATGAGCTGATGATCTGGTTCAGGTGTGTTAAATAAGGGAGACATACAAAATGTGCAGAGCAGTGGGTCACGAGGACTGGAATTGAGAACCACTGGCTCAGCGCACAGCGCACACCCATCACATTAAAGTGGTTCCCAAACCTGTCCTGAAGGACCCCCAACACTGCACGTTTTCTTTGTCTCCCTAATCAAACACACCGGATTTAACTCATCAGCTCATTATCACATGGGTTAATGAGCGGATGAGTTGAATCAGGTGTGTTTGATTAAGGAGACAAAGAAAATGTGCAGTGTTGGGGGTGACGGTGCGGGGTCGCGGGGCAGCAGCGCATTTATCATGGGGGTCGCGGGCTAAAAAGTTTGGGAACCCCTGGTTTAATCCTCCTCTGCTGAGATCTTGAGAGATTTAATGTCTTCTTTTATCTTCAGTTGATTTCATCTAAGGCTGTGTCTGGAGTCAGTTATAGTTCTTGTGTTTCTGCTCGTCTCTTTTTCTGTTCTCTTCTTTTCTTCAGTGATTCTGCATGTTAACAGGCTTATTAAGGCTGAGATGACTCCATATTTAATATACACAGATTTTGTGGCTCACATACGGTCCAGTTCTGGTTTATTTATTTGCTCTCGGCTGAGTTTGTAGAATAGAGCATCAGAGGTTTGAGTAAATCTGTAAAGAATTGTTTAACATTCTTTGGTAACACTTTAGAATACTGTTTCTTACTTACTGCATAACTAATTAGGAATTATTAAAGAACTAATATGTAATTCTTCATTAACTACTTCTTCACTACTGTTAACTACTAAGGAAGATGTGTTAACTAATCAGTATGTAATATAATTTTATGATTGTTTTAAGTAACAGTTAGTTAATCAATAACTAATGAATTCTGTCATACCTCCGGAAGAACTACTATTTGTCATGATTCCGGTCTTGTGTTCCCCTTGTCTTGTGTGGACTTTTATGTTATTTCCTGTTATGTGCCAAGTTTTGTAGTCCTTTGTAGTTTTTCTTATTGATTAGTTCCTGATTGTTCCCAGGTGTGTCTTGTTTGTTTCTCATGTTCATGTTCTTTGTCTGGTGTTGTCCTTCTATGGATGTTTTGTGTGTGCTTGTTGTCAGTTTTGTTTGCTTTCCTTGCCCGCGTCTGCATTTATCAGTTTTGCCTGGATTTACTTTTATTATGTTTGTTTGAATAAATGTTTGCTGCATCTGGATCCCACTCTTGTTTCTCTGAAACAGCCTCCATTACACTATTAATGATCTACTTATTAAGGTTCAAGAAAAATAACTAATAACTAACCTCAGATTAGTTTTTATATTTTATATACAGTGCTGTTTTTGTGTCTGCTTTCCTCAGCATAGAATGCCATTGAGTAAATTCATGTATTTGAGGCAACGACTGAGGGAAACTGAAAATATAGGGAACATATTAGTAATTAATAAATAATTATCAAATAATTCTGCAGGAATTACTTAGAACCTGAAACAGTATTCTAAAGTGAAAATAGGGAACCCATTAGTAATTAATAAAGAATTGCCACATACTTCTGACTCAAACCAGACTTACTGTAAAAATAAAATAAAATAACATAATCATCTTAACCTTTGTAAAATACACGACAATGACTCGTTTAGGCTACATGATCTTCCTTTATTTCAGATGAGAATATTTCTTAATACAGCATATATTGTATTTCGTTTTAACATGTACAATACTGCTGCCTACATTTAAACTCGTTTAACAAACATTTTAAAATCAAAAGTTGAACCTTTAAAAGCAATTCAAGTGTAATCAACCGGTCTCTGTTCTCTCGTTTCCACAGTAGTGGTGCTGGATCTCTTGCGGGAGCTGGGCTCGTGTTCGGCAGGGAAACTGCTTAACTTCAGACCGCGCCGAAAGATGCTGTGACTGACTCCATAACCTGCCCATAAACAAACAGTGCACAGCTCTAAGAACATATTTTAACATTTGATGTAAATAGATTTAGTATCTGTATAAATAAAATAAAAATTCGCTCAATTATGACATTTTTTAATGCAAATATGACATTGTGTGAGATGTCTTTGTTATGGCAACTTGACATTACTAAAACAACACAACCTGTCATAAATATGTCATAAACATGACATAGCAGATTAATTATCAAACTTAAGAAACCACTTAGCTTTATGGGTTAACATTTCATTAAACTGTCATGTGGTTGGTTTTGACATTGGCTGTCATGAAGCCATTATAACATTTTAATGACAAATTAAATTTGTACCACTGTAGTTGAGGTCAAGAAAAACATTCATGACACAGTTATAATGGCCTCATGACAGCCAATGTCAAAACCAACCACCTGACAGTTTAATGAAATGTTAACCCATAAAGCGAAGTGGTTTCTTAAGTTTGATAATTAATCTGATATGTCATGTTTATGACATATTTATGACAATTTATGTTGTCTTGGTAATGTCAAGTTGTCATAACAAAGACATCTCAAACAATGTCATATTTGCATTAAAAATGTCATAATTGAGCGAATGACACTTAATGACAGTTGTCATAAACATGCATAAGACCTCCTTCATATTTATGACATCTGCCATGTCATGATTATGAAGGTGTCATGTCAGTCTTATGCACACCCCTTCAAGTAAAGTGTTACCCAAAATAATTTGTTTTATGCAAGGGATCAGGCGTTTCCATCACGCTAAAAAGACCGACTCCTTAGCTAGGTAGGCTAACTGACATTGCGTCATGTATGTTGCCTTGCATAAAAATAAAATGATTTACAGCACAGTAATGATTTTATAGATTAAATAAAACGTACACAACCCTGTATTTCGCAGAAGAAATGCACCATATCGGGCGGCGCTGAGAACTTTCCAGAAGAGGATGCAAATGCCCGCGCTCTTGCATCACCAAATCACTGTAAATTTAGGCTACCGCGATATTGCCAGAACTTGAATGGTGCAAAAGAAGTTTAAAATGAATAATAACTAAGTATAATAATAAGGTGTAATGTACATTATGATAAGTTTTGCTAATGAAATAAAACGTTTGCTTATAGGTAAATGTCTGCACTTATCTTTCTTATTAGTGCTGAAGAATGACTAAAACTGTATAAAAAATAAAATAAATAAAAAAACATTGATCAGTGGGTTTTTTTTACCTTTTAAGTACTTTAAAAATGAATTACCTTTGTACTTTTACTAAGGTAAATTTGAAAATGAATAGGCCTAATTATAATTTTACTGGAGTCATATTTTATTGGGGTATCTGTACTTTTACTCAAGTACTTGATTTGTGTACTTCATCCACCACTCCACTGCTAAAAGAAAACATGGATTATTGTAGTGACTTCTGTGTATGACTGTTCATTAGTAGTTACTTCATAGTTATTTTTTTTAACCTTAATTAGTAGAATTAAAAGTAGTTCTTCAGGAGGTATGACAACATTCCTTAGTTATTGATTAACTAACTGATATTTGAAAGTGTTACCCTTTTTTTTCATCTGTGTAAAAGGGTGCCTTCTCACCTATATAAACATTTGAATAACATTTTCTATTTGACATTTTTTTAATAAAACTACAAAAGAGAAGGAATCTATGTACAGTATGTATATAAATATGTAGTTGCTTTTATAAAATGGCTGCAACATTAATATGATAAAATTATGTGAAATTTGTTCTGAAATTCAAGGTAATTTGAAGTGGATTATTTGCATTGACCAAAATAAGAGTTATGTAAATATCAGTTACACATACACAATTTCAGATTCCAACTCTAATGCCATTAAACAATATACAAAATGTAATATAAGACATTCAAATGTGTCCATATAGGCCTTGCCATTTATTTAGTAGAAATAAAAAGTGCATCATTACACCTTTGTTCAGTCTTTAAATTAAAACCAAGTGCAAGTATTTTTCTTTGTAATATTTTTGTGAGGCTATTGCTGATCTCCTTTGTTCTAATTCCATAAATAAGTGGATGTAGAAGTGGAGGGATCAGGATAAAATGAATTGACATAAACACATTCACTTCTTTTGAAAGACTGAAATTAAATCGATTGTATATCACAGAAAAAAGAGAGGCCAATGAAAAATTAATAAAGGTAATCAAGTGTGGTGTGCATGTTTTTAGAGCCTTCTTTCGGGCGTTTTCTGATGCATTCAAAGAGACAAATAATATCCGCACATATGATAAGATGACAAAGATTAGAGGTAGAACAACAAAAGCAAGTACCAGACATATGCCATACAGATCTCCCCAGGTATTTTTGGCACAGGAGAGATTAACAACGGCCAAATTGTCACAAAACAACTTGTTTATTGTATACCTGCACATAGGCAACCTTGATGTAAGGTACACCTGTACAGCTAGAGAGCAGATAGGAACACAGTACACAATAAAAAGCAGAAGTCTTATTTTACCCGGAGTCATGATACTGTGATATTGTAGAGGCTTGCAAATTGAAACATACCTGTCATATGCCATAAGTGTCAGTATTGCATAAGCACATGTTGCATAAATATTAATAAAAAATACTTGCAGAATACAGTCGGTATACAGTATATCTTTCATATCATCAACAAGATTCTCCATTATTTTAGGAAGTACAGTAGATGATCCGATTAGTCCGTTAATAGCTAGGTTGAATAAAAATATGTACATGGGCTTATGGAGAGATGTGTCCAAGCAGATCACCAGCATCAGTGTTACATTTGCAAAAACAGTTGTAAGATAGACTGCAAGAGAGATTACAAAAACTCCATAATTAAGAGCACCAGGTGGTCCATAACTGGTAAAAATCAGAGTGATGTTCAAACTTGGCAGAATCATTTTCCTGATGAAGAGAAAGAAAGGCATTTCACTTTAGAACAAAAATGCAGTACACAATATTAACTGAAGGATTATATTCTGAGAGATCTATTTACCTAATGTTTACAGACTCTCTTGTCTTCTGAGGATCTGAGCTGCTGTAGCTTTATACTGTTTTATTCTACAAGGCCCACCTCCAGTGGATGTCATCTGCTTAAAGGCCCTACTCCCATTTTTTCAATTAAATAATAATTATAATATTGTTAATATTAGTATATATCAGTGTTATTAAAATGGCGGACCGCAGTCCGGATCTGGACCACGGCTTGGTTCCATCCGTACCACGAGACATAATTGCGTAATTTTACCGTTTCTACATATTAAAGTGAGCAACGGGTCAAAACAACAAGTGTTTCACACCACAATCACTCAGGGTTGTTTATGGTAATGATCTTTTGGAGCTATTTCTATACTATTTTTATCTAGAGCCAAAAGTGCTTTATTCAAGCCCTTTCCACTCCGTACGTGTTGCTTCTCTCTCTCCCTCGACTAAAAATGTAAAGCGCCACATTAAAAGCTGCAGATGAAGCGGTTATTTTAATAACAACAATAGCAGAAACATGGTGAGCAGCAAAATAGATACTGTACTTCTCTTACGAGAGGTTCTCTCGTATTGCGTAAGTTGCTTACGCTACGGGAAAGTTCTCTTTCTTCGAGATCTGAAGCCAAAAAATTATCCTTAATTTTGTATTCATTGTCAATGCAGTGCGGCAGCCGGCAGACCATGACAGGCTGTATAAGCGTGCTCATTGGTTGCCCGGCGGCAACTGCTGCGCGCCCTCCACACCCTTCTAACCGTCAAAATGGGTGTGGCCAGTGTGTATATAAGGAGGGCTCGCGGGCTGAGAATCTGATTTTCTTGTCTTCAGCGAAGCTCTTCGCATCGCTGGATCTTGAGAGCCGCCGCCGTTGAAACCAGCGACCAGCAAGCCTAGGACAGCGCCTGAGGAAACCGGCCGCCTTCGCCGCCTTCAGCCATCCGTGCCTGCTACGCTATCCGGCGTCATATCCTTTTATTACTGCTGTGTGTGTTTGCCCTGCGACACACACTTTCTCTCACTGTTCTAAAAGAGCACGAGGCGTTTTTGTCAAAATGCCTCGTTTTTCCTGCGGCTCCTGCCGCGCCCCGCTCAGCAACGGAGACCGCCACCTCTTCTGCGCTCTCTGCCTGGGCCGCGAGCACGCCGCCACCGCACTCTCTACGGGCGGCTGCCCCGAGTGCGAAGAACTTTCAATGTTGACCCTGCGGGCTCGACCTGAAGTTTTCGACCAAGCTGTCGCTCCGCCTGTCCCTGCCGGGCCGCGCAAGAAGAAGCTCCGCTCGCAGAGTCCACCGGAGACTGTTGTGACTGAGGAGCTCGCCGGAACCTCTCCCTCGAGCTTCGGGCGACAAGCCGCCAATTCTCACACATTTCTCAGTCCCCTCTTAAGTTCAGGTGGCTGGAAATATTACTATTGCAGTAAACGAGCCTGTTTTAATACACGCACGCCTGCAAACAAACATGAGGTCGCTCTCTCTTATGCTCGCGCTAAACGAAAGCTAATGTGTTCTTCCCTGTGGCTCAGTGGCAGAATCATAGGCTTTCACGCCAGAGACCTGTGTTCGATCCCAGCTCTCGCGGCAGATAAAAATGTATGCTGCTCGCTTCTCCGAGCTCGCAACCAGTTTTTCTTACATACAGAAAGCGAACCCGCCTCTCGCACCACTCCTACTCATGGTGCTCGAGTATTTATGAGCGTCTAAACACGAGGGAAGAAAAGACGGTTAACGTTAAGTCCCGCTGCGGCTGGACCACCGTCAAAGCTTCACGCTCTGTCAGTCCCCGTTGCCACGGCTACTGCAGATGTTTACCTCGCAGCCAACGAGCCGGTATATCTACCCGCTCGCCTGCGCGCAACCACCGTTCTCACGGCGACCCAGAGAAATCTCAAATGAGCATAATGTCTGGTTGCACGGCTCACGCCGCATGTGTTTCAAATGCAGTGAATGTGCCCACGTTTCCGTGTTCACCCCTGCACACAAGCACTATAAATCCCGTGTCTCTCACAGAGCCCACTCTCATAAAGCAGGCAAAAGCCGCTCGAGTGTTAAAAGTAGGTCACGTGTCCACCTCCCCGTGCCCACACCTACTCACTGCCCGCTCTGTCACACGGCCTCTCACGACCGGTCATGTTTAAATGTAAGTCCTGTGCCCGCCCTCGAGCGCTCACACATACTAACGTGCCTCACACTGTATGTTCCCCGTCCAAAGCCACCGGGACACTGTGTGTAAAACGGCCAGCTATCGCTGCATGCGAGCCGCCGTATTTAAGCACCAGCAAGAGCGCGCGCGCTGCGCCCGCGCCTCCGTTTCGAGCTCTCGAGACCGCGACGTGTGGCAATCAGAGCTCGGAGGCCATTCTGCCCCTGGCTGCACACGCAAAAGCGTGGGAAGCTATTCCAGGCGCGTCAGAATGGGTGCTAAGCACAGTAAAAGAGGGCTATACTCTGCAGTTCGCTCGCCGCCCCCCGCGCTTTCATGCGTGTACCGAGACGAGAGTGAATGGGGAAGTAGCACATCTACTTCGAGCAGAAATAGCGACACTCCTGTGCAAAGGGACTATAGAACCGGTACCCCCTTCTATGAGCGAGTCGGGCTTTTACAGCCGTTATTTCCTCGTTCCCAAGAAGGACGGAGCTCTCGGACCGATTTTGGATCTGAGACATTTGAACAAGGCTCTTATGAGAAGACCGTTCAAAATGGTCACAACCAGGCAGATCCTCGCGCAGATTCGCCCGAGGGACTGGTTTATCTCTCTCGATCTAAAAGACGCGTACTTTCAGATCCAGATAATACCCCGTCACAGGCCATTCTTGAGATTCGCCTTCGACGGTCAGGTATATCAATACACCGTCCTGCCGTTCGGCCTGTCTTTAGCACCCCGCACATTCACGAAGTGCATGGACACGGCTCTCGCTCCCCTGAGAGGTCAGGGAATGCGAATTTTGAACTATTTGGACGATTGGCTAATTCTAGCACAGTCAGAGGCAGAGCTTATCGCCCACAGAACAGTGCTTCTCAGCCACCTGGAAAGCCTGGGGCTCACGGTCAACTGGACCAAGAGCTCATTAGTGCCCAGTCAGTCAACCTCTTTTCTGGGTTTGGATCTGGACTCTGTGGCAATGACGACCCGTCTGTCGACACAGCGCACGTGCTGTATTCGACGCCTGGCCGCGTCTTTCCAGCCGGGCAGCACTGCACCTCTCAAGACTTTTCAGAGGATGCTGGGTTGTATGGCTTCAGCTGCAGCAGTGCTTCAGCTGGGTCTATTGCGTATGCGCCCGCTACAACGCTGGTTGAACGCCCGAGTGCCGCACAGAGCATGGGCTTCCGGCGGCATTCGGATCAGAGTGACTCAGAGCTGCGTTTCAGCACTGAAGCCCTGGTTAGCGGCCGACTGGTACCAGCGGGGAGTGACAATGGGAGCCGTCTCACACCGCAAAGTTATCTCGACGGACGCTTCCACCTTAGGTTGGGGCGCTCTGTTCGAGGGCAAACCTGTCTTTGGCCTGTGGTCAGACCAGGAGAAATCCCTCCACATAAACTGTTTGGAGATGATAGCGGTCGAGAACGCGCTCAAGCGTTTCCTCCCACTCATACGGGATCACCATGTGCTAGTCCGCTCGGACAACATGTCCGTGGTGTCCTATGTGAACCGACAGGGCGGTGTCAGGTCCAGGAACCTGTGCAAACTAACAGAACGCCTTCTCGTGTGGGCTCATCGCTCGTTGCGCTCGCTGAGAGCCGCACACGTGCCGGGCCACCTGAATGTCGGCCCAGACAGACTGTCCAGGGACATCATTCCCCCGGGAGAATGGTCCCTGTACCCCCAGACAGTCCAGTTGCTCTGGCGCCTATTCGGCAGAGCGGAAGTCGACCTCTTTGCGTCGAAAGACAACGCTCACTGCCCGATGTTCTTCTCAAGGAGCAAGGACGCGCTGGCCCAGACCTGGCCCAGCCTCCCACTGTACGCTTTCCCTCCGATCTCCCTGTTACCACAGGTCATCACAAGGATCAGGGAAACGCACCACCCAGTGCTTCTTATAGCCCCGCGTTGGGAGAACCAAATCTGGTACCCAGAGCTAGTGAGGCTGTCGCACTTATCCCCATGGCCGATCCCGGTGAGAAAGGATCTCCTCTCTCAAGCCGGTGGATGGATCTGGCATCCCCATCCAGAGCGCTGGTCTCTGCATGCGTGGATAATACCCGTTGACCTACCTGAAGGGTTCGTAAACACGATCACGCAGTCTAGAGCTCCCTCTATGAGAAGGCTCTATGCGTCTAAATGGTCTGTGTTCGCTAAATGGTGCGCTACTAAGAGCCTGGATCCACGCACATGTGAGGTCCCGCGGGTGCTCTCCTTCCTACAGGAGCTGTTGGACAAGGGCAGGTCCCCTTCCACGCTCAAAGTGTATGTGGCGGCTATTGCAGCGTTTGCTGAGACGACGCGCAGCCGTGCAATAGGAAGGAACGAGCTTATTATCCGTTTCCTCAGAGGAGCCAGACGGATGAATCCCCTGCGGCCCCCCCTCGGTTCCTATTTGGGATCTGTCCTTGGTCCTGGAGGCCCTGAAGGCTTTCCCTTTGAACCGCTTGAATCCGTGGATTTGAAGTACCTTTCGCTCAAAACCGTTTTTCTGATAGCTCTGTCTTCAGTAAAACGCATGGGGGATCTGCACGTTAGCCCTGCATGTCTTGAGTTCGGACCAAATGACTCTAAAGTCATTCTCAGACCGAGACACATCCCCAAAGCGACTGGTACCCCCTTTAGGGCGCAAATCATCTCCCTTTCGGCTCTGCCAGCATCCGATAGTGGGGACAGTGATAACCTCCTATGCCCCGTCAGGGCGCTGAGAGTTTACATTACGCGCTCCGCCGCTTTTAGGCGTTCCGAGCAGCTCTTTGTCTCTTTCGGCGGGCGCACCAAAGGTCTCGCCGCCTCGAAACAGAGCCTGTCCAGGTGGATAGTGGACGCGGTTGCAGCAGTTTAATCCTCCAAACACCTGCAGTGCCCTTTGGGTATCAGAGCCCACTCCACTAGAGGCATCGCTTCTTCGTGGGCCTGGTCCAGCGGAATTTCTATCCACGATATTTGTATGGCGGCTGGTTGGGCCTCCCCATCGACATTCGTGAGGTTTTATAACCTGGAAGTTCCCGCCTTGCAGGCTAAACTGTTGTCAGTATAAGTGGCATGTATGTTCTGCCCAGTCGCTCATGTGCAGACTACGTTCACGTACTGGTAATATTTCTGGTATGGCACCAAGGGAAAAGTGTTTTTGTACACAGACCGGCTATGTCGCTCTGTTCCTTTGTTCCCCACTACGCGCTTGTGTACCGGTGCTGGCCCGCGCCACTGGCCGCCTGTCCTACACTCGGTTGTGCTGGGGATTATTCTCTCCACACATAGACCGGTGAGACCGCTCTATTTTTCCCCTAATATGTGCTTATGTACTATGCGGGCCCGTGCTACTGGCCGCATTGTTTACATTGATATATATAGACCGGCTGTGCCGCTCTATTTTATATATGAAGTGAAGTGCTTTGTACATGTGCTGGCCCGTTTCTCCGACCGGCCACCTGTTTCAGCATGTTGTTTTCCCCGGTCTCCCTGGGACTCATGTGCTGGATGCTCGGCGCGCACGGCGTTGACAAGGGGTTCCCGTAGCGTAAGCAACTTACGCAATACGAGAGAACCTCTCGTAAGAGAACGTACTCGGTTACCTAATGTAACCTCGGTTCTCTCTAGAAGAGGGAACGAGTATTGCGTAACCTGGCGTGACGCGCCACGAGCTTTTACGCTTCAGACTATGAAAACCAGATTCTCAGCCCGCGAGCCCTCCTTATATACACACTGGCCACACCCATCTTGACGGTTAGAAGGGTGTGGAGGGCGCGAAGCGCCCTCATAGGGTGTGACGTCACACAGGGCTCACTGGTAGGCTGCAGCAGTTGCCGCCGGGCAACCAATGAGCACGCTTATACAGCCTGTCATGGTCTGCCGGCTGCCGCATTGCGTTGACAATGAATACAAAATTAAGGATAATTTTTTGGCTTCAGATCTCGAAGAAAGAGAACTTTCCCGTAGCGTAAGCAACTTACGCAATACTCGTTCCCTCTTCTAGAGAGAACCGAGGTTACATTAGGTAACCGAGTACGTTTTGCTAAAACACTGCAGAAAACGAGAATGCAGCTAATACAATTATTTTTATCTATCATATAGATAACTAACCATTTAACTAAACTAGACAAGATAATGTTTCGTCTATGGACGTTTTCTTTCTTTTTTTTCATTCATTTAGCATTATTAATCAGCATATGAGCATATGTTTAATATGTTACATACTGCTTTGGATCTAAATGTCCAGTTTCAAAAAATGTATTTGTTGGACCATAGTTGTCAGGCTTTGGCTGCATGAGTCACGTTCAGGAAGACAAAGAAGATGGATCAGGATTAAACAGTATTTATTCACGAACAAGACACGGGCCAAACTTAGCAACTGTGTTGACGAGAACCGACAAGGGAGAACTGAAACTGGGGATACTATACACACAGACAAATGAGGAGACTAAGTGACAACAGGTGCACACGGTGAGTGATGATGTCTGTGATGAGCAGGGCAATTGGGTGACGGTGAGACGCTATAGTCGCGGTACAAAACACCGCTCTTCCGTTCCGATTACAACATCAAACAGATTCTCCCCACTCAGTGAAACACCCACTGAGAATCCTGTTGATTGTGCCCTAGTTATTTGGCGATTCTATTACACGGAACGTGAAAATAGAGACACCAGCCACCATAGTCACATGTTTGCCGGGAGCCAGAGCGCCTGACATCAAAGCAAATTTAAAAGTGCTGGCTAATGCTAATCGTAAATTCTCTAAAATTATTATTCACGTCGGCACTAATGATGTTAGACTCCGCCAGTCGGAGATCACAAAAATTAACATTAAAGAGGTGTGTGAACTTGCAAGTACGATGTCAGGCACTGTAATTTGCTCTGGCCCCCTTCCTGTTCACCGGAGTGATGAGATAGTTAGTAGACTGTCCTCACTCAATGGCTGGCTGTCGAGATGGTGTCCGCAAATTAATATAGAATTCATAGACAATTGGAAAAGTTTTTGGGGCAGACCTGACCTGTTGAAAAGAGATGGTATTCATCCCTCCTGGGATGGTGCTGCTCTTCTCTCTAGTAATATGGCACATTGTCTTAGAGCTCAAACGTGAATTGGGGCTCAGGTCAGGAAGCAGACAGACTGGCTTAACCAACCGTCTGCTAGCTGTCTTACGTCACCAAGGTCAGATAAATCCCATCACATAGGGCCTCTTTCACCTAGCTATCATCATATAGAGACTGTTTGTCTGTTCCCTGAATTAGGACATACAAAAAACTCCTAAACCCATTCAAGGGTAAAAATTGTATTGATGTTCAACAAATAAAAAACAGATATAATACGGATGAACAAATGATAAAGCTCGGGTTGCTGAATATTCGATCCCTTACTTCAAAAGCAGTCATTGTTAATGATATGATTACAGACTATAATCTAGGTGTGCTGTGTTTGACAGAAACCTGGCTAAAACCAGACAATTATATTACTTTAAATGAGTGCACCCCGCAAGATTACTGTTATAAACATGAACCTCGTCTGAAAGGCAAAGGGGGAGGTGTTGCTGTAATTTATAGTAATATCTTCAGAATTACTGCGAAGTCTTGTTTTAAATATAATTCTTTTGAAGTGTTGTTGCTAAGTGTAGCAATATATAGTGTAAATGATAAATCACATTTAACATTTGTGCTGGCTACTGTATACATGCCACCAGGGCACCATAAAAACTTTATCAAAGAATTTGCTGATTTTCTATCAGAGTTAGTATTGGCTGCAGATAATGTACTAATTGTTGGTGATTTTAATATACATGTAGATAACGAAAAATATGCTTCGGCATTGGCATTTAAAGACATTCTGAACTCTACTGGAGTTAGAGAACACGTGTCAGGACCTACTCATTGTCGTAATCATATTTCTAGATCTAATATTATCACACGGAATAGATGTTGATGCCGTTGAAATTTTGCAGCAGAGCGATGACATCTCAGATCATTATTTAGTCTTGTGTAAACTTAATTTAGCCAAGGTTGCAAAGCCGACTCCATGTTACAAATATGTTAGACCTATCACTTCTGCCACTAAAGATTGCTTTATCAATAATCTTCCTAATCAGTTTCATCATCTCAGCATCCCAGAACTAGAGGTATTTCGCATTTCATGGAAAGAGAGCTCGATTGCATACAGAGAGGCCTTAAAAGCTGCTAGATCTGCTTATTTTTCAAACCTATTAGAAGAAAATAAACAAAACCCTACGTGTTTATTTGAAATAGTGGCTAAACTAACAAAAATAAATCTTCAACCCCAGACGTTTCCAAGCAGCACAGCAGTAATGACTTTATGAACTTCTTTACTAACAAGATTGATAATATCAGGGAGAAAATTATAACTATGCAACCGTCACTGCATCAGGCAGTGCATTGTAGTCTCCTTGAAGAAAAAATTGATTCATTCGTTGCTATAGGAGAGGAAGAATTTACTAAACTCGTTAAATCATCGAAATCGACAACATGTATGTTAGACCCTATACCGACTAAGCTACTGAAAGAGATGCTTCCAGAGGTCACAGATCCTCTTCTTAATATCATTAATTCATCTTTGTCACTAGGATATGTACCGAAAAATTTTAAGCTGGCTACGATTAAACCGCTTGTTAAAAAAACGCAACCTGATCCTACAGAATTTGTCAATTACAGGCCGATCTCGAATCTACCTTTTCTGTCAAAGATACTAGATACAGTATCCTCACAACTATGTTCCTTTTTAGAAAGAAATGGTATCTGCGAGGATTTCCAGTCAGGATTTAGACCGTACCATAGTACTGAGACTGCTCTCAATAGAGTCACAAATGATTTGCTCCTATCATCCGATCGTGGTTGTATCTCGCTATTAGTGTTACTCGATCTTAGTGCTGCATTTGACATTATCGACCACAACATTCTTTTAAATAGACTTGAAAATTATGTTGGCATTAGTGGAATTGCATTAGCATGGTTTAAATCATACTTATCTGACCGTTATCAGTTTGTAGCAGTAAATGAAGAGATGTCTTATCGATCACAAGTTCAGTATGGTGTACCACAAGGCTCAGTACTAGGACCGTTGCTGTTCACTCTGTACATGCTACCCTTAGGAGATATCATTAGGAAGCATGGCATTAGTTTTCACTGTTATGCTGACGATACTCAGCTCTATATTTCTTCACACCCAGACGAAACTTACCAATTCACAAAATTAACGGAATGCATAGGTGATATAAAAAATTGGATGACTAGTAATTTCCTACTACTTAATTCTGAAAAAACAGAGATTCTAATTATTGGACAAAAAACTTCCACACGTAATAACCTAGAATACTGTCTAACACTTGATGGCTGCTCTGTTAAGTCTTCGTCGTAGGTTAGGAACCTGGGTGTGCTCTTTGATACCAATCTTTCATTTGAAAGTCACGTGTCTAGTATCTGTAAAACCGCATTTTTCCATCTTAAAAATATATCTAAATTACGTCATATGCTCTCATTGACAAATGCGGAACAATTAGTTCATGCGTTCATGACATCAAGGCTAGATTATTGTAATGCTCTAATGGGTGGTTGCCCTGCACGCTTAATAAACAAATTACAGCTGGTCCAAAACGCAGCAGCTCGAGTTCTTACCAGAACCAGGAAGTATGACCATATTAGCCCAGTTCTGTCAACACTGCATTGGCTCCCTATTAAACATCGTATAAATTTTTAAATATTGCTGATTACTTACAAAGCACTAAATGGTTTAGCTCCACAGTACTTGAGCGAGCTCTTAACGCATTATTGTCCTTCACGTCTATTGCGATCTCAAAATTCTGGCCAGTTGATAATACCTAGAATATCAAAATCGACTGCTGGCGGTAGATCCTTCTCCTATTTAGCACCAAAACTTTGGAACAGTCTTCCTAACATTGTCCGGGAAGCAGACACACTCTGTCAGTTCAAATCTAGACTAAAAACACATCTCTTTGACCTAGCATTCACAGAACACATTATAGACTTCTATAATTCCATATTAGGCTGCATAGATTAGGCCAGCCGGAACCGGGAACACTTCCCATAAATCCTGATGTACTCGTTACATCATAAGAAGAATGGCGTCTATGCTAATATTAGTCTTTCTGTTTATACCGAGGTTTACCGCAGTCTGTCGGATCCAGGCCATATCCAGATCTGATGAAGGACCAGCGCCTGGACGGGACGACAACGCAGTCCTGAAGTGTCAACTAGTCTCTCCTCTTCCGCCGGATATAGGCCGTATCCAGATCCGATGAAGGACCTGTGCCTGGACGCGACCATGACGCATCCCTGAAGTGCCAGCCTCATCAGCCCTGTGAAGGCCTCATCGACACAACCAATCTGACTTCTGACCTGTAATGCTGCCTGGATCATAATCATACACTGTTCACTCGTTGGCCAGAGGAGAACTGGCCCCCGACTGAGCCTGGGTTCTCCCAAGGTTTTCCCAAGGTTTTTTTTTCCATTTTGTCACCTGATGGAGTTTTGGTTCCTTGCCACTGTTGCCTTGGCTTTTGGCTTGCTTAGTTGGGGACATTTAATATTCAACAATATGTGACCTGATCCAGCAAAATGAGTCACAGTGACCCAAATTTCAAAATTGAGATTTTGGTATTAATGGAAAGAGGAGACCATAAGCTTTCAAATGATATCCAAGTCAAAGTCATACCTTGAATAGTTGTAAAGATATACACATTTGAATTATGGTCGTCTGTCCTCTTTTTCCAATTGAAAACCTGAGAAAATCGCTTTTAAAGTTTTTTGCCCGTTTTTTGTTGATATCTTTCAAAATCCATTGCATTTAAAGGGATAAACTATTTATTGTACAGCTTAAATTGACCAAAGACATTAATATATGCTATTAAACCAGACTGAAGCTCAAATTATTTTAAAGTTTTTATTTTAATAAATAATTTAAAAGGCACTTTTACAAACATTTACTAAAATCAGAAAGATTGAACAGAGGTGCTACAGTTTTCCTTGAGAGGGTGTGTCTCTCTCTCTCTCTCTCTCTCTCTCTGTGTGTGTGTGTGTGTGTGTGTGTGTGTGTGTGTCTGTGTGTGTGTGTGTGTGTGAGAGAGAGAGAGAGAGAGAGAGAGAGATAGAGAGAGAGAAAGTGAGAGAGGCAGAGAGACAAGGAAACAGAGAACAAAATAATGTTAGCCTATGCAATATCTTTGTGTAGGCTAGTTGACAATAACAGTGTAACACATTCATAACGGAGATACCAACAGTTAAATATTGGGTTAAAATAAATCAAACACATTGTAATGGATTCTCCTTGCAGATAAATACACTCACAGAATAATTGCACTCACTCACATCCATACACGATAAATACCACAGGGCTGTCACTGCTGTCGCTGTCATCAGAGGATGACACGTCTCAAAACAATCACTGACTAGCCTTAGATACTCTTGATGAACCGCAGCAGAGCTTAGGTTAGAAGCCTCTAGTGAGTTCAACGCTTTTGGCGACTTTTTGGCGACTTTGCTCTCTTTTGACAGCGACATTTCTCAAATTAATAATATTTAATCTTTCTGAGGAGATCAGCTAGCTTGTTTACACATAGCGCTATGAGTCTGACAGGAGGATGGCTGGACCAATCGCGTGCCGGTCAGTCGTTCCCATTGACAAATGATCAGCGTTTGTGTACATTTCTAAGCTTTTTGATTGGTTCTATACAACGTGAAACACCATATTTGGAGAGCAGAGACGTTTGAGGGGATTCCCGGGGAATGCTCAGACGTGACGAGAAGAGTTGAGAAAAGCAATATTCATTTTCAGCGAATTTAGTAAAACTTTGTAAACTTTATTAGTCATTTAAATACCTTTACTCAATTATCTGGACCACGAAACTTTAGGAGATTATTTTTGAATGTCTGTTCTTTGAAATTTAGCAAAAAAAAAAAAAAATTTTTCAAATTATTATTTCATTGTTTTTCCACATAATCGGCCCATATCTTAAAATGGAACGTTGCGACTTCCGACTCATTTCGCCAGATCGGGTCACATATTATTGATCTGCCTTATTAAGGGTGGACGATGATGCAATGTTCTTCTAGAAACAAACTTTGTTGTATTATTTTCATGTTATCAATGTGAAGCTGCTTTGATACAATCTGTATTGTAAAAAGCCCTATATAAATAAAGGTGAGTTGACTTGACATGAGGATGATGTGAAACAACAAGTGAAACCGACTAACAAGTAAACACATGGTGCACAAACAAAGAAGGCAAAACAAAGTCCAAGACAGGTGTCACCGTGACAGTACGTCCCCTCCAGGAAGGCGCGGCCTTGTGCCGTAACGAGAGAGATGAAGACGGGGAGGTGGGGGCTTCGGAGGAGGAGGAGCAGGCGAAGGGCTGGAAACAGGAGTGGGCGAAGGATTGGAGAAGGCAGGCAGATAACCAGGCGAAGAAGGGCTTGGCAGAGAGGTGATAGGTACAGAGGGAAGGATCCTGATCCATGGTGGAGCTGATGAACGGAGGAGCCATGGAGGCTGAAGGGCTGAGGACTTCAGGGCGGTGAGTGATGGAGGCTGAACTGGTGGGAGTGGATGACAGGGTGGAGACGGAAGTCTGACGGGCCATGGTTAAACTGAGAATTCAGAGGGACATGGAGAAGCTGATGGCTTTGGCGACTGAGGTGAAGGCAGGGACTCAGAAGGGCGCGGTGGAGACAGAGAACCTAGGAGGAGCTGAAGGGAGTGAGGGGTCCAATGGAGCCGGGGGGATGAAGGGACAAGGTGGAGCCAGAGGAGTGCAGTCCAGAGGTGAGGGCAGGTTGACGAACAACCATGCCGCATCCGGGGGGACGAGGGAGCCTGGTGGAGCTGGAGCACCGATGGGCCACGGTGGAGATGAGGGAGATAGGAGCCAAGGCTGAGTCAGTGGACCGATGGGCCGATGTGGAATCCTGGCCTCGGCGGGCGGAGTAGAAACCCAGGGATCCCCTGACTACGATGGTGCTGAGGGCTGGTAGTCCCACAGCAAGCCCACCTCTCCAAAGGTTTTCTGAGGGTGAGATGCAGGACTAACAGTGGGCAGCGGAGATGATGATGAGGGCTGGAAGACGGTAGGAGGTGGGAGAGGGAGGTTGGGCGGGATGTTCAGAGTTATGGAAGACGGGGACTGGAGTCGCTTCCGGACTCAAGGTGAAGACGGGAGTCATTTCCGGACTTGGGGTGAAGGCTAGGGACCTAGGCGTAGTGGCGGCCATCTTGACTGAGGGCTCAGGAGGCGTGGCAGCAGCCATCTTGACTGAGGGCTCAAGAGGCGTTGTGGTGGCCATCTTGACTGAGGGCTCAGGAGTTGTGGCGGTGGCCATCTTGGGATGAGGCTCTGGAATGCCGGCAGCCATCTTGGCTGAGGGTTCTGAAACGGTGGCGGCCATCTTGGGACCAGACTCTGGAACGGCAGCCATGACAGGACGAGGCCCTGGACTTGGGACGAAGATAGGAGGCATGGCGAAGAAGATGGCTGGTGACGGTGGTTGAGTGGCGATGTCATCATCAGTCTCAGCCATGGTGAAGGCTGAACCGCTCAATCACAGAACATGATCCAGGTATTGTGCGAACGTACCCGGGATAACTGCCGCTTGAGCTTGCTGGTGCAGATGATCGTCCAGTCCATACCAGAAAACAGTCTTTAAGATGCCATCTGCCTAGTCAACATGGTATGAAATCTCAAGGAACCTCTCGACATATTTCTCGAGCAATTGACCATCCTGGAAACAGGTTATGAGCCGATCTGCGGGATTCAGCAGGGTACAGAGAATGCCCATGTTCTCCTTTATTCAGTCAGCCTATAATTTCCAACTTTTTGGGAAAGGTCGGTTCTTCTGTAACGCCCAAAATCTTTAAGATATTAGGTTAAACTTATTTGGCTTGCTGTCCCCTGATAAGGGGCTTGATGAAGCAGCTTCAACTCGAGCTCTCATATACCCCCCACAGTGGCTAAACGTAGAATATGATTACGAAGGACAACTTACTCAAGATGAAGGTGGAGTATGGGGAGGTGGAGGGATGCTGGAACAGCTGATGCTAGAGAGAGGTAAGTGGCTGCTTATACACTCTGGCTGTTGAGTTAAAGATTAGATGGGCTCGCTCCTCCCTAACTTACATTTTAAGAACTTCATAAAGTTCAGCCGTAAATGGACTACTCCCAGCAAGGGGAACAAATAGGTGTTCACGATTGCTTTGGGCTTAATACATGGCTCAATCTGAATGGCATAGCTGCTTACCACATTCCTTGGAATGTCTTTGGGGAGAAACCCTTTGGTATCTCGTTTCCTCCATGGTACTCTGAGGCCTGCAGCTCATACCAGGGTGCCGACATGGGATCTGGCCATTCTCCTGCAAGGCCTGTCCCTGGCTCCCTTCGAGCTTATCGAGGAGGTTCCGGGCAAGTTTTTGACCTTAAAAGCATTGTTCCTTCTTGGTATCACTTCTCTTAAAAGAATCAGAGATTTGCAAGCCTTGTCGGTTTCACCTTCGTGCTTGGAATTTGCACCTGGCATGCTCACGATCTTCTGTCCTCCTCATGATCCGGACCAGGAAAAGAATAACCTGCTGTACCCAGTCAGGGCACTAGATACTTATGTCCACAGAGCTGCCCTGTGGTGTAAATCTGAACCGCTGTTCAAATGTTCATGCCCCCAACAAGGGGTCCCCAGCATTTAAGCAGAGAATGAGCAAGTGGGTAGTCGAGGCTATCTCACTGGATTATTAGTCGTTTGGACAACCCTTCCCTATGGCGGCCATCTTGGGACCAGACTCTGGAACGGCTCTCCAACTTTAGCTGCAAAATAACTTTATTAAATAACCGCTATAAAGCCAAAACAATCTCTGTTACCTTAAATTATACGCTTATCTCTGTAAAGCTGTTTTGAAACAATCTACATTGTTAAAAGCGCTATATAAATGAAGATGACTTGACTTGACTTGACTTGACTATGACGGTCGGTTTTCACTGTACTAGGAGTATGGCGGCCTCTAAGGCCCTTGTATCAAGAGTTGCTCTCCAGGATGTTTGTGATGCGGCAGGGTGGACCTCACTGTACACATTTGTAAGGTTCTACTCTTTGAACCTGGACTCTACACCAGGGTCCCAGGTGCTCTCGTCCTAGTACTGCTCTTCACGATTTCACACAGTACGGTCAATTCTTGCTATGGTGGCTTTGGTATAGACATTCCCATAGCATCAATCGACCCAGTGTGAGTTACCTTGAAAGGACTCTTGACTGTAACCTCGGTTCCCTGAAGAGGGAACTAGACGCTGTGTCACCTTGCCATACCTCCTACTGTCACGGTTCATGAGTGCGCTGCTTCCTGCTTGTCTCGTGCATTTGTTATTGTTGTCTGTGTGCCATGTGCGTGTGTGTGTGGGTGTCACGGGATCAATTATCAGTCAATCATCTCATCTGTAATCAGCTCGGCGCCAGCTGCCACTCATCTCCAGTTCCTTTAAAGACCCACTGAATTCTTCTCTCATTGTCAGATCGTTGGTCGATGTTTGTGCTGTGTTTCCTGTTTCCCGTGAGTTGGTTTCTTCCTGGAGTCCTGTGCTGTGTGTTCTTCGTGTCTGGATCCTGTCTTCACCTTCACGCCGTTTCACCGCCGGATTCATCGCGACCATCTAGTCCCTGCGCCACCCTGCTTCAGCCGTCTGACCCTCACCATCTGCCTGAGTCTGAACTTCTGTGTTTAAGTGTTTAATAAACATACATTCTTGAGATCGCCTGCATTTGCTTCCTTTTTCCAGTGCGTCATGACAGAACGATCTGACCAATCGATGGAAGCAGCAGGCGAGACCCAGATATCGATGGAAGCTTTCATCGGCACGAGCATTCAACGAATGGACGCTCAAGAGGAGGGGCTTAACAACAACGGACGTGCCATACAGGCACTGGTGGCGCAGGTGTCCGAGCTAACCCAGCAAATTCAACATCTGCGCATGCCCACTGCGCCACCCACGCCGTTCGTGCCCCCCGTTCCTGCTGATCCGCCCTCCCAGTCCGAGCCTCGTATGCCAGTTCCTGAGAGGTATGCTGGAGAACCTGATTATTGTCGTGCTTTCATTACCCGTTGTGAGATGCATTTCGCCCTACAGCCACGCACGTTTGCCACGGAAACTTCTAAGGTGGCATTTGTCCTCACTCTCCTGACTGGGAGGGCGGCCCTTTGGGGCACGGCGGTGTGGGCGAATAGAGACCCTTGCTGCACGTCGTTCCAGGCACTCGCGGAAGCCATGAAGAGAGTCTTCGACCGCGCGGCGGCCGGGAAGGAGGCTGCTAGGAGGCTGGCGGAACTCAGACAGGGTAATCGCTCTGTATCGGACTACGCCATTGAGTTCCGCACCCTGGCCGCCGAGTGCCAATGGAACGACACGGCGCAGTGGGACATGTTCCTGCATGGGCTGGCTGACCGCGTACATCAGGAGATCTACGCCCTGGACCTCCCGACGACCCTCCATGGTCTGATAGAGCTGGCTTTGCGGGTGGACTCCAGGCTTGGCCGGATGAGTCGACGCGCGCAAACCGAACGTCCAGTCCACTTCCTCGACTTCCCGAGGTCCAGCGGCACCGACGCGGTCAGCCCCATCCACGACACCGAACCCATGCAGGTGGGAAGAGCTCGGCTTTCCCGGGAGGAGAAGGAGAGGCGGAGATCCCTGGGCCTTTGTTTGTACTGTGGAGGATCTGGACATTTTCTGAACACGTGTCCGTTAAAAGGCCCAGCCCGGCAGTAACTATGAGGCTACTGTCGGGTGGGATCTCCGCTGCTAAGACCTCAGGAACACCATCAGCGACATCTACTCTCCTCCCGGTTAGACTTAGATGGTCGCATCACCAACACCACTGTCATGCACTCTTGGACTCAGGGGCCGAAGGTAATTTTCTGGATCATCACTTCGCCATCAAACACCACATTCCTCTACAACCACTCACCCAACGCATCTCTGTCCACGCACTCAACGGCCAAGACCTCCCCGTTATCACCCTGTCCACTGCTCCCCTCACACTCACCACCTCCGGAAACCACACTGAAACCATCACCTTCTACATCATGGACTCCCCCCTGGCCCCCATAGTACTTGGACACCCCTGGCTCTCTCAACACAATCCCAAAATAGACTGGCAACACAGAACTATCAATGAGTGGAGCACTGAATGTCATAAGTCTTGTCTTTTGTCTGCCTGTTCGTCTGTTTCCGTGTCTGTCTTACAGGAGAAAGCAGCGGACTTGTCAACCGTGCCCGAGGAGTACCACGACCTGAAGGAGGTGTTTAGTAAGTCTCGAGCTGCTTCTCTTCCTCCTCATCGTCCCTACGACTGTGCTATAGATCTACTGCCAGGTAAATCTCCGCCTAAGGGCAAGTTGTATTCACTTTCTGCTCCAGAAAGGGAGGCCATGGAGAAATATATTTCTGATTCTCTGGCAACCAAGTTCATTCGCCCTTCCTCTTCTCCTGCAGGGGCGGGGTTCTTTTTCGTGGGGAAGAAGGACGGATCCCTGCGACCTTGCATTGATTACCGGGGACTGAACAACATCACGGTAAAGAATACTTATCCTTTGCCGTTGATGTCTTCAGCCTTCGAGAGGTTGCAGGGAGCGACTCTCTTCACGAAACTGGATTTACGCAATGCTTATCATTTGGTCCGCATCAGGGAGGGTGATGAATGGAAGACCGCCTTTAATACCCCCCGGGGACACTTTGAATATTTGGTTATGCCCTTCGGGCTTTCCAACAGTCCAGCGGTCTTCCAGGCACTCATCAACGACGTGCTGCGAGATATGGTAGATCAGTTCATATATGTTTACCTGGATGACATATTGATTTTTTCTTCATCTCTCCAGGAACACGTGCAGCACGTCCGACGAGTGCTTCAGCGGTTGCTAGAGAATGGGCTTTTTGTCAAGGCGGAGAAATGCGAATTCCACGCACAGTCGGTTCAATTTTTGGGGTACGTTATCTCGTCCGAGGGGATTCGCATGGACCCTGACAAGGTTAAGGCTATGATAGAGTGGCCAATTCCAGATTCCCGCAAGGCCCTGCAGAGGTTTCTGGGATTCGCCAACTTCTACAGACGTTTCATCCGTAATTTCAGCCAACTAGCCGCACCTCTGACCGCCTTGACCTCCTCCCGAACTACGTTCAGGTGGACAGACGCGGCTGGCTCCGCGTTTGCCAAACTCAAGGACCGCTTTGTTTCGGCCCCAATTCTCATTGCCCCTGATTCCTCACGTCAGTTCGTGGTGGAGGTCGACGTGTCAGAGGTGGGGATAGGAGCAGTGTTGTCCCAGCGTTCCCCCACGGACGAGAGGATGCATCCTTGCGCGTATTTTTCACACCGTCTGTCTCCTGCCGAACGTAATTATGACATTGGTAACAGAGAGTTGTTGGCCGTCAAACTAGCGTTGGAGGAGTGGCGCCACTGGTTGGAAGGGTCGGGGGTACCTTTTATTGTCTGGACCGATCATAAGAATCTGGAATACATTCGTACTGCTAAAAGGTTAAACTCCAGGCAGGCTCGGTGGGCACTTTTTTTCGGTCGTTTTGATTTTTCTCTCTCGTACCGCCCGGGTTCCAAGAATATTAAACCCGATTCTTTATCGCGTCTTTTTGATCGTTCCGAACGCCTGGTTACTCCCGAGTGCATTTTACCGGAGAGTCTATTTGTCTCCACACTCGTATGGGAGGTCGAATCGAAGGTCAAGAAGACCTTAGAAGGGGTAACGCCCCCGGTCGGGTGCACACCGAACCGTTTATTCGTGCCGGAGGAACTACGGTCTGAGGTTATTCAGTGGGGTCATTGTTCCAACATAGCCTGTCACCCAGGAATCAATCGCATGAAGTTTTTGGTTAAGCAGCGATTCTGGTGGCCACGGATGGCCCGCGACATTCACGATTTTGTATTGGCTTGCTCGGTATGTGCCACTGGTAAGACTTCCAATCGCGCGCCAGATGGGTTACTCCAACCGCTGCGAGTCCCTTCGAGACCCTGGTCCCACATTGCTCTAGATTTTATTACCGCCCTCCCGCCCTCCCAGGGCAACACGGTTGTTTTGACCGTGGTGGACCGGTTCTCGAAGGCGGCTCATTTCATTCCCTTGCCCAAATTGCCGTCAGCCAAGGAGACAGCGGTTGCCGTCATAGACCACGTCTTTCGTTTACATGGCCTTCCGATTGACGTGGTCTCTGACAGGGTTCCCCAGTTTGTGTCCAAATTCTGGCAAGAGTTCTGTAAATTACTGGGCGCGACTGTTAGTCTGTCCTCTGGGTTTCACCCTCAGAGCAATGGCCAGACCGAGAGAGCCAACCAGGATTTAGAGAGAATGTTACGGTGTTTGGTTTCCAAGAATCCGACTTCCTGGTGTCAACAACTGTCTATGGTGGAGTACGCCCACAATACGTTACCAGTGTCATCCACGGGCCTTTCTCCGTTTGAAGGTAGTGTAGGATACCAGCCACCTGTTTTTCCCAGTCTGGAATCCGAAGTCGCGGTTCCCTCCGCACACGCTTTTGTCCAGAGGTGCCACCGCACCTGGACTAGAGCCCGTGAGACTCTACTCCAGGTGGGGGCGCGCACTAAGGCTAACGCCGATCGCCACCGGTCTAAGCCTCCCGTTTACGTCGTCGGTCAAAAAGTGTGGCTTTCTACTAAGAACATTCCTCTCCGTTCCGTCTCGAATAAGTTAGCACCCAAATTCATTGGCCCGTTCACTGTCACCAAGATTATTAGTCCGGTGGCAGTCCGCCTCAACCTTCCTCCAGCGTACAGGAGGATACACCCCGTGTTCCATGTCTCCAAAATTAAGCCTGTGTTTCGATCAGCAATTAACCCGCCTGTACCGTTTCCCCCACCGCCACGTCTTGTAGATGGGGAACCGACGTATTCGGTTAACCGTATTCTGGACACCAGGCGGAGGGGACGAGGATTCCAGTATTTGGTGGACTGGGAAGGTTACGGTCCGGAGGCGAGAAGTTGGGTTCCTGCGAGAGACATACTAGATCACTCCCTTATTGATGAATTCCATCGACAGGTAAGGGAGTCTGGGGACGCCAGGAGGCGTCCCTAGGAGGGGTGGTACTGTCACGGTTCATGAGGACGCTTCCTGCTTGTCTCGTGCATTTGTTATTGTTGTCTGTGTGCCATGTGCGTGTGTGTGTGGGTGTCACGGGATCAATTATCAGTCAATCATCTCATCTGTAATCAGCTCGGCGCCAGCTGCCACTCATCTCCAGTTCCTTTAAAGACCCACTGAATTCTTCTCTCATTGTCAGATCGTTGGTCGATGTTTGTGCTGTGTTTCCTGTTTCCCGTGAGTTGGTTTCTTCCTGGAGTCCTGTGCTGTGTGTTCTTCGTGTCTGGATCCTGTCTTCACCTTCACGCCGTTTCACCGCCGGATTCATCGCGACCATCTAGTCCCTGCGCCACCCTGCTTCAGCCGTCTGACCCTCACCATCTGCCTGAGTCTGAACTTCTGTGTTTAAGTGTTTAATAAACATACATTCTTGAGATCGCCTGCATTTGCTTCCTTTTTCCAGTGCGTCATGACACCTACGTGCTTGTCAACGACTTAATTCAGACTTCTACGAAGATAGTGCTGTTTGTTTTGGCCATGCTTTATATTTTCCTGGTTCGTGACGTCACCCGCCTCTGATGTTTCGCCACAGCATTGGACGGTTTCACAATGAAAGTAGACAGCATAACTCTGTCATACTAACATCCAACTTTTTCCAACCATTAATACATCAATTTCATACTTCCTTACTCATTTAGTATTTGTTCTTATTTGTTGATACAATTATTTTTATTACATGTGTTTTCCTTGTGTTGATGATGGAGAAACAGGCTATGTAAGTTACTGTCATCTCACAAATCCTTCAGATTGTTCAGCTGATAAATTCCCTCCAGTTTACATAATTCTTATTTAACAATCTTCCTTGATTGCCCTTGGGAAACACCCTCACACTGACCTTAAGTGATGTATGACCAAAACTAACAATATTAATTTGATGCCACTTACTGCTACATTGCGGTGGCCTGTGTGAGAAACTACTACACAACTCTTCCTTTTTTCTTCCATTTCCTTTTCCCTCTCTTTTCAGACGTAACTTTGTATGTATGATGTACCCTTTGTATGTAAGATGTACCCTCTCTGTACATCATACATAGTTTCATCTCCATACCCTCTATAGCTGATGTTTATTGAGTGACCATTAGCAAGCATGCTCTGTAAAGTGAAGATATTTTTAAGGTTCTTCATTTCCCCATTTCTCCAAGCCAAGAAACAATCAATTAGCAAGCACCATCGCACAGCTGCAGGTGATATGTGCATGGGAAAAAAAGAGTAGGTCAAAAAATCTACAAAAACAAGGAACTCCCGCACACTATCAGCACTTGCAATTGAGTATCAAAATTTTATTAGCAACGTTTCGGTCTCATGACCGTCATCAGGCAAGCCAAGAATAAAATGTTCAAGATACATGGATAGGAATTTGCTCCCTAAAGAAATCTCTGCGAAATCTGTTGACCTCATCTCCAGCCAAGCAACAGAAGCATTTTATAAAACAACACTCCTTGAACTGAGCCCAGACACAATGTTTAGCAGTGCACACAGAGCCTGGTCTGTATTAACAATAAGGTACAACAGGAATTTTTGTCAGGTATTATATTTGCAGGTCCTGCAGAGATATATTTAAAGTTTATGTAACAACCATTTACTTTTAATTATAATAATATAATGTATAATAAGTAATCAAATGAGACTGTGTTTTCATGTTTTATCGTTTGCTTTTCCAGCCTGAAGGATGAACAAATCTACTGGTTTGGATCTGGTATTTTCATCATATGAATCGCTGGGTCCAAGGAAATATGTATTGACTATTTTTATTTTCCTAGTTTACACAGTTGCAACCTTTGCAAACATATTTATAATGCTTGTTATCTACTTAGAATCAAGTCTCCATAAGCCAATGTATTTATTTTTGTTCAACCTGATGTGCAGTGGACTACTCGGAAGCAGTGCTGTTTGGCCAAAAGTTCTTTCAAATCTCCTAACTGATTGGCACACTAGTTCGTATGAGGGGTGTCTTCTCCAAGTCTATTTGCTTAGTATTTATGGTGCTTGCACTTATTCTACTTTGACAGTAATGGCCTATGATAGGTATGTATCCATTTGTAAGCCATTACAGTACCATATTATCATGAATCCCATTAAAATTAAAATTTTGCTTATGTTAAGCAACTTAGTTCCTGTTTTCTCAATAGCTGGTCAAATATATTTGACATCAAGAATTCCCTTATGCAGCCGTACTCTTAATAAGCTATTTTGTGATAACCTTTCAATCATTAACATATCATGTAGTATGAGTAGTCTTGGCTTTTTAAGCAATGTGTATGGTTTACTAATAATAGTGTGTTTATCTGTGATCCCTACATGTCTTATATTGCTGTCTTATGTTAAAATACTTTCTGTTAGTTTAAAAGTGTCAAAAAATGGTCAAAACAAGGCACTTGGAACATGCCTTCCTCATTTGATAATCTTCATAAACTTTTCAATTGCCACGGTTTTTTCTGTTATATATAACAGATTTACTGTGCTTATATCTAGTGAGATGAATGTCTTTATATCAGTCCAAATAACACTTTTGCCACCACTTTTGCATCCAGTAATATATGGTGTTAGAACCAAAGAGATCAGAAAATGTACTGTTAAAATAACCCAGAGATTATGTGCATCAACAATCTGTTATTATACTTCAATACTAAAAGTACCTAAAATATTTGCAATTTCATGATCTTTATGTACATTATGTGTTAAATTATATGTAAAGCTATAGACAACCAAAGATATGATTAAAAGCAAATACTATTGTACAATGTTTTGTCTACTTTCAGATTTTATACAGTAAGATACAAAGGTCTGATCCTACTAGTGGAGCAACCTCTAATGTTCATTCTTTTTAAATATACTACAGTGTTTTTCATTATAGATTATATTATCATCATAACGATCTGAGGGAAAATTAGATTTTCACAATTTTCTAGTGTTTAGTGTGTGTCCTTGACAGCAGGGCTCAAGCTGGCATGGGCGCTAAACGATTTGAGAATATTCCAAGTATCATGTGTTTCACTTCAAGAACATCTGACCTTTGTACAGTGCAGTTCGCGTTCTGGATAACACTTTTTCAGGTTTAAAGTTGGTAAAATCCTAATGTGTTCAGAAAATGCCAATGTGGTCTTAGACATTTGAACCCACTGCAAGCTCATTTAATTTCATCCACAAAAACGTTAGGGTTAGGGTTATCTAAATATGTTCTCACTTGTGCACACATGTAAATGTAGTAAAGGCTGTTGCCTAAAAGCTGGTTAATTCATAGCTTTACCTGTTCATTTTATACTGACACTCGTTTCACTATAGGCTACAGTGTCATGTGTGATCATTTTAATGACATAAAACAATTTTTTATACTGAGTAGAAAAAGTATAGAGTAAATAATGAATACTATTGATGCACAATTATTTCTAATTTGTTGCGTCATGTAAAAATCCCCCATATTTCAAAAATCTTGCCAAACAAATGTCCTGATTTAATGGTGATTTTTCACCATCTAGTGTTATCTTTGGGTTGGGTTGGGTTGTTCTTTTGTTCCACAATGTTGAACTTTTAAATCAGACCCAAACTTTATTTATTTCCTTAGCAAATGTGTTCTTATTTTAGGATTGAAGGCTCTTTACTTTAGATTAAGCTTTAAAATTTAGCAGCCTATCTCAGCTCTTAGTTCTTACTGACAGCACAAAATAAAGTAAACAATTCCAAATATCTTTCTAATATTACCTGTTTATAGCTTAATCGCTGGTATATTTGAGATTCAGTTAATGGCTTTTTTTTCTTTTTTTTTTACATATCAATTACATTTACTCTCACAGAATATGAGATACTGTACTTATTTAAATATAACAACTTCCATTATGCAGACCTGAAATTCATATGCCTTGTTTTGGTAAATGCAATAGCATCACCTTGTCCACATGGTGGACCACTTGTTTAAGGAATACTAGCCTACAACAATTGCTGAAAGTAATACTATTGTGTACTTGAGCTGAGTAAAAAAAATCTTTGTGCGTTTTCAAATTTAGATTATAAAGATTAAATGTGAGCTCACAAAATATCAAAAATACAGTGCTGTCCCAAAAGGAATTTGTTAATAAATAAAAGACAAAAATATAGTGTCTGGTGTATGTTTTAGCTATAACATTGCTGTTTAAAATTTTTATTTCATCTTGCCGTTTTAATAGAAATTATGTTTCATTATGACACATACTGACACAATTTAGTGTGTGTGTGTGTGTGTGTGTGTGTGTGTGTGTGGCACTTTATGATTACTTCATGACACTCACAAACAGTGAGAATGAATTGCTTTTTAATTTAATTTAATTCTCAATTTTATTGAGAGTTACTTTTTTAGACTCCTATTAACGTGGGCCCGGTTTCCCAAAGCGTTCTTATCTCTAAGTAGTTCTTAACCTATTCCTTAACCTCTCTCTTAACCTTATGGGACGGTTCCCGAAACGTTCGTACGCTAAGTATATCTTTTGTAAGTCACACTTTCGTAAGGTTGGTCTGGACCACTCTTAGCTTTACCTTATCACTGTTGCAGGTCTATATGAATATAATTCTGAAGTTTTAATACACCCAGACAGTATTAAATTAGGCTAATTCAAGTGTTTTCATGCAAAGAATAAAATTGTCATTACACTGATTGTTGTTAGATTTTTAATTATATTATTATACAATATTATTAATTTAATTAAAACGCTCTTTTAAAGGCCAGTGAAAGCATAGGCTACTGTCAGTTAAGTCCTATTCGGACGCTAATATTGTTTCTCATGGGCTCGTCTGGTATTTTAAACATTTACAGGGGTAAATCGGTGATTTTAGTGCCGTCCGAATCCATAATATCAGTGTTTTTCTCACCCAACCCGCGTAAAAATCCCTGGCCAAATTAGTACCTTCTGTTTTTTGTCAAACAGGTCGTGTGGTAATTTAATTGCCGTCTGAATCCACATCTCTGAGTTTACAAGAGATTCAAAATTCACGGTTTAAATCCTTTTTGATCACTGCCGAGCACCGTACGCAAGATGTAAACTTTTATTACTGAAATGCTGGAAAGTATTTACAAGAACAATATTTCATCGCAGCTCCACCTCAGCGAACAAAAATGGGAAAGAGAAGAAGGCACGTACATTTTTGAAAAGGTTATTGTGGCAGCAATATATGTTACAATTTTAAAATATGTAGGCTAGGCTATTATAGGCTATTATAGTTTGGATTATTTTTTATAATATCCAATAATCATAATAAATTGCAATTTCAACTATTTCTGAAGTGCTTCATTTATAAAGATCACCGCTTTCTCACATAAACAGCCCCTGCACGAGAGAATAATTGATTGTCGAGCCATCGATATCAAACAATTCAGCACCATCGCCACGGACAGCGCCGGGTAACGTCGCACGTAAGAAGGTATATCTTAAGCAGCTTCCTAAGGTATGGTTCGGGGAACACACTTAGGAACATAAACACCTTTGGTAAGATATATCTTTCGAGCTCTCTTAGCGCGCTAAGAGTGAGCGTTATCGGGAAACCGGGCCGTGATTATTAATCACGCTTAGGGAGCCTGTCATCTTCGAGTATTGATAAAACAAGCCAATGCACACATTGGCGTGCGAGCTTTGCATCAACGCTCCGCCCCGCAGCGCGGTTATAAATACGGAAGTGGATGCACACACCACTTGTCTTTCGCTTCGGAGCCGATCGGTCTTCATGACGGTGTCTCTGAAGAGTGTTGATTCATTCAACGAGCGAGTGTGTCGGTGCTTCTTCTTGAAGTCTCTCCTTGTGGTTCTACAGCACGAGTGCAGTGGTGGTCGCGAGCCTTCTGAGCTCTCAATTGCTGTTTTAACAGCATTCCTTTTTGTGTTTGTTTGTCTGACGGCCAGTTGAGAGCGAAGAAAGTGAGTGCATCACGGGTACAGGCTGCACCATCCCTGTCAGTGTTGCCACGACCCTGTGTGCTCCGGCACTGGTGAGAGTTTTTTAATTTCCTGAAATAGCAACACGGGTACGTTTGCTTCTTTTTCAAGATTTCATTCCACCATACCTGTCAACCAGTTTTTCCCAGAATTCTCCCATTTTTTAGCCCTATCTCCCGGACCCCTCCCGGTTTGTTATTTCTCCTGGGAAACTCCCGTAATTTGCATGGCCCAAACTCCTTTATGAATAATCGGACCAATATGTTTGTCTATGTTGACCAGTTGAAAGATCTTGTATTAAATGCATTATATTCACACAATCCACACACCATATACAATTTCAACCCGTTTGTCACCTCAACCTGGCAACCTATAACCCAGTTGGGCAGTCGCGGAAAGTTTAACCCGAAAGCGAGCCGATAGACATGGCAGGTGAAGGCGGTGTCCCCGCAAAGAAACCGAAGTAGCCTAAGTTACAGTTGTAAATTTCAACAATGTTGGACACAACAATTTACATGCATCTTACCATTTATGGGTATTGCAATGTAAATAATACACTTAACACGTGCAGTAAACTTAACAGCATGAGCCTACCTCTTGCTATTCTCCAAAATGGAAAGCTTTCCAGGTCGTGGATGGCACCTTTCTCTGCCAGAAACTGCCTGAGTAGCTCCTCCCCCCTCACTACCCTTGATGGAGGAGCGGTGAAGGGTTGCGAGGCAATCCTTCTTGTGGAGCGGTCTGGAACCAGGCCAAGGCACTCATGGACATGCACGAGGGTAGCCCAGAGCGTTCGCTCATAGGTGAGCTCCGCACCGCAACTGACCTTGCCCTCTGTGGTACGGCCGTTGCAGCTTGCGTGATCGGTCTGGCGATGTCCACCTTAGTGGTCTCGGAGCACCATCTCTGGCTCAACCTGGTCGATATGGGGGATGCGGACAAGGTTCGGTTCCTGGACTCACCTATTTCACAGGTTGGGCTGTTCGGTGACATGGTAGAGAACTGCGCCCAACAGTTCTCTGCCGCCCAGGTGCAGACGGATGCCATCCGGCACATCCTGCCCTGGCGGCCCGCTGCTGCCTCCACCCCGCCACCAGTGGCAGATCCTCCCACTGCCGCCGCCTCCACTCACACTAGGCCACCGCAGCAGCCTCCAACCAGGCCTCAACATGGAGCCAGCCACAGGCAGGCCACCCAGCCCATCTCGGGCACTGCCAGACCAGGTGGCAATCGTCAGACCAAGCGTCCCTGAGACAGGCCACCCAGGGAGGGGGGAACAAGCTCTTCAGATGGTTGCCGTTCCGCCGCTGAATCCCCGGAGTCCAGCGGTACCCGAATTGTCAAAAGAGCAAATTCCTCCGTTCCTGGGTCCCAAGAGGGCCAGCCTGGCGGTGTGCAACCCTCTGAAGCCTTGCACCCCTCAGCCCCCTCTTGTGTTGCCAGCCGGCAGCTGGGTGCAGTTCGAGGACCCGGTCAAATGCCTTCTCATGCACCTCCCTGGTCCTTCTGGACACGTCCTTCAGATATCTATCCCTCCGCAATGCAGGCTATGCCTTTGTCTTTGTGTTCGAGAGTTCGAAGTCAGTACAAAGTCTTACCCTTTGAGTGCTCCACAGCCAGTTGGGTCTTCAGGTCAACTGGGAAAAGAGTAAACTAGCCCACGGGCTGAGGATCTCTTTTTTCGGTATGGAGATGGACTTGGTCCAACACGTTTCTCAGCAGGAACGTGTCCAGTCGGTGCTATACAGAAATGAGAAAAGGTCCCACTGAAACTTTTTCAGAGGCTCCTGGGGCATATGGCAGAAGCAGCCGCAATAGAATGGCTTCCTCCATCAGTGGCGGCGCCAGGGAGGAGCTAGGTGGTGCTGTAGCTCCCCCTATAATAGCCATAGCACCTGCCCAGCACCCCCAAGAAATGTCTGTAATTTTTTTATATTTATATTTTAATGTCATGTTTGAATAGTCTTTTTCATGTTGTTAAAAATAGGAATTAAATAATAATTTCAAAATCGCAGGCGCCATGAGCGCTGAGCGAGCAGGAACAAGTAACGTTAACGTTAGTGAGTTGTCGTCGAAAAAGATGGATAAAGCAAAAAAGCTGTCGGGGACTAAAATTAGAAAAATAAAGAGGGAAAAGGAGATGGCATGTCAATTGATGCAACAGCAGCTACTGTAAATAAGTGGATGGTGAAAGGCAACAGGTAGGATTTAAAGTGTGACTTCCAGGCATGTAGGCTACTGGCCATCGGGACTACCGGGAGATTCCCGGTGGGCCGACATGCTTTTTGGGCCGATACATCTCATACTTTTTTTTGTCTTAACGGCCCATAAAACTCGTACATCGGCGGCCCATTCGTTTTGTTTTGCTTAATTGGCGGCGCATGGGTTAGTGCCGGTGTAATGCAATGGTTAAAAAAAGTCAGCGTTAGTTTTTTTCTGACACCCCATGAAACACGTAGATCAGCGGCCCATTGGTTCTTTTCTTGATTGACACTGGGCTGGCCCAATCACATCTTTAATGTGAAGTATAGAAATATACTCTTTCAAGTATAGAAATTAGTACAAAACTAATTATGAAAGTTTCCTTTATTTTTCAGTGCATTTGTTTTACAATATATGGCTATTACTATCATGGGATTAATATTATAACTATTATTATGTAGTAGTATAATGTAGGCTGACACTGTAACTAAAAGAGGTTTGCATTTTTCTTTGTTTAATTTGCACACTGAATATGAGTTGGAGCTTTTAATTTTTAACTCTCAAAGTGCACCAGATTGATGATTGCCAAAATTGTTGCTGCATACCCCTCTGACACTGGGTAGTTGCGTCCCTGTCTATAGCCCTTGCGTTGAATACTTTTACATATATATACAGTATATATATACTTATAGTCGCAGAACGAGTATAGTTAATGCGGGCATGTACGCATGTGTATACTTTCATTATGGTGTTGTTCATGATGGCGTTTCATTATGGTGGTCCGATGCGACCTCCATAATGAAACGCCCCAAAATTCAAAGCACCTTCTCTTAAGTGTTGAGCATCCCCATAGCACCTGCAACAGAAAATCTCTGGAGCCGCCACTGTCCTCCATATGATGACCGCTTCAGCACTGGCTTCATGGCCGAGTCCCGTGGCCGTGGCACGCTCCATGTGACAATCATCCTGGCCTGCCGCCAAACCCTCAGCCTGTGATCAGACCTTTTGTTTCTCCGGGCCAGCCACCCCTAGATCAACTGTCCAACACCGGCTGAGGGACCACGTACAACGGGCATGCAGTAACGTAGGTCTGGGTGGGCCTCCGACTGTATTGGCTTCAACTGCCTCGAGTTGCTAGCAGTACACCTTGCTTTGACACGCAGAAAAATGCCGCTGCTAAGCAAGCATGTACTGGTCTGTACAGATAACATAATGTGACCATTGCGCTATGCTTCCCTCGCATGTCGCAACTCGCCCGCCACGTCCTCCCATGGGGTCAGAAGCTTCTGAGGTCGCTTCATTCCACTTAATTTTCCGGCCTGCTCAATTGTGCCACCGATGAAGCCTAACGACAGCTTGTGGCCCAGGGAGAGTGGAGACTCCATCCCCAGACGGTCCAGCTGTTCCGGGACCACTTCGGGGCCGGACAGTTACATCTTTTTGCCTCTCCGGACTCAACCCATTTCCAGTTGTTTACGTTGTTTACGGGTGGAGGGAGAGGGGGATGCAGAGATAAGGAAGGAGAAAAGTTTGGACAGGACAATGTCCTGTGCTCTGTCTTTGCTATCTTCTGTCCAAGGTGCGTTTTATGGCTTTATTGCAGGGTGAGTTTTGTCTTAGCAGGAAAATCAGTTCTTACACAGCTGGCCCCAGGGCCTACGCAAAGATGCATTTTCCCAGTGAGCCTTCTTGCACAACACTGTGCTAAGTCAGGAAGGAGAAGGAGCAGTTCTTCCTAGTTGCCCCTTAATGGCCCAACTGGACCAAGTTCCCCTGAACTTATGCTCCTCTCGACAGCCCCTTCCTGACCCATTCCTCTGAGACATCTCAGGGATGGGGTACTGTTGGCACCCGTGCCAGACCTCTGGAAACTCTATGTCTCGATGCGGAGGTTCAGGTATCTACCTCAAAATGATCGTAGATACCATCACTTCTGCGAGAGCACCCTCTAAAAAAGTGAGGCTTGCTTACGACCTGAAGTGGAACCTGTTCGTTGAGTGGTGTTCTTCTCACCAAGAAGACCCCCAAAGGTGTTCAATCACTTCTGTGCTTTCTTTCCTGCAAGATGGGTCGGAGCGAGGGCTGTCTCCCTCCGCCCTTAAAATGTATGTTGCCATTATATTAACGCACATCATGATGCAGTGGATCCAAATCCATGGGGAAGCACGACTTGATCGTCAGGTTCCTGAGGAGAGTACTGACGATGCCGCGGCCATGAGACCGAGAAGCCTATGAAACTTCCTGAGGGGGCGCGCGTGCACCTACCCTGAAGAAGGCTGTTGGATAGAGAGAGCCGTGCTCTTATTAGTGTAGAATCGATAACTGTGCCCAGAAAGGTTATATTCTGGCTGGGTAGCAGTTTGCTCTTGGGAAAATTGATCCTGAGCCCTAGACATTCCAGATGGCTGAGGAGCAAGGATCTGTGTGCCAATAATTCGGTCTTCGACTGGGCCATAATGAGCCAATCATCGAGATAATTCAGCATGCACACTCCCTGTTGTCTCAGGGGAGAGAGTGCTGCGTCCATGCACTTCGTAAATGTATGGGGTGCCAGGGACAGACCGAACAGTAGGACCGTATATTGATAAACCTGCCCCTCAAAGGCGAATCTCAAGAATGGCCTGTGATGGGGCGTTATCTGAATATGAAAGTAGGTGTCTTTCAGGTCCACCGTAAAAAAACAATCCCCCGGGTGAACCTGCGCGAGGATTTGTTTGGTAGTTAGTGAAGTTGCCGCCTAGTGAAGGGGGACCGATAACCCGTGTGTTGGGTTCTTGAAAACGTGTGTTGGGTGCTTGTTTGTTTGTAGGGTGCGTGCAGTGCAACGGGCCCATTGACTACAATAGAAAAATCTCCAGCAGCCTGATTTAGACATGGAGCTGGGAGATTTAGATGAGCTCTTTTCGAGGGCGGTCCGGCTAGAGCGAGACCCTCTCTCTTTCCTCCCGCTGCTAGGAGGTCTTGACTGATGCTGATGATGCTGATGATACTCAGCTCTATATTTCTTCACGCCCTGACGAAACATACCAATTCACAAAATTAACGGAATGCATAGCTGATATAAAAAACTGGATGACTAGTAATTTCCTTCTGCTTAATTCTGAAAAAACAGACATTCTAATCGTTGGACAAAAAACGTCCTTACGTAATAATCTAGAATACTGTCTAACACTTGAAGGCTGCTCTGTCAAGTCTTCGTCGTCGGTTAGGAACCTGGATGTGCTCTTTGATACCAATCTTTCATTTGGAAGTCACGTGTCTAGTATCTGTAAAACCACTTTTTTCCATCTTAACCCTCTGGGGACCACAAACGCGCCCGCGCGTTTTGCTCGTTTTTTTTTTTTTAGCAATGAAAATAAACACTAAATGCTCTGTTAATTTTGATCTTTCATTTTCGTGTAATACATCAATCGATCCTGTTCAGTTTCTATTTTTTTTTCTGTATACTCACAATAAAAATAAAGTGTTTTGCTTTTTGACAAATAAAGAAAAATTAACATGATGCGATTTCTGCCTTCTCTCTGTCAGTAAACTCCCATTTGAAACGCGTTCGAAAATGATCTATAACTCCGCGAAAATTCAGTCAAACAGGCAAACAGACCCACGGGCATAAAGCTTGAGATCGCATCTTTTAAATGAAGTCATTTATATAAAAAACAAATATTCTCAGCTTCTGTAATCTGTATAAAAAGAGAGCGACTCCTGTCGAGCTCATTACGACCTAATTCACAGTAATGTGACCACTCCCCGGAGAGCGCGTGCTATTCAAACGCAAATTCTGAGAACTATTTCAGAGCTGTGAAACGCCCACATCAGCTGTAAACAAAGCGCGTCGCGACTCCTCGCGAGTGAGACATTATAGCCTACCTTATGGAGAAAATATTCCTCAGAACAGTGCTGATGAGGAGCAATATCTCCTGAAATGAGGAGCAGATTCCGCTGAGGAGTGAGGTGGGCTGTTTTCTTTTCTCACGTGTGGAATAACGTTATGGAATAACGTTAGTGTAGGCCTATGTAAACCGCAAAAAGATGAATCGCATTTCTATAATATGACTCGCCTTTCTGTGAGATGAATGAAGGGGACATATTTGTAAAGACTGTTTAGCCTAAATATGAATCGCGCGTCTGTGTGTGAAAGAATAAACTGCTTTGCTATAGCCTACTGAGATGAGTAAAAATCGACTGGAATATTTTGTATAAGCAACGTATTAAACTGCAAAAAAAAATACTATTTTTGTCAAAAATAAATTCATAGACTAAGATGTTAGATGTTCCAATGTTGGCTATATTCAAACTAATGAATACATATGATAAAATGTAGGCCTATAATCTTTCTTTTTTTTCTTTTTTTTACAAAGAAAGAGTGCACTTGAAATATTGTTGAAATTGTAATTATTGTTGTAATTGTAACATTTTTAATAAAATAGCAAAACATATTTACAAGAGAGATGTAAGCGAAATCTTAAATGGTCAATATAAGTCTTCTTCTAAATACATCTTTTGTCCTTGCATTGTGGCTCAGTCAGTTTCACACCTGAGTGAATGGCTAATTATGCAGAGTGGGTGGGACATTCATAATCTAAGGTGTAAACTACTCCTCCCCCTCGCATATTGGCTTTCCAAGCAAAACCTGTTTTACACCATTTAAATCAATGTATTTTTTTTTGTGAACGATAAAGCAAGACTATTTTTACATAATTTTGAAGCTAGAACTCAAAGGGACAACATCCATTAGTCAAAAGTCTTGTGGACACATATTTAATATGTGTTTTGTGGTCTTAATTCAGCAACTTTCATTTTAATTTTTTCCAATAACCACGCATAAACATTATTCTCTTAAAAATACAAACATCTACATACACGTTGCTCGCATATTATGGTAGCCCTGTTTGTGCTATATAGAGTGAATTTACACCTTTGCCATTAACATGTTTATAAATAACTGAAAAAAGCACAAATGTCAAGGCATGTCAGAACATCTCAAGGACCCCAAAAACAGCTTGGTCCCCAGAGGGTTAACCCTCTGGGGTCTGAGGGGTTTTCTGGGCCCTGGAGGTGTTCTGACATGCTCTGACATTTGTGGTTATTTCTGTTACTTGTGACATTTTCATGGCTAAAGTCTAATTACACTGTATTCAGCACAAACTCTGCTACAATAATATATCAGCAGCATGTATGTAAAAGTTTGTAGTTTTGAGGTAATGACATTTATGCGTGGTTTGTGAAAATACAAAAAAAAATTCTCACTGAAATAAGGCCATGAAACCCATACTGATTATTTCTTCACAAGACTTTTGAAAATGGTATGACGTAGCCTAGAATATTTGCTCTAAAACTATGTGAAAATCACCCTGACTGCTCATTCAGACAATACAATATATTGATTTAAAAATTTTACGACGTGTTTTGTGTGAGAAAGCTTTATGCGGGAGGTCATTAATATGTAAGCTTTTCACACCTGAGAAAGACAAAGACCCTCCCCTAACGGCCCTATTAGGAGCTATCAGGCCCTGTCATTCTGAGCAACCTTGCACAAAGAATGAGGAGATTTAAAAAAGAATGGCTTTTAGATGGTTTGGATTTATTTACAACACAACATAATCCAAAGATACACAACAAATGACAAAAAAGCACTTATTGAAAACAATGATCCAAAGACAGAGACCTTTGTGCCATTCCTAAAACATTGTACATACCTTTCATTTCCAAGGTGTTTGATTTTCACTTTACCATCTTCATATACAGAGACTCATGTGAATGTTGAAGTCAGCAGGACAGGAAAAAAAAGTGAACATACTGATATCAAGAGAAAGGCCTGCACGATTTTGGGAATACATTTTACATTTTTCTGGTTAAAATTGCTTTTTAAAATTCACAGAATACACACACACACACACACACACAAATGTTTCCAACAATATATAATATAATGAACACCAGGTTTTTTGTGCCTTGTAGGCATAGCCTATGCGCAGTGCTGGATAAAATAATAATAACAATAACCTATAGCAGCCTATAAATCTTCCAAAAGATTTCAGTAACAACTAAGCTAGAGAAAAATATATTGATTATCATGTTACTTCAAATGTTTCCATTCGTTATGATGATATGAAATGAGATAATAGTAAAAACATGAAGCCGTTTGGTGCGTTTTGCTTTTCAAACGCGATCGCGATCCAAAATATGATACATTCAAACGCGATCGCGCTCAAATATAAAACATTATGGTTACCATATATCTACGTTTGAGCAGATATCCACAAACATGATTTGGGGAATACATTTTAGATTTTTCAGGTTAAAATTGCTTTTTAAAATGTACAGAACACACACACACACACACACACACACATATATATCAGGGCTGCCAACTCTCACGCATTGAGCGTGAGACTCACGCAATTGACACTTTTCACACGCTCTCACGCCACACATCCATTTTCTCACGCACAGAAAAATTGCGGAGCAAAGAGGTACTTTTAATATTAAACTAATTCTCAGCTCTTAGATTCCGTCAATTTTATTACGAAATTCAGACAAAAATACGTTTGGAGCTTGGAAATGTGACGTGACGGATCGCTGAGCGCCTCAGTTCAAGTGCACGTTGAAGTCAAGTGCTCGGTTCGATCATCTGTTACTTTTTTATTTAAAGATGCAGTACAACTTACCGAAAGTATACATAATATCGACCAATTAGTGTTTTTCAACCACGGAAAGAGGTCAGTATAACAGCAGGAGAACAATTATGTCACATAACGTTACATTTAGCTCAGGAAAGCCATTTAATGACCATAGCATGTTAATTGAATAGAAAAAAATAGCTAGAGAGGAGATTTTGCTGAGCACTATATTACATATTTATTATATTTTTACTTATGTCATTAAATAATTGTTATTATAACAAAAACTGCATTATATTTAATTTAATTTGTTATTTTTAACCTTTAATAATACCAGCAGATTGGGCCCTCTATGTTTACAGCATTAGGTGAGATTATTTTTTAAAATTAATTTTAGATTAATTTTTGTCAAGCAATAATAAAAACTGTATCCTACCAGTCATTGTACAATGTAAACATTGTAACATGTTGTCACTAAACTTCATAAAATTCTATTTAGTTACCAAATGTTTTGACAATCACAATTACACTTATTGTGATGCAATATTTGTTTTTACATACCCCCCCCCCCCCCCCCCCCCCCCCCCCCCCGGCAAAAAAAAAAGAAAAAAAATCTCACTCCAAGCTAAACTCAAAAGTTGGCAGCCCTGTATATATATATATATATATATATATATATATATATATACAGTATATATATAAAATGAACACCAGGTTTGTTGTGCCTTGTAGGCATAAGCTATGTAGCCTACTGTGCTGCATAAAATAATAATAACAATAGCCTATAAATCGTTAAAAAGGAACACTTCAACACTTCACTGCACTAGAGAAACATATATTGATAATCATATGTTACTTCAATCTCATTTCATAATGTCATAACGAAAATAAACATTTGGAGTAAAAAAAATGATGCATTTTGCTTTCCAAACGCGTGCAGATAACATTTACTGAAGCGATCAAGCCGCTCAAAACTATTAAACTAATTATTGTTATACATCTATGTTTCAGCAGATATCCATAAACACAGTATTTAACAGTAAACACGGTTCTAAACATTATAATATTCACCATAGTATACACTCATACTAGCCTACTTTTATCATGCTGTGTTTTATTATAGAATATAAAACCATCCGTGTGTCGGACATGTATTGCCTACCAGTCTAGTTCACATTTCAACATGTTGTCTATTTATAGATACATATACATGTACGATATTAGGCTTAGTTCATGTTTTTACTTCAATCTCATTTCATAACATACATTTTAATCTGGCACCACCAGTTTAACATGTCTTACCTTAAAAATCTTCACATCTTCAAATTGCGTTCTTCTAATTCTTCTGAGGTAAATCCAAGTGAAACAGCACAGCACAAACAGTCTTCCAAACTCGATGAAAAGCAGAGGAGTAAGTTACCGATTACCGAAGTCTCTAATTCTTTGTTTTGAGGTGATGAGGGCGTTTACAGGTCTGCGTTCCGCGTGGATCATTTGCATGTCAATCGCTAGTGCGCGCGTGGGCGTGGTCACATTAGAGTTAATGAGGAAGCGTTTGAGAAACTGTACATGCCGCTGCTTTCATACAGATTACTTAAACAGAGAATATTTGTTTTTTATATAATTTACAGACTTTAAAAATAGAGACTCCAAGCGTTGTATAGACATGCGTTTCAAGTCTGTGTGACAAACATTCGCTGAGTTACAGGTCATTTTCTGTCGCGTTTCAGAATGAGTTTCACATTGAGAGAGACGGCAGAACGCGCATCATGTTTATTTTCTTTATTTTACGAAAAACACAACATTTTGTTTTTATTATGAGTGTACACAAATAAAAGAAGACATTTAAGCGTTTTGATTGATGTATAAAACTTACATGTAAAATCAAAATCAACAGACTATTTAGACTCTCTTTTGTACTGATAAGAAAAAAAGTGAGCTGGTATCGCCGGCGATACCGCCGACCCCAGGGGGTTAAAACTATATATAAATTAGGTCATATGCTCTCAATGACAAATGCGGAACAATTAGCTCACGACTTCAAGGCTAGATTATTGTAATGCTATTATGGGTGGTTGCCCTGCACGCTTAATAAACAAACTACAGCTTGTCCAAAATGCAGCAGCTAGAGTTCTTACTAGAACCAGGAAGTATGACCATATTAGCCCGGTTCTGTTAACACTGCATTGGCTCCCTATTAACCCTCTGGGGACCAAGCTGTTTTTGGGGTCCTTGAGATGTTCTGACATGCCTTGACATTTGTGCTTTTTTCAGTTATTTATAAACATGTTAATGGCAAAGGTGTAAATTCACTCTATATAGCACAAACAGGGCTACCATAATATGCGAGCAACGTGTATGTAGATGTTTGTATTTTTAAGAGAATAATGTTTATGCGTGGTTATTGAAAAAAATTAAAATGAAAGTTGCTGAATTAAGACCACAAAACACATATTAAATATGTGTCCACAAGACTTTTGACTAATTGATGTTGTCCCTTTGAGTTCTAGCTTCAAAATTATGTAAAAATAGTCTTGCTTTATCGTTCACAAAAAAAAATACATTGATTTAAATGGTGTAAAACAGGTTTTGCTTGGAAAGCCAATATGCGAGGGGGAGGAGTAGTTTACACCTTAGATTATGAATGTCCCACCCACTCTGTATAATGAGCCATTCACTCAGGTGTGAAACTGACTGAGCCACAATGCAAGGACAAAAGATGTATTTAGAAGAAGACTTATATTGACCATTTAAGATTTCGCTTACATCTCTCTTGTAAATATGTTTTGCTATTTTATTCAAAATGTTACAATTACAACAATAATTACAATTTCAACAATATTTCAAGTGTACTCTTTCTTTGTAAAAAAAAAAAAAAAAAAAGATTATAGGCCTACATTTTATCATATGTATTCATTAGTTTGAATATAGCCAACATTGGAACATCTAACATCTTAGTCTATGAATTTATTTTTGACAAAAATAGTATTTTTTTTGCAGTTTAATACGTTGCTTATACAAATACATTGTATTTCAACATATTCCAGTCGATTTTTACTCATCTCAGTAGGCTATAGCAAAGCAGTTTATTCTTTCACACACAGACGCGCGATTCATATTTAGGCTAAACAGTCTTTACAAATATGTCCCCTTCATTCATCTCACAGAAAGGCGAGTCATATTATAGAAATGCGATTCATCTTTTTGCGGTTTACATAGGCCTACACTAACGTTATTCCATAACGTTATTCCACACGTGAGAAAAGAAAACAGCCTACCTCACTCCTCAGCGGAATCTGCTCCTCATTTCAGGAGATATTGCTCCTCATCAGCACTGTTCTGAGGAATATTTTCTCCATAAGGTAGGCTATAATGTCTCACTCGCGAGGAGTCGCGACGCGCTTTGTTTACAGCTTATGTGGGCGTTTCACAGCTCTGAAATAGTTCTCAGAATTTGCGTTTGAATAGCACGCGCTCTCCGGGGAGTGGTCACATTACTGTGAATGAGCTCCTAATGAGCTCGACAGGAGTCGCTCTCTTTTTATACAGATTACAGAAGCTGAGAATATTTGTTTTTTATATAAATGACTTCATTTAAAAGATGCGATCTCAAGCTTTATGCCCGTGGGTCTGTTTGCCTGTTTGACTGAATTTTCGCGGAGTTATAGATCATTTTCGAACGCGTTTCAAATGGGAGTTTACTGACAGAGAGAAGGCAGAAATCGCATCATGTTAATTTTTCTTTATTTGTCAAAAAGCAAAACACTTTATTTTTATTGTGAGTATACAGAAAAAAAATAGAAACTGAACAGGATCGATTGATGTATTACACGAAAATGAAAGATCAAAATTAACAGAGCATTTAGTGTTTATTTTCATTGCTAAAAAAAAAAAACGAGTAAAACGCGCGGGCGCGTTTGTGGTCCCCAGAGGGTTAAACATTGTATAAATTTTAAATATTGCTGATTACTTACAAAGCACTAAATGGTTTAACTCCCCAGTACTTCGGCAAGCTCTTAACGCATTATAGTCCTTCATGTCTATTGCGATCTCAAAATTCCGGCCAGTTGATATTACCTAGAATATCAAAATCGACTGCTTGCGGTAGATCCTTTTCCTGTTTAGCACCAAAACTTTGGAACAGTCTTCCTAACATTGTCCGGGAAGCAGACACACTCTGTCAGTTTAAATCTAGACTAAAAACACATCTCTTTGACCTAGCATACACAGAACACATTATAATTCAATGTTAGGCTGCATAGATTAGGTCAGCCGGAACTGGGAACACTTCCCATAAATCCTGATGTACTTGTTACATCATAAGAAGCATGATGTCTACGCTAAAATTAGTCTCTCTGTTTATCCCGAGGTTTACCGCAGTCTGCCGGATCCAGGCCGTATCCAGATCTGATGAAGGACCTGCACCTGGACACGACAAAAACGCACCCCTGAAGTGTCAACTAGTCTCTCCCCTGTGAAGGCCTCCTTCCCTTTACCTCTGTACAGATAAAACGTTGTCGGGATAATTCCGGTTCACATGGTTACGCGGAAGTGATAAACAATTCTTTATTACATTTTTTTTAAGGCCAGACAAGTAGTTTGTTGAGGGTTGGTTTGTAAAGAAGGACTACACGCCTGCGCACATATTCAAACGTGTATACCTATAGACTAAACACGTGATGCACATGTGCACGGCATCTGCGTTTTCGCGGGTTTGCGTTTTTAAGGTTTGCGCAGAGATAACCTTTTTTTTTTTTTTTCAAAGCTTGCACCTTGGAATCTATTTCAGGGTTTGCGTTTTTGAGCCACCAGGCAGTGTTTTGTGTGGATGAATAGGCTGGAGCGCATTGATTATTTTCTGTTAGAATGGTGTTGTGTTAGCAGCACCTAAGATAATAATTAATGATCTTTGCAATGGAACTGAATCAATCAAAACTAACTTTATCTGAACAATAACTATTCTAGAGCTGCTGTAAAGCCAAAACAATCTCTGTTACTGTAATTTCCTATTATCACTGTAAAGTTGCTTTGAAACAATCTATATTGTTAAAAGCACTATACAAATGAAGGCGACTTGACTTGACTTGACAAAAACAAGTTGTTTTAACTTACTTATCAGAGCCTGCCAGTAAATTTCCACTCAGCATAAGCAGACTGCATACATTGATGATGAGGGCCATAAGAATTGTGTTTGAGAATGACCCAGGGGATGAGGAAACTTATTTTGCTGACCATGAAAGAGCCACCAGCCTTGCAACATCCGACTTTAAAAGAAAAGGAACATTAAAAAGAAAAGTTCCCTGTGCCTCCACCGGGAGTGAGGCCTGTCTCCAGTCCTAGGTCGGGGAGGTCAGCAGCCACTCCTCCTTCCCTGGGTCACCTGTCTCACTGCCGCTTCGAAGCCTTATGTGGGTTCTTAATGGCCTGCTTGAGACAATGACCCACACCGAGGCAAGATGTGCCTCCGTCTGCTTCTTTACTGCCAAGAACTGCTGTGCAAAGTCCTCGACAGTGTCACCAAAAAGGCCTCCTTGGGAGATGGGGGCATCAAGACAGCGTGCTTTCTCTGCATCCTGCATCTCTGCAAGGTTGAGCCACAGGTGGCGCTCCTGACCATGAGTGTGTACATCGCCCAACCCAAAGCCTGCTCCATGACTTTCGTAGCACATAGGGTATAGTCGGTTGCTGAGTACAGTTCCTCACCTCTGGTTCGGGACTACCCTTGTGCAGGTCTTCCAGTGCTCTGGCCTGATAGACTTGCAGGATGGCCATCGCATGCAAGGCAAAGACGGCCTGACCAGTGACATTGAAAGAACTCACCATCAGAAACGAGGTAAACTTGCATGCCCTGGGAGGAAACCTTGGCCGATTGCTCCAGGTGGTGGTGTTCTGCAGGCACAAGTACACTCGAATCGCATGCTCCACCTGTGGAACCACTGAGTACCCCAGGGCCGCTCCACCATCTAGGGTAGTGAGATTGAAGGCCAGCAAAGTGATCTGGTAGAAAAAGGTGCCTTCCACAACTTTGTGATCTCCTCATACTCTAGCACAATGCTCATAGCTGCCCAGGCAAGCACGGCAGCTAACTCAGCCTCAGACTGGGCCACCACACCCGAAGGAGGGAGCCCAGACGAGTCATCCACCTCTGAAGGCATGAACCCACCTCCGATGCTGTGATTGACAGCTCATCTTCTTCACGAGACCTGAATGATAAATGAAGTCCACCCTCAGGTGGACCATTTAACTCATCCCTGAACTGAACCAGGGGACATGAGCGTGCTGAGGAATGGGAGGCACACGGGAATTCACCCAGCGAAAGCTCTTCCATTCGCCCTCAGTGCTCATTGTCACTGCCTCATACCCAGAGGTAGAAGGACCAGGACAGGAAGTGGCGGAGGTGACTCATTGTCTTTTGAAAAAGTCACAATAGCAACATACCCATGGCCATACTCTCACAATGAGGACATGAACCATCCACAAATGCTTTCTCAGTGGGAGTAAGACCCTGGCATTCAAGACAGCAATCATGGCCATCTGAAGTAGAGAGAAATCGGTCACGGGTGGAAAGGCATCTTTAAAAAGACGTGATCTGCCATGCAGCTCTTTTAGATTGAAAAATGTATCTTTTAGTCCACTGCTGAAGCACCTAGGGGAACTCACTTCACTTATCTGTTCGTTGTATGAAGAGAGACTGAAATGTGCTGAAAGAGATCCGGCAACATTGCGAGATGAGCGGATCGTAGAATCACTCATAAGAGAGCCGCTTCTTCAGACTCAGAAGAACAAAATTGAATGAGTGGAGCTAATATGTCAAGTGTAGTGGCAGGCATGCAAATCCCACTCGCCAATTCTCATTGGCCATTTTTGAAATGTCAGAGATGTTCAGGGCTCCCAAACACGACTCCTAGTGTCAGTTTTGACACAACGTCAAAGTGACTGACAGATAGGAACTATGCTAGGAAAATGCATAGAAAAAAGTGCATAGGAAAATGCACTTTGGAGTAGTGTGTGGACGGCAAGCATAACTGTAGCAAAAGTTATGCGTTTAAAAATGAAAATGCACTAGTGTAGACGTAGATATCCCACAGTCTACTCGGGAACCGATGCTCTTGAGCCAAAAATGGTTCTTTCAGTGAGTATATGGCTCGACAATAATAAAAGGTTGTGTGTCGATTCAATAAAAAATCCACATATCACATATCTTAAAATATTACATAATTCATTGAAGCCTGTTTGTCATGTATAACACACCGACCAATCGTCATCTGGCACATCAAGTTCAAATTTCATTGGACAAAGTGAAGTGGAGCGGTAATTTTCCGGTCATTTATAAATAAATCATTTGAAAATTACATGGACACACGAATTTACATTTATGAAGTGATCTGAATCTGCGTCGTTGAACTAATGGATGTTAATTGATTACAAGGCACTGCACAAAACCAGCACCAAAAGTAGCATTAATGGTTTTATAGTATTCAAGTCACTTGTATTTGGTCTATATTGATACACCATTTACCATTTGATGAAACTATCATAGTTTGGCCCAGGCCTACAGGCCTATTATGTGACGTCTAGGCTGACAACAACATGCGAAATGGTGACTTTATTATTTTAACATTTTTGATAATTTTGCAGCAATAGTATATTAGTACTTGCCTAGAAATCTAGACGCACTCTAGCGGCAGCAAAATTTATTTTGTAGCCAGTGTAGTCTAGTAACTCTCCGTTGACTTTCGAGCTGGAAAAAACAAACTCTAGTCAGGCCAATCACATCGTGTATAGAGTAGGCGGGGCGGGCTTAACATATTTTAAATAACGGTTTGCAACGGTTCCCTGCTACTTGAAAACAAAGAATGGCTGCTGCTGCTGGCGAACAGTGGTCTTTTGAATCAGCTTTTGCCGCGACTCTGGAGGATTTGGAGTTAAGCTTTTCTTTGAGAAAAGAACAAAGAACGGCACTTAAGTCATTCTTAAAAAAGGAAGATGTGTTCGTAGTTTTGCCGACCAAATACGGCAAAAGTTTAATCTATCAACTAGCTCCACTGGTGGGAAAACACTCTGGTTGGTTGTAGCGCTATCCTATTGCATGCAGAGGGAATTTGAAAGACAACCGTTTATCCCGCCCCTCGGATTGAGCTGTGCCAATGGTGAGTTGCCAGACCTAACATCTTGATGTAGGTCTGGCTTGCCAGGCTACGGTATTACTGGTCAAAAATTTGCACACACATTACTATTTTTTTATTTTTATTTAAAGAAGTCCCTTGCACATCCCTGCACATCAAGCCTGCATTTATTTGATCAAAAATACAGAAAAAAATCTTACAATTTAAAATAATGGTTTTCTATTTTAATATACTTTAAAAATATATATTTTATTTCTTTGATGCAAAGTATATATATATATATATATATATATATATATATATGCACCTTTTTACATTTGAGCCCCTGCCCCTGCCCCTGAGGAACTCTGCACGTCCCTGAGCTTCATTGATGGTTGCCTTCAAACATTCTGTTAATTCTAAATAATGTTAAGACCTACATGTCTACTTACTCTCATTAGAGTATTAGTAGACTATTAGGGATAGGGTTGGGGTTAGTAGAATATGTTGACATGTAAATTTACATATAGTCAGTAGAATGTCTGTTAGGGGACCATCAAAATAAAGTGTTAGCAGATATTAAGCAGACAGTCTGCTTATACTTTTTCTAAAACTCTAACTGTACGTACACACTGCCGCCGACTTGAGCTTCCAAAGTTACCGGAAGTCTTTCATTTTCAATGGAAGCTGGCTTCTCTCAGCTGCAAGGAGCGTCAAATCCATCAGCGTCGCGTTTTGGGTGTTTTGTAGCTCAACTTTATGGTAATGAGCTATGACGCGGTTCAGCGGCAAGCAGCGGCAAAATGCCAGCAACCAATTGGAATATAGACGTCCTTCACGCTGGCTGATTCCGGAGAAACATACGATGTAAACTTTCGTTCCTACCAAAACATTAGTTCTGAGAAAATGGAGGAGAAGCTGATCATCGCCGTTGCTGGGTTTCCTATCATTATTGGATTAATTGCACAGTTTAACCATCATAGAGTGAAAGTTTATCATTTGCATGTGTTTTTAAGTCCTGTCAGTTTAACAGGGCGCGCTTGACAGGGCATATACTGTATAAGAACGAGCAGAGAGAGAGAGAGTGCCGGCCGCGCGCGCACTCACTATTAATAATAATAATAATAACTAATTATTCTTTTTTCCCGACCTAATGTGACCAAAACGGTTATAAAAATGCTGTCATTATAAAAGGTTTCTAGTGTCAATGTATTGCTTGTTTTTTTCTGTTTACATTTCATGGTGTGACACTTCTCTTCTCCCATGATCGAACATAGAATGCTGCTACGTCAGAGCGGCCAAAGCGTTAACAAGCTTCCCCGTACTTTTTGACAAGCGTCCTTGACAGGGAGGCCAGAGCTTCTTTGCAGCTCAAGTCGGTGTGTACGTACAGTAATGAGAGTTAGTTGACATGCAGCATCGTTACTTATAGTCAATAAAATGTCTAAAGCGAACCATCAAAATAAAGCACCCACCTGCTGGTATAAATCAAATCAAATCAAATCAAGTATATTTGTATAGCGCTTTTCACAATACAGATTGTATCAAAGCAGCTTCACAGTATTAAATTAAAATAAAATAATACAACAAGGTTTGTTTCTAGTGGAATTTATTGATTGATAAAATAAAATTAAATATCCCCAAAGTATCCCCAACTGAGCAAGCCAAAGGCAACAGTGGCAAGGAACCGAAAAAACTCCATCAAGTGACCTAATGGTGTCCTAAAACTCCATCAGGTGACCTAATGGAGAAAAAAAAAAAAACTTGGGAGAACCCAGGCTCAGTCGGGGCCAGTTCTCCTCTGGCATTTATGAACTAGAGGCCGGATTGTAGTTTGAACTGTAAGATTAAAAATATTATATGAATGCCTGGCCGAAAAGATGTGTCTTTAATCTAGTTTTAAACTGGGCGAGTGAGTCCGAGCAACGAACAGTATCAGGAAGACTATTCCAGAGTTTCGGAGCCAAATGTGAAAATGCTCTCCCTCCTTTGGTTGATCTGGATATCCTAGGTATGACCAAAAGCCTTGAATTTATTGATCTTAAAGAGCGCGATGGATTATAGGGCGATAGAAGATCCGTTAAATAGACTGGAGCTAAGCCGTTTAGGGCTTTATAAGTCAGTAGCAATACCTTGTAATTAATACAGAACTTTATAGGTAACCAATGCAGTGATGATAAAATCGGTGTTATATGATCATATTTTCTTGATCTAGTAAGAACTCTAGCGGCTGCATTTTGGACTAACTGTAGCTTGTTTATTGAGGATGCAGGACAACCAGCTAATAAAGCATTACAGTAATCTAGTCTCGAGGTCATGAATGTATGAACTAACTTTTCTGCATCAGAAACTGATAGCATATTACGTAGCTTAGCAATGTTTCTAAGGTGGAAAAAGGCTGTTTTTGTAACATATGAAATATGATTTTCAAAAGACAGGTTACAATCGAGTATAACACCCAGGTCTTTTACTGTAGAGGATAAAGTAACAGGACATCCTACGATGTCAAAGTTGTATTGTGAGAGGTTCTGTGGGCGGTTTTAGACAGTTATTTCAGCGTATAGACAGTTATTTCTTCTCACACTGGTGCATAACATGCATGCTAGTTGGCGGTTGGCTGTAGTCTTTGTAGTATGTTCAAGTACAACTTTTTCGACCACTTCCTGCTCAGCTACTGTTCGGACGCTCCTGCTTACTGCTCCGCGCTTTGCTCTATCGCTTTTACATTTTATCTCCTATTTTTTTATATTTTATTTCCTTTATTTTATTTCCTTTTATCAACTTCAGCAAATCAGCACAGTGCTCATACGACAAAGTTTGGATTACTACAAAAACTGAGAATTCTTTTACCCGACCAGCTTACATTCCGGGAAAGGAAAACACAACTGCCTCAAGGATAAGAGAAAATGCCTCTTCTGGAATCTACTTGCTGCACGAACTGCCACAGACTTTTACAAAGGATTGCAGTTCTTGAAACAAAGTTACTTACGGGACCACCAAACCAGACGGAGCACACAACAGAGCTTCGTCATGGACACCCTCAGCATACCGGTGAGTCCCATGAAACTAGTGCTCCTCGACAGGTAGAGAAACAAGCCGATCGACTTACTAATCGATGGCACAAACAGGGAGCGAGACCCAAAGGCACTCGAGACATCAGATTGTCACGAGCATCACATATTGCCGCAGTAGCATCCTCTACCCCAGATACAGCTCTGACAAGGATTGCAAACACTGGTCTCCTACCACCGCCTATACATCTTGAGAACAGATTTGAAGTACTAAGGAATGTAAATGAGGAATCCCCAAACGTGATGAATGTGATCGAACACAGACTGAATGGGCCAGTAGCTAACACTGATGCTAACTGGCGCTCAAGGTCGAGCAGACAGCGGCACTCAGCTCAGAGCGCAGCCGAGCCCAGGACTCTGATAGTGGGGGACTCCATAATCAGAAACATGAGCAGCAGGGATACAACTACGTGCTGCCTTCCACAAGCAACAATTTTTGATGTAAACAGGGAACTTCAGAACATTCCCACAGAGCTCACCACAGACAGACATATCAGAACTGCTTGAAGATTCAGCACCCAAGGATGACTTCCTGGAAAGCAGCCAGGGAAGCCAGGACAGCATATTACAGCCTCCGATAACACCAGAGCAACAGCCCCTTTCACCAGACACTTTTTCTCTCTCTCCAGCATCGCCACTTCTGTGCTTCTCACAGAAAATGAAGAACTGGTGTATGCTGGAACCAGACTATCCCACTCTTTTGCTGCAAGCCCCCAGATACCAACCAAAAAAAGACAGGCACCGCTACCACCAAAGCCTGCGGGCCCAGCTCGCCCTCCCCCTCCTGTGAGAGCTCTTCGGCCTCTGCCACAACGCCAGGGCCCACACCCTCCTCCATCTGCTCGAGGTGAACCAAAAACAACTGATACCAGCTCTCAGTGATATGTGTCGGGTCCCCGTTTTGATAACAGTAACTTTCTCAAATGTTTACAGAACAAGCGGGAACCCAGTGTGCCTGTATCTTTCTCTATTGCTGTTCTATTACAAGATAGAAAGTCTAAGGCCTTCAATAGCCGTACAGCAAACCTAACTAATCTGGTGCCTATTACACGTCAAACTAATATTGCTGTGGGGAAAAGTAAGTCTGTTAAGTTAGCACTCTTTAACATCCGCTCACTTTAAAATAAATCACTTCTAGTCAACGACTTAATAACCACAAACAATCTGGATTTTATGCTTCTGAATGAAACCTGGCTAGAAGACAGCTGCAGTGCATCAGTCCTCAATGAAGCAGCCCCTCCTAACTTTACTTTTATGAGTGTCTGCAGAGCTGTTAAGAGAGGTGGGGGTCTAGCTGCTCTTTTTAAAGATATCTATCAATGTAAGCAAATATCATTTGGGAATTACTTGTCTTTCGAATGTCTGGGTATTGTGTTAAAAATGCTCCACGCATTTTACTTATCATTATTTACAGGCCTCCAAAATACTCTCCAGCCTTTGCTGAGGACTTTACAGAACTGTTATCAACAATTACCTCAGAGTTTGACTGTTTTGCCATTGCTGGAGATTTTAACATCCACATAGATAGTGCAGAGAACAATATGGCAAAATAAATCAAAAGTGTTTTAAAAACTTTTGATCTGACTCAGCATATACATGGACCCACACACAATCGTGGACACACTCTAGATTTACTTATCAGTAAGGGTCTAAACATTTCAGCGATTGTTATTAAGGATGTAGCGCTGTCTGATCATTTCTGTATTTTCTTTGATATATTGATCTCTCCTGCCACTGAAGCTTGAGAGACACACTGTGTCTGTCAAGAAGAGATGCTTAAATGAGAACACTAGTGTACTATTTATGAAGGCTATATCCTTAACACCAAGCATATCTGCAGACTCTGTTGATTTTCTCCTTGATTCTTTTAACTCAAAAGTTAAAAGTGTATTTGATGATATTGCTCCTGTTAAAGTCAGGAAGAAGAGTGGCAGACAAAAAGCACCTTGGAGAAACTCAACAGCAGTGCAAAACATGAGAAGACAATGCAGAAAAGTAGAGCACATGTGGCGGAAGACAAAACTGGTAGTCCATTATAACATCTACAAAGACAGCATCCATGCTTTCAATATGGAACTAGGCAAAGCTAGACAGACTTTCTTCTCAAATATTATAAACAGTAATTTAAACAACACACGCACTCTTTTTGCTACTGTAGAGAGACTGACAAACCCCCCAAGCCAGATTCCCAGTGAAATGCTCTCAGACAACAAGTGCAGTGAGTTTGCTTCTTTCTTCTCTGAGAAAATCAATAATATCAGAAAGGTGATCAGCACATCCTTGAGTTGCCCTGGGGTTAGACAGATCAAACCACCTGAGAAAGTAGTTACTATGTCTGACTTCAAAGAAATTGATGGCAAAATTTTGGAAGAAACCGTACAGTACCTTAAAACATCAACCTGCGCTCTTGACACACTTCCCACATCATTTTTCAAAAGTGTGTTAAACAGTTTAGAAGCAGATCTTCTAGAAGTGGTAAATGCTTCACTTCTCTCTGGGAGTTTTCCAAACTCCCTGAAAACTGCAGTTGTCAAGCCCCTCCTGAAAAAGAACAATCTGGATAAGACCATATTAAGCAACTATAGGCCAATCTCAAATCTTCCTTTCATAGGCAAGATCATTGAAAAAGTTGTCTTCAATCAGCTGAACAAATTCTTATGCTCGAATGGATATTTTGACAATTTTCAATCTGGTTTCCGACCGCACCACAGCACAGAGAAAGCGCTCATAAAGATAATAAACGATATTCGCTTAAATACTGATTCAGGCAAATTATCAGTGCTGGTACTACTCGACCTCAGTGCTGCATTTGACACTATCGATCACAACATACTTCTTGACAGGCTGGAAAACTGGGTGGGGCTTTCTGGGATAGTCCTAAAATGGTTCAGGTCATACTTAGATGGGAGAGGTTATTATGTGAGTATAGGAGATCATAAGTCTGAGTGGACATCCATGACATGCAGAGTCCCTCAAGGCTCAATTCTTGCGCCACTCCCGTTCAACCTGTATATGCTCCCAATGAGCCAAATAATGAGAAAGAACCAAATTGCTTACCACAGCTATGCAGACGACACACAGATTTACTTAGCCCTATCACCTAACGATTACAGCTCCATTGACTCCCTGTGCCAATGCATTGATGAAGTCAACAGTTGGATGTGTCAAAACTTTCTTCAGTTAAACAAAGACAAAACTGAAGTCATTGCGTTTGGAAACAAAGATGACGTTCTCAAGGTGAATTCATACCTTCACTCTAGGGGTCAAACAACTAAAAATCAAGTCAGGAATCTTGGTGTGACACTAGAGTCAGACCTTAGTTTCAGTAGTCATGTCAAAGCAATAACTAAATCAGCATACTATCATCTGAAAAATATTGCAAGAATTAGATGCTTTGTTTCCAGACAAGATTTAGAGAAACTTGTGCATGCTTTCATCACCAGCAGGGTGGATTATTGTAATGGACTCCTCACTGGCCTTCCCAAAAAGACCATAAAACAGTTGCAGCTCATAGAGAACGCTGCTGCCAGGATTCTGAGCAGAACCAGAAAATATGAACATATCACAGCAGTCCTCAGGTCTTTACACTGGCTCCCAGTTAAATTTAGGATTGATTTTAAAGTATTATTACTGGTATATAAATCATTCAATGGCCTAGGACCTCAATACATTGCAGATATGCTCACTGAATATAAACCCAACAGATCACTCAGATCACTAGGATCATATCAGCTAGAAATACCAAGGGTTCACTCAAAGCATGGCGAGTCCGCTTTTAGCTATTATGCCAGCCGCAGCTGGAACAAGCTTCCAGAGGAGATCAGACGTGCTCCTACAATAGTCACTTTCAAATCCAGACTCAAAACACATCTGTTTAGCTATGCATCAACACTGATTGAGCACTGTGCCGCTGTTCGTCCGACTGTTTGTACTGTACTGTGTTTTATTTTTTATTTTTCTAAACTGTTTTAATTATTCTTATTTCTTTTTATTATTTTAATTTCTTCTATGTAAATCACTTTGAATTGCCATTGTGTATGAAATGTGCTATATAAATAAACTTGCCTTGCCTTGCCTTGCCTAAAAAACAAATCAGACATTCAAACTGAAGAGATTACAGCTTTGTGTAGATATTAACAGTAAATTGTGTAGATTAGTAGATTACAGCTTTCCGACTGTCCTTAAGGTGTGAGGTTAGAGAATTAGCAGACTCCTGTTGTACACACATATTGGCCTATTGGCCTGGATCACTATCAAGACCTCTGTGCATTTAGGAATTTCAAATTACCCTTTTGGCAAGGAAGAAGGGTTGGAACAGGAAAGCAAATGTCTTTTGGTAATTTGCAACCCTATATTATATTATATTATATTATATTATATTATATTATATTATATTATATTATATTATATTATATGTCTAGTTCAGTACTGTTTTGTATTTTTGGAGAAGTTTCAAAGACTTGGTCATGAGACAAAGTTAACTACCATGAAATGTTAGTAACAACATCATAAGCAACTTTGTTTTTACTGTTGTTCTGTTGTATACTGAGTTTTGTCATATATAAAGCACTTGTGTTGCTTTTAATTATTTCAGACATGTACAATTAACAGTACAAAAAGTCAAAACATTGAAACGGTTGAAACGTTCTTTCAACTTAATTTTGATTTAAAATTCAACATTCTGGGAATGTTGATTTGTAACATTCCAACCCAGTCAACACATTGATCTCACAGTGATCTCTCCATATGATCACAATGTGAGTTCACAGTGAGCTAAAAGTGTAACTGCACTGTGCACTCACTGTGTGCTCATATTATGGCCACAATATGAGGTCACCCCAGCTAGAAATGTTATTGGACATGGAATCCAACTTCACCCAGACTTCAAATTTTGTTTGAAAATTAAAATTGGGTTGACGTCTAAACATTTGATGTTAATGAAATGTCAACTATAATCTCCCCTGTGAAGGCCTCCCTTTACCTCTATACAGATAAAGCGTTGTCGGGATAATTCCGGTTCGCGTGGCTATGCAGAAGCGATAAAAATTCTGTATTTTAAATTTTAAGGCCAGACAAGTAGTAGCCTATGTCGAGGGTTGATTTGTAGGGAAGGACTACACGCCTGCGCACATATATTCAAACGCACATACTTATAGACTGAACTCGTAATGTGCATGTGCACGCCATCGGCGTTCTCAATGGTTCGCGTTTTTTGAAGTTTGCGCAGAAAGAACCTAAGAATTTTCTGTTAAAACGGTGTCGAGTTAGAGGCCCCATAGTTAATAACTAATGATGGTTGCGACGGAAGTGAATCAATCAAACTAACTTTAGCTGGACAATAACTTTATTCTAAAGCTGGTATAAAGCCAAAACAATCTCTGTTATTCTAATTTCCTATTATCAATGTAAAGCCGCTTTGGAACAATCTACATTGTTAAAAGCGCTATATAAATGAAGATGACTTGACAAGATTATGACAATGAAGAGTTATGACAATCTCTGTATTCGCTTAATATGACATTTTGGGAACTCGTCAAACAGGTTTTCTATTCCTCAGCACTGCCATATGGCTCTCAGTATAATAGGCTAGACTTGAGGGAACTGAACTAAAATGGTTGTAGTAATGGAAACACAAATGGTCAGCTTCCTTAGGTTAGGGATGAAAGTTTATGAAGTTGATAGCGCCCTGGGAAAATTAATCCTGAACATATAAAAAGTTTGTTTAATGTGTGTTAATAGACAGTTGAACTGGGGAACATAGGACCCTTTTTCATATGTTCATTATGTACCAAATAAAGTTGGGCAGCATATGAATTAATGAATGAGGCATTTTAAATAGCGCTTTCATATGTACTACTGTACACCCAAAGCGTTTTACAACCATGTCGGGGTCTCTCCTCAGCATAGGACCCTAGGGAAATTGATATGCTCCCCCACAACACAATTAAATTCCTTGATCTTGTATTTCACACTGTATTTGTGATTACTTTTTTTGATTGTTAGTCACAAAAATCCTACAACTCAGAAAAAACTTTCTGACATGGAAACTGAAATCCCATGATACAGGTGGCGTTGAGCTCACAGACTGGGAGTAGCACACAGACTCATGGGAACACAACACAGTGTTTTTAGAGACCAAGATATGAGTCAAGTCTTCATTTCACTCTAACAAGTAAAGCATATTGTATCTGTTCAACAATCCAATGGGAAGAGCTCAGATTAATGAGTATATGGGTAGATTTAATATATTGGATTTGCTGCAGTTATATATGAATTTCATGGTGTACATACAATGAATTATTCAATTTACTTCTGACTTGAAATTTCAAATGTAGCATGTACATTTGCATCACAGTTTAACAATACAAAAAAAGTAAGTAAGGTAAAGGTGTTCCCCCCCATTTTTATTGGCATTAACAGTACTGAAGCAATGGTTTAGCTTCACACTACATAGATGATGTTTGCTGGCACAGTAGAAAATATGACAATGCTGTATTTTGTTGTTTTAAAAAGTGAAACTTGGTCAACTACTGCATAATTTCTCTTCTCAGTTTCATTAACTTCATTTGTTTGAACAGAAAACTGTGTGTGCAGAAGAGTTTTTCAGCATGAAGGACCTACCTACACAAAATATCTCATTCACAGACTTCAAATTAGTCGGTTTCTACAGCCTAGGAGAATGGAGGCCTTTGTTATTTATCCCTTTCTTTCTGATGTTTTTATTAGCTCTCACAGCAAATAGTGTTCTCATATATTTAATCAAATCACAAACGTCTCTGCATTCTCCTATGTATGTACTAATAGGTGTTATGGCAGTGTTAGACATGATCATGCCTATATTTTTTGTACCTAACATGCTTCTTAGTTTTTTATTTAATTGGAATGAGATATCTCTAACAGGTTGTTTGATACAAATGTTTGGCCTTCATTTTATTGGAACATTTCAATCTACTTTGGTTTTTTGGATGGCACTGGACCGTTACTTTGCAATATGCAAACCTCTTCATTATCATAAATACATGGAAATCTCTAACTTTCTAAAGTTTGTTGTTGTGCCAGTAATGAGAAATGGACTACTTATTGTCACCATGGTCTCTCTGGCTGGAAAGCTGTCCTTTTGTGTAACAAATGTCATTGATCACTCTTTTTGTGAACACATGGCATTGGTTCAGTTAGCATGTGGAGATATATCTGTTAATAATATTGTAGGACTTTTGTCTGCTTTCCTTATAACAACTGCTGATTTTATTCTTATTACTGTATCTTATGTTATCATTTTCTCTTCTGTGTTTAGATCTGGTGAGACTCATTTAAAGGCCATTAATACCTGCATTACTCACATTATTATTATGACACTTAGTTTGATTTCTGCTTTGACTGCATTTTTGTCATACAGAATAAGGAATAACATTTCTTCTAGCAACCGTATATTTATAAGCATCATGTACTTATTGTTTCCAAGTTGTCTACACCCGCTAATCTATGGATGGAGAACAAAAGAAATTCGACTAACATTTCTGAAGTTTATAAATAATGCAAAGGTCTTTCCTTTAAAAAACTGAATGGCTTTTACAAACGAATGGATACTACAACATGATAATACATAGAACACATAACTTTTATACAAGGAACTATTGTTTTGATAAAAGCTGAATGATACTTTGTAGATAAATGCATGATAAATATAAAGATAAAAGAATGTAGTTAATGTCTTTACAAAACACATCTAAAACATCTAATAGAGATGGAAACCTATACACAAATGCAAATGATGTGTAATATGTAGGGGTGAGCGGGGCACAAAGTAACGCGGGTCTAGTTGTAACACACACGGTTTAAAACTTCCCACACATGCCAGCATGATGAACCTTAGTGTATTTATTAGTTCCCATATCAACACTTTATAGAGAAAAAATTGTGCCAAAATTAAAAAAAAAAAAAATTTGGAAGATATCACTGAACATTAATTTATTTTTTAAGTTCATTTTTCATCTCTGTTTTTTGTGTTTATTTAAAATTAGAGACATCAGATATTATTTTAATCTGATATCTGTTATTTAACAGTTGAGATAGTTATTTAATGCTTCACTAACCAGCAGAAGACACTAGCAGAGTTTAAATCCCATGCTATAACACTGCGTTACAACGTGCCCCTGTTAGAACTATGCTATTCTATTCTATACTTTTATGAATTCTATTGAGAAAATATGAGAAAAAGGTGAATAAAGACTGAGAGTCAATGTTTAGAAGTGATTCATTATTATTATGTTTTGAACTATGCTGTATAGCTGTGTTTTGCGGTGTGTTTGTTGTCAAACTCAAATATTAGTTTATTTTTAGTTATTAAAAAATGTCATTATTTTACATGAAAAAGTGAATACGTGTATTTTATTACTGAAATATTTTAGTTTGTCTTGTCATGTGGTCATGTTACAATGTCCTCCTCACATATTACACATTTTGTCACATTTCATTTCCATTCTTTCGGGGTAAATTAAGAAAAAAAGTATACACTGTATTAATGAAACAAAACCACATAATTGTACTCGACATGTGAGAAAAAATGAATACTCTGAACCCCAAGTGAATTTAAACAAACTGAGAAAGTCAAAAAGTGTTAGGTTGTGCCCCGCTCTCTATACATCAGCTAGTAAAGTACAGCATATAATTAAGATTTCATTAAAAAATAAACAGAATCAAAACAGAAGGCATGCTTTGTATCTGTCAGAAGCCGCGTTTCCATTACAGATTTGCACAAAACTTTTGCAATATTTTCTAAATGTCGATAAAAAAATACGAATTGACGGCGTTTCCATTTTAACCGATGTTATGCGTAATTTTTTCCTCTTGTGATAAGTAATTCCAAAAAATTATGGTAATGGATGTTGGTAGGTTAACACATAGGCTAACCCAGCCACAGCACTAAGCATTATTTTTAATGGAAGGAGACGGCATGTTATCCAAGCATTAATGGCAAGGAAAGACCCTTATACTGGGAGCAGCACATTTGAGGGATTTCTCCTTCCTCTGCTTCAAGGTCTTGTTAAATTGTGGCATTTCTTTGTTGTTTAGAATCCAGTATTCCCATAAATCCTTTGTCTTTTATGAGTTTAATGACTTTGTCTCGTCTTCTGCCCAGCCACCCAGCAGAGAAAGCTCATTTCGGCCGCCTGTATCTGGGATCTTGTCCTCTCAATCATGACCCACAGCTCATGACCTTAGGTGAGAGTAGGAACGTAGATTGACTGGTAAATCGAGAGCTTCGCCTTGCAGCTCAGCTCCTTCTTCACCATGACAGACTGGTACATCGACCGCATTACTGCAGAAGCTGCACCGACTGTCAATCAATCAACCGACTGTCCGTCTGTCAATCTCCCGTTCCATCCTTCCCTCACTCGTGAACAAGACCCCAAGATACTTGAACTCCTCCACTTGAGGCAGGAACTCTCCACCAACCTGAAGTGGGCAAGCCACCCTTTTCCGACTGAGAACCATGGCCTCTGACTTGGAGGTCCTGATTCTCATCGCAGCCGCTTCACACTCGACACAAAGACTGCAGGCTCCCGTCCCATTGCACGCTGAAGGTCCTGGTCTGATGGGGCCAACATGAAAACATCATCCGCAAAAAGCAGAGACGAAATCGTGTGGTCCACAAACTGGACACCCTCCGGCCCCTGGCTGCGCCTAGAAATTCTGTCCATCAGAGCCGGACAGTAACGGAGTACATTTACTTGAGTACAGTACTTAAGTACAATTTTGAGGGATCTGTACTTTACTTGAGTATCATTTTTGGGGAGTACTCATGACTTTACTCAAGTACATTTGAGAGGCAAATATTGTACTCTTTACTCCACTACATTTCTATCCATAACTGTGAGTACCCATTACTTCTTCTAAAAAAAAAAAAAAAAAAAAAAAACATCTCGGAAACCCTCAATTTGTTGTTTCCCTCTCAAATGTGATTGGATTGTGCAGGCGCCACTGATTGGGACAGCCTATCAGCAATCACCTTCAGCTTTCCGCCAAAGTCAACTCCATGGTCGGATTTAGATAAGAGACGAAACCATGGACGAAACAATGGATGAAGACGCAGCAGGTCCATCCCGGGAGTATTTTTTTTCCCAGGATGGTAGGGGAAGACTCATGAATATTCATTAGGGAAGTCATCCCTGATTGGTCTTAACCCCAGTGACGGGTAGGTTTAGGGGCGGGGTTAGGGAGGTCATAAGACCCCCAGTGACGGGTAGGTTTAGGGGTGGGGTTAGGGGTAGGTCATCAGACCAATCAGGGATGACTTCCCTAATGAATATTCATGAGTCTTCCCCTACCAACCTGGGAAAGAAATATCGCTCCCGTGGCCCGACCTCGCCAGATTATTTCAATTTTCTGAACAAGTTAATGATAGTTTTCGCTTCAAGTGTTTGCTGTTTACCAATGTAAGCACTGTGGCAGTAGTAATGCAATATTTAGAAAATGTACTCTTGTACTCTTGATACTCAAGTACTTTTAAAAACAAGTACTTTAGTACTTTTACTTAAGTAGACATCTGACTGTAGTACTTTTACTTGTACTTGAGTAAAATTTAGCAAGGGGTATCTGTACTTTTACTCATGTAGCTGTGTACTCTGTCCACCTCTGCTGTCCATAAAAATTATGAACAGAACCGGTGACAAAAGTTCAACATGCACTGGGAACAAGTCTGACTTACTGCCAGCAATGCAAACCAAGGTCCTGCTCCGGTCATACAGAGACCGTACAGCCCTTCGCAGAGGGCCCCGGACCCCATACTCCCAGAGCACCCTCCACAGGACGCTGCGAGGGACACAGTCGAATGCCTTCTCCAAATTCACAAAGCACATGTGGATTGGTTGGGCAAACTCCCATGAACCCACCAGCACCCTGGAGAGGGTATAGAGTTGGTCCAGTGTTCCACGACCGGGATGAAAACCGCACTGTTCCTCCTGAATCTACTATTGGCCAAATTCTCCTCTCCAGTACCCTGGCATAGACTTTCCCGGCGAGGCTGAGAAGTGTGATCCCCCTGTAGTTAGAACACACCCTCTGGTCCCCCTTCTTAAAAAGAGGGACCACCACCCCAATCTGCCAGCCCAGAGGTACTGTCCCCGACCGCCACGCGATGTTGCAGAGGCTTGTCAGCCAAGACAGCCCCACAACATCCAGAGACTTGAGGACAGGTATAGTTTAGTTTAATTACGGTTATAACTTATGCTGTCATCTTGCTTTTATCCACTATTAGTACATGCCTGTTGTAGCGGACCTTATCTGAATGATGGCCAAAACTTTTATGAAGTTTATTGTACTTCACACAAAAGATGAAGCGTCAGTTTTCACTCCAGAAAATTAATGTAAGAGATGAATAAAACACAGTACAAGAATTGTGCATTAAAGTCTTATCCATAAACTCTCTCTCTCCCTTGTATTATCATCAACATACACAGCGAATTACACAGAAACACTCGTTACAACTAACAGTAAACAAATATACAGACCTTATGCCTTTTCGAGGGGTGCTTATTAACTTTTAAGTAAACTTTATATCTGTAAAAGCACTCTGATGAACTGTAATGAAGTGCGCGCTCTCCCTTTCATTACTGCCGTGACCACTATCGCTCCAGAACCTTAGCTGGATCACAAACAGTTGGTACTGATCCATCCTTGAGTAACAACCTTTTAGCAAAACCTGTGTTTTGTGTTGTCCTTTTGTATTGACCCTCGTCGCGCAGACATAAACAAATTTAGGTATATGGGGCGCATTCCCTTAAAAAAAAATCTAACTAATATTAAATAAAAACACTTAATAAAAAGTGGGACTGAAAATGTTATCATATTGTTTTTCATAATGTGGAGGCTGCAAAGTTTATCTGTGAATCTCAGTCAACTCTGATCTTATTCCTGTGCCACTTAAATGCTAGTTTGGTGTGTTTATTAGCAAGACAGTAATTCTGATGCTTGTTATATAATTTTTTTTTTTTTTAATTAAGAAAACTTTGTGATCGGTCATCGACTCCACCATGGTCAGCAGTCCAGCGAGCTCTGACGTGGATCTCCATCCCTCTGGCTCTGCCATGTTCATCAACATTCTCTTCCACAGGCTCATCCGTGGGGGCCTTCAGCTCCACCATGGTCTTTTCCTCTGCTGGCTGATCTATGGTCATCTCCTCTGTCTGCTCACCGTGGTGGTCACCTGCTCTTTCGATGGCCCCCAACTTGGATTTGTGTATTATTCTGTTTACAGCACCAAGTGTCGCCTAGTGTATATCTAGCCCTCGGTTTCAGTTGTCATTTGTCCATTCTTGTCTATGTATACTTCGTTTCTTGTGCTTCTGTATTTTCTAGTTTTCATTTAAATAAATACACCACTTGCATCAAGATCCTCTCCCCATCCCTCATTACCTGCACCAAACCATGACAGATTGTTTTAAGGAGCTAGGAGCAAGGCTTGGGGCAAAAATTACACCAAAATGAACAAAAGTGAGCAATAAACAAATTCAAGATAAGGGACAAAAATGCCTATAAACAATTAAACTTAATATATTAAATCCAATCTTCCTGAAAATTACACCATTTATATAAATGTTTCCCAACCTTGTTCCTGGAGGCACCCCAATAGTGCACATTTGTGCTGTCTCACTTACCTGACCCATCCGGGGTGCGTTTCTCAAAAGCATCGTTAGCCAACTATGTTCACAAGTTCCGTCGTTATCAGCATAGTTCAACGAGTCAGTGTTTCCCGAAACCATCGTTCCAACGAACATTCGCAAGCAGCATCGCAAAGTTGTGTGGTTGGAACGACAGCTCTCGACCTGTGGTTAGAAGCATAGTTTCTAGTTTGCATAACGTGGACTTAATAAATCCTTATCTTGAGCAAAATAAGCAAGCTGACATTCAGTACAACCTGTGTCTTTTATTTAGAATACATACAAATGTAATTTACGTCTTTTAGTTTGTCAAGAGATTTAAAGCACCGTTTTTGAAGACTGCACATGTGCGAACGTGCTCTACTATGTAAGAACGAGCCTATGATTGAATCTGGAAATAAAGCTAAATAACTGAGAAAAATGAGAAATAGTCCTCAGACGCCATGTCTGTAATTTATAGCAAAACATCTAGCGTTAATTCGATCTCAAACAGATTCAAAAGAAGTTATTAATCCACCACATGCGTGACGTCATAAACCACTGTGGTTGAACGACCACTTTGCGACAATACGGTTTCGGGAAACAGTCATGACTATAGTTGATTTCTTCAACGATGCATCGTACTATGGTAGTTGAGCAGCAAGTTACGTCGTTGTTCGGGAAACGCACCCCTGATTAGTTGATTGAAAATGTATTGTTGGGGTGCTTCCATGAAAAGGGTTGGGAAACACTTATTTATATAACAGAAGTCTTACTCATTGAGTAAATGTCTTGGGTTGCATGCTTGTCATGCTACTGTCATCCACTGGTCATATAAATCCTAGAGCTTAGAAAACAATTACCACTGGCACAGAAACTGCAGACCTATGATACAGCAAAAAGGAGGTGAGCTCTTTTCTTTAATGGGAGTAGCACACATACTCATGGGAACACAACAGTGTTAAAGACCATGATTTTTGTCAAGCTTTCATTGCACTCCAACAAGACATCTTATCTTGAAAAAAAAAAAAAATAGTTTCTATTCAATAATGGGGAGCACAAATTAATTAGTGTGGGTAAATTTAATATCATATCTGGCTATGTATGAGTTATGTATGAATTGTATGCTTGTCATATGATGAGTATGGCACCATTGTACTTCTGAGCAGAAGTGTCAGAGGAAGCTTTTATTTAACTGTTCAGATTTACATCACAGTATAACAATGCAAGAAAATTCAGAATTAAGGTAAACTCTACTACTATACTAAGAGAGCCCATAATGTTTGAAATATAAATTCTAGAAAATATGAAAAGAGAAAGAGCTTAAATTCTGACCAGTTTATTATTATTATTATTATTAACAATTATTAAACAAGCACAGTACAATTTATGACTAAAGTGTATCTTGGTGTTGTTAAAAGGTACATTTGATCAACTTTATTTGTTTGAACAGAATAAGGGACCTTCCTGCACAAAATATTTCATTTACAGACTTCAAATTAAATGGTTTCTACAGCCTTGGAGAATGGAGGCCTTTTTTATTGATCCCTTTCTTTCTGATGTTTTTATTGGCAATCACAGCAAATTCTATTCTCATATATTTAATAACAAGCCAAAGGTCTCTGCATTCTCCTATGTGTGTACTAATAGGTTTAATGGGTGTTGTAGACTTGATCTTGCCGATCTTTTTTGTACCTAACATGCTTCTTAGTTTTTTATTTAATTGGAGTGGGATATCTCTAACAGGTTGTTTGATACAAATGTTTTGCCTTCATTTTGTTGGAACATTTCAAACTACTTTGCTTTTTTGGATGGCAGTGGATCGTTATTTTGCAATATGCAAACCTCTTGATTATCATAAATATAAGGAGATCTCAAATTTTCTCAAATTTGTTTTTGCACCACTAATCAGAAATGGACTCTTGATTGTCACAATTGTTTCTCTTGCTGGAACACACTGTTTTTGTGAGCACATGGCGTTGGTTCAGTTAGCATGTGGTGATATATCTGTTAATAACATGATAGGACTATTGACTGTTTTCCTTATACCAACTGCTGATTTTATTCTCATTACTGCTTCCTATGCTGTGATTTTTACCTCCGTATTCAAATCCGGCAAAGCTCACACGAAAGCTTTAAACACCTGCATTACTCATTTAATTGTTTTGTTAGTTGCTTTAACTTCTGCCTTGATTGCATTTTTATCTTACAGAGTAAGAAACAACACTTCCTCCAACAACCGCATAGTTATAAGCATCATGTACTTGTGTTTTCCAAGTTGTTTTAACCCAGTAATCTATGGATGGAGAACAAAAGAAATAAGACACACATTTCTTAAGTTTATAAACAGAAAAGTCTTTACTTTTTGAAAAATCTATGTTTTATATATATAAACTTTATTTTATGACCTGTCATATATACTTTCTAATAAGCATCATGTCAAGTATGAATAATAACAAAATAAGCCAATAAATTGCATCAGCTTTTCTGGGGTCTTCTCGGCAGTGTTGTAACATAAGCAGGGTCTGAGCTACGGGTGGACCAGCGTGGGCCTAGGCATACACAGACTGACCTGTCAGATCCATGGAAATGCATCGTTTTTTTTAATAATACAATTTTTATAATGTTTAACAATTCTTCAATAATTATTTTGAATTGCTGATAAAATTTTGTATTGTTTAACAAATAAAATTGTTGAATTTTTGATTTGTTGTGTCATGCATTACAACTCTCCTAATATTATACAGGGCTACCATCATGCATTTAACGTGACTCAGGCTCTCAAGAAGAATAGTAAATAAAAAAGGAAATTGCTACTTTTGAGATGGAAATTGCTTCTCACAGATGGAGCTGGCAGAAGAGTCTGAGAGAGGAGTTAATCTCTAACACACTTCAGCCGCTGACGAGAGTGCTCTGCTGGACGAGGATGCAGCATCCAATGCATCCTCTTGTTCAGCTGACAGTGCTCTACTGGCACCATGCCAGGAAGAGCAGAAGATGATTGTTGAGGCCGAGGAAGACGAGTTGCGTATGATGAGCTGTTGGGGGTTATGGAGCGCGCTTCAGACAGGCTCAAACTGTTGTGGGAGCGCGCAAGGGAAGAGACCACTCGTGATAGGTTAGACGAGCAGTTTCATTCTGGCCATGAACCTCCAGCTCCCATGAGCCTTCCATTCCTTCCCAATCTCCATACTGAGATCGAGAGGGCATGGAAGAACCTGTATTCAGCCAGCATCCACTGACACAGGTATGCAAACTGTGCAAATGTCGAGGGGATGCGTGAACATGGATACGTGGTGATGTCCCCGAAAGAAGAGACGTTTGCGGGAAATTCTCGCGGGTGGGCCGGCATCGACTCTAAAAGTTACGGCTCTGCCTACCAAGCCGCTGAAGAACACTTTGCACTTGAACAGCTGGGCATACACTGCAGCAGGTCAGGCTGGTGCTTCACTGCACACCATGGCAGTGCTCCAGGCTTACCAGGCTGATCTGCTGAAAGACTTGAATCAGGGTCTTCCCCTGATGCGGTATCCGAGCTGCGTCACACTACAGTTCAGAGCTAGCATTGCCTCCCGTCACGGAGAAGATGCGACCAGAGGAAAAGTAAGCAGGATTTGAGGGAAGTGATCCAGCACAGGCGCTCCCAACACTAGTGAAGCGATCCTTCCTTCTGAGGGTCTGCACATCTACCCTCTTTTCTTCCATATTCCTTCCCCCTGTGCCCTTCTTCATCCACAGGCGCTCATAACATCAGGCCTGAAGCTGGGCCAATGATGAGCGTGTTCCATCATTTGGAACCAGCCTGAAGGCCCATCGTAGGGCTTGGTAGTGAGTGTACCCTTTCAGGCTGTAAGGGTATGGCAGACCTTACTTACATTAAGGCCTCTGCTTTTGAAGTCACAGGTTGAACTTTGCAGGTCACTTCACCACCGTGAAAAATTATAGTGACCTCAACTCCCTATAGAAAGGGATTAAGGAGATGTTTGTTCATTGTATCAGAAAAATATGAAAGGGGAAAAATTTAACTGGGGCCCTGGAGCTGCCATTTTTTAAGGAAGGTTATCGTGACACCGTTACTATATGCCTCCTCAAACTAAGAGTCATTTATGAGGTTTTTATATGGTTCATAGCATTAGAACGAAACACGTCACCTGTTGTGAGTAACTTGGCCTCCTCTCAATAAGAGAGTCATTTTACCAAAGCGATCACTCATCTGAGCTCCAGATCACACATCGTTGATCTGCATTCAGATGTGTTTTTTTGTTGTTGTTTTTTGCAACAGGATGTTTTCTTTGCTGTAATGTATTTCTATAATAAAATACAAATATGATATGATATGATATATGACATATATTACCTTTCAAGCTATGTGGAAGAAAAAGGACTAAACAAAAAATAAACCTATACAGCCATGTTATTATTGCAAGCACAGACTGTATTTAGGTTAATCTGTCTTTCTTTGTATTATATAATTAGCATCAAGCAAACAATATATTTCATATTCTCAGGGATTAAAGATTATTAAACAAAAATATTGAAAAATGATTGCACAACCCCCAAATAGGTGGCGATATGCACTAAGTATGCAAATCAGCATTTAACTAAATAAGAAGATCTTTTTCTTAGCGTCCATTTCCATGGTGACTCGTTGATTTGTCGCTCTGTTGAGAATGTCTGGTGTGTTAACCATGAATATACTCTGAGTTGGATTAATTTACTCTCGGACACGTTTTTGGAACCAGCAAACCTTGAGTAAGCAAGGTTTGGTTTAATCAACCGAGAGTTCAGGATATGTTTGATGGTAAGATAACCTAGGACAATTCTTTGGACTCTCTAGATCAATAATTATCGACAAAAAGTTGAACTTTTGCATTTGCCTGGCTGTAACAGTGTCATTTAGGAAAGGGGCGGGACAAAAAAACACTCAAAAGCCTATACAACCTAAGGGAAAACCCCAAACTTCACAAAAATCGATGAGCATATGTGTCAGAACATGGTGAAGAAGCATGCCAAGTTTCGTGAAGATCGGACAATAGGTGGCGCTATAACTGTCCAAAACGTCTCTACTTATTAGGGGTTCAAGCACGAAGTGCTGAAACCCTATTGTAATTGTACTGATTAGGGGTTCAAGCACGAAGTGCTGAAACCCTATTGTAATTGTACTGATTTTTATTATTATTATTATTAGGGGTTCAAGCACGAAGTTCTGAACACCTATTGTAATTGTCCTGATTAGGGGTTCAAGCACGAAGTGCTGAAACCCTATGGTAATTGTGCTGATTTTTATTATTAGGGGTTCAAGCACGAAGTGCTGAAACCCTATTGTAATTGTGCTGATTTTTATTAGGGGTTCAAGCACAAATTGCTGAAACCCTATTGTAATTGTACTGATTTTTATTAGGGGTTCAAGCACAAAGTGCTGAAACCCTATTGTTATTGTTAATTTTCCCATGATGCAACATTCAGACATAAAACTGATCGGGCAGACCAAACCGCAAGTCGTGGAGACCTGAAACTTTGGGGGTTGATAGTACTCACACCGGCTACAACGTCACCAAAAAAACAACAACTTGAATACGGCCATGGACGACTGACTGTGTATTTTCACACGTGCACAAGGTATTCATACCACATGATAGAATCTCCTCCTTCTGAACAAGTTTGGACCACTGCTGTCAATCAAAGCGTTCGTTAAACATGGGAGATTATTTAAAGAATGAAAAAAAACAAACAAAAAAAAACAAGCCTACTTTCGGAGATTGGTCCCAGGTTGGTTTCTATCAACCACTGCAGTTCAATTCTCTGGACTTCTTAGGTTTCATTAACCATCAGAAGAAGAAGGAAAAATAAGTGGAGCTTCAACAATCTGTTCTTTTAACCAGTGTGTGTGTCCAGGGGAGAGCACGAACACAGTCCCCCACTACCATAAATTATGCAGTCGAGATTCCCACATTTGGGGAATTCGCAGGGGTCAGCACAAGCGGAGTGCAATGGCCGAGCCTTGCCCTGGGTAAACCACCTTCCTGATCATGGTGTCTCCCCTGCCAGGTGACTCCAAGAGATAAGAGAGACATCAAGAATGTGCAGTGACGGGCTTCTTTTTGTTTTTCATGCTCCGGCTCCATGAGCCAAAAATCTATTTAACACGCACTCCCCAGATAGTGGACGAATCAGGTATTAAACGGATAAGAACAGAGTTTATTCTTTTTTTTATATATATATATATATATATATATATATATATTTTTTTTTTTTTTTTTTTTTTTTTTCACACCACCATTCTATCTTTACCAGAAAGAATTGCATATGATCACCTACGACAGCAATATACACTACTTCCATAAACATCTGCTTCAGTCACACAAGACTAAAACATTTCTTTCATTGAACACTTTAAGGGGGGGTGCACCATTCCCAGAAGTACTGCAATACCGGGTCGATGCATGGAGTGGACGGAGCAAGCCCCTATTCCATCTCCCAGTTCCAAAAATCAATTTAATATATGGTGCCCGGGTAGGGCACGTATCAGATATTAAACTGATAAGAACAGATACTACACTTGATCTTAGCCAAAAGGCCGAGAAGCGATGACACAATGACGCAGAGGCGGGGGAGCCAGCAAAGGCCACGCCCACCTGGGCCGCGGCGAGAGGGCCTAAGGTCGCCAACAAACAAGCTCACCGAAAATGGATCACAACAGATTGCACAACACGACACTTTGGAGTGCAACCTGGGATTTTTGGATCATCATCGTTCAAAAGCACGGAACGGCTCGTAACTCCTAAACCGTTGGTCGCAGACCCAAGTGTCTTACATCACCGGAATCCTTGGCTCGGGCCGAACGAGACGCACGCCTCGGATTGGAGGGTCGCGCTGGCGAGATTTTCGGGTATTTGGGATTTTCCGAAAAACCTACTTTTGCACAGTAGTCCTGGGTTGTTTGCCCAATCTGACCCAAACCGGTGCAGAAAGATTCTCAAACAGGACGAGTAATGAGCTGTAATGAGCACTTTACTGACGAGAATGTCCTGTCCTTGTTCTGGTCCCAGGACATCCCCTCAAAATAATTTGCATCCCCCTCCATTTGAAACCAAAGAAACAACCAAATGAATTTCATTAAAAACACAATTATTTTAATTTGTTTCTCACAATTATATATTATTGTTTTTATATAAAAAGTAAGTGTCATTTATGAGGTTTTTATATGGTTCATAGCATTAGAACGAAACACGTCACCTGTTGTGAGTAACTTGGCCTCCTCTCAATAAGAGAGTCATTTTACCAAAGCGGTCACTCATCGGTGTGATAAATTTGTATTATTAAAACATGTATTATTGAAATGTTTGTAATTTGTGGTGTTAAAATGGGTGTATGTATTTTGTCTCAGAAGTGTGGACTCACCCCAAAGTAATTACAGAATTGCTTCAGTTCTCTTCAAATTTCCATTGGAATAATTAAATCTTAGACATTTGAGAAAACACTATAGTGTTTTCTATAGAAAATGCATTCATGACCTCAAAGCTAGATTATTGTAATGCTATAATGGGTGGATGCCCTGCACGCTTAATAAACAAATTACAGCTGGTCCAAAACGCAGCAGCTCGAGTTCTTACCAGAACCAGGAAGTATGACCATATTAGCACAGTTCTGTCAACACTGCATTGGCTCCCTATTAAACATCATATAAATTTTAAAATATTGCTCATTATTTACAAAGCACTAAATGGTTTATGTCACGAGGTGACAAAGTTGAGGCGGAACTAAGTCCCGCTGAAGTTATGTTCCCCCGGGACGGTGCCATTGTAACACCGGGCCGGTTCCGGCTGTGTATCTGTCACCATAACAACGGCGGCTAATGACAGATAATCATCAGGTGCGGGGGATTCACGCTGGGATCTGTGATGAGGCCACGTAGGCAAAGGGAGTGCATAAAAAGGAAAGTGAGGAGACAGTTGGTGTGGTTCTCCCCCGAGAGAAGTCGTTCTTTTGGTGGTGTTGCTGATTTGCGGAGGCATCTGGAGAGTGTGAGAGGGCTCGGCTGCATTGAGGGTGAAGCGACTATTGTGTGAACACGATTTGAAGAAGTCAAAGGCTGGAAAGAGAGTGAGTTATGGAGATCGAGTGAAGACTGGAGAACGCCATCATCCTGAGAAGGGAGATAAGTAGTATGAGTATCGGATCTTATTGAATGTATGCACCTGCACTGAGCTGGATATGAAGTGGTGAAGTGTATTGATCACGAGTGTAATTGTCACTTGGGAGTGTTTGGACCGAATTATCGCTGAACTCTTGTTTCTCTTCTTCTGAGTGTGAGCGAGTGTCGAGGAAGCTTTATCCACTGTGCCAGTAAGAAGGCACCGAATCCCCTCGTTATTTGATGATAACTGATTCAGTACGACAGTGGAAGAATCGATCAACGGGTGAGTGCTGGCCTTATTGCACTGAGAGAGAGTGGATATGCAGTGCCTGAATTGATGTGTCACACAGTAGTGAATTGAAGTGAGGTTGCAGTGTGTGGGGATTATATACATTGACTGCCGTGTGCTCCCCATTTCCTATTTCCATCCGCTGTCACTGAAGAGGGATTTCAGGTGTTGAATGTGAATATTTCATCTTTGCATGTGTGGAAAGAATACACGCACTTGTATAACTTACTCTGTCTGCTTAATAGAAGAATCTCTCCGTCAACATCTCTGCATGTGATGTCTGCCTGAAGGAGAGACACACATTGGACATACCCCCGTCTGTTTCACAGAAGCACGCTCCAGCCGTAAGCTTTTGTTTCTGCACTGAGGAAAAGCATGCATGCACTTGTATAACTTACTCTGTCTGTTCAATAGAGAATTCCTCTGCCAATGTCCCTTTATGTGATGTCTGCCTGAAGGAGAGACACCCATTGGACATACTTCCGTCTGCTTTATAGGAGTACACTCCAGCCGTAAGCCCTTGTCTCTGTACCGAAGAGAAACAGTCACGTACTTGCATTGCTCACTATGTCTGTTTAACCCTCTGAGGTCTGAGCTGTTTTCTGGGCCCTGGAGGTGTTCTGACATGCTCTGACATTTCTGGTTATTTCTGTTACTTGTGACATTTTCATGGCTAAAGTCTTATTACACTGTATTCAGCACAAACTCTGCTACAATAATATATCAGCAGCATGTATGTAAAAGTTTGTAGTTTTGAGATAATGACATTTATGCGTGGTTTGTGAAAATACAAAAAAAAATTCTCACTGAAATAAGGCCATGAAACCCATACTGATTATTTCTTCACAAGACTTTTGAAAATTGTATCACGTAGCCTAGAATATTTACTCTAAAACTATGTGAAAATCACCCTGACTGCTCATTCAGATAAGACAATATATTGATTTAAAAATTTTACGGCGTGTTTTGTGTGAAAAAGCCTTATGCGAGAGGTCATTAATATGTAAGCTTTTCTCACCTGAGAAAGACAAAGACCCTCCCCTAACGGCCCTATTAGGAGCTATCAGGCCCTGTCATTCTGGGCAACCTTGCACAATACTGTAAATGAGGAGATTTAAAAAAGAATGGCTTTTAAATTGTTTGGATTTATTTACAACACAGCATAGTCCAAAGATACACAACAAGTGCCAAAAAAGCTCTTATTGAAAACAATGATCCAAAGACAGAGACCTTTGTGCCATTCCTAAAAACATTGTACATACCTTTCATTTCCAAGGTGTTTGATTTTCACTTTACCATGTACAGAGACTCATGTGAATGTTGAATTCAGCAGGACTCAGTGTCATCTGGGCCCTGAAAAAAAAAGTGAACATACTGATATCAAGAGAAAGGCCTGCACGATTTTGGGAATAAATTTTAGATTTTTCTGGTTAAAATTGCTTTTTAAAATTCACAGAATACACACACACACACACAAATGTTTCCAACAATATATAATGAACAGTGAACACCAGGTTTGTTGTGCCTTGTAGGCATAAGCTATGTGCAGTGCTGGATAAAATAATAATAACCTATAACAGTATAAATCTTCCAAAAGATTTCAGTAACAACTAAGCTAGAGAAAAATATATTGATTATCATGTTACTTCAAATGTTTCCATTCGTTATGATGATATGAAATGAGATAATAGTAAAAACATGAAGCCGTTTGCTTTTCAAACGCGATCGCGATCCAAAATATGATACATTCAAACGCGATTGCGCTGCAAAATATGATACATTCAAACGCGATCGCGCTGCAAAATATGATACATTCAAACGCGATTACGATCCAAAATATGATAGATTCAAACGCGGTCGCGCTCAAATATAAAACATTATGGTTACCATATACATATCTACGTTTGAGCAGATATCCACAAACACAGTAACAGTAAACACGGGTCTAAATATTATAATATTCACCATATATCTAGCAACAGTTCAACTGCAATGTGAAATTTATGCAACAATAGCAAACTAATATGCAAGAATTTCTTACCTTATCTTTCTTGTCTTCAAATCGGGTTCTTCTTCTTCTGATGTAAATCCAATGTAAGCTCAGGCACGTCTTTCAAACTCGACGAAAAGTGAAGTGAAGTGTTTTGTTGTTGAGGTAATGAGCGCGATCGCGTTGCATGTGGAGATTTGCATGTGAATATCTTTTGCGCTAGTGGGCGTGGTAAATTAAAAAATAATTAGGAAGCGTTTGAGAAGCTGGACATCTTGTTGGTTTTATACAAATTACTTAAACAGAGAATATTTGTTTTCGTTTTGAATCCGATCATTTAAAAGTACACACTTAAATGTTTATAAAGGTGTATGGCTCATAAATGTGTGACAAGTATTCGCTGAGTTTTGTTTCAGTTTATAGACGTGCTCAAGAAAAAAAAGTTCACCACGACGGAGAGGCAGAACGCACACCCTGTCTATTTTCTTTATTTTACAAAAGCACAATGTTTTGATTTGATTGTAAGTGGACACATACAAAAGTAGAAATATCACAGATACTTTTTTTATATTTCTTTTTTCTGTATGACCATAAATGACGGAGAAATTTAAGTTTATAGTGCTACAATGTGGAGAAAATCTAGCCAAACGCACGGGCGCGTTTGTCGACCTCAGAGGGTTAACAGAAGCATTCCTCCGCTGATGTCCTTTACGTGATGTCTGCTTGAAGGAGAGACTCACATTGGAAATACTCCCTCGTCTGTCTGACGGAAGCCCACCCCAGCCGTAAGCTCTTGTTTCTGCACTGAGGAAAAGCATGCATGCACTTGTATAACTTACTCTGTCTGCTCAATAGAGAATCCCTCCGCTAATGTCCCCTTACGTGATGTCTGCCTGAAGGAGAGACACCCATTGGACATACTTCCGTCTGCTTTATAGAAGTACATTCCAGCCGTAAGCCCTTGTCTCTGCACTGAAGAGAAACAGTCACGTACTTGCATTGCTTACCCTGTCTGTTTAACAGAAGTATTCCTCCGCTGATGCCCCTTTACGTGATGTCTGCTTGAAGGAAGGACTCACATTGGAAATACTCCCTCGTCTGTCCGACGGAAGCATACCCCAGCCGTAAGCTCTGGTCCTTGTACTGAAGAAAAGTATGCACGTACTTGAGTTACTCACTTTGCCTGTTTAGCAGAAGAATTCCTCCGTCGAAGCCCCTCTGGGTGACGTTTGCTGAAGAGGAGGCTCACACTGGAAGCATTCACGTCATCTGCTTGCAGAAGTTCGCCCCCTGTTGTAAGCTCTCTTATTCTTACTTGGTGAAAGAACGTATTTATCTGAGTTACTTGCTCTGTTCGTCACTAGAAGAGCTTGATGGCCGAAGGTCTCTCCACCCTGGTGTACGACTGCTGAGGGAAACACTTACTGCCAATACCCACCTGCCTGGTAGAAGACTCTCCTACTGGCCAACAGCTCCCGTACTGGCCCCGCCCCGATTGTCGACGGTTCGACTTACCTGGATACTCGCCTGTCTGTCCAAAGAAAGACCCTCTCGACCACGAGACCCTGTCCCGCTCCGCGTCTTAAGAAGGTATACGTACCTGGATACTCACCTGTTTGTTCGAGGAAAGACCCTCCCCGAGTACGAGACCCTGTCCTGCTCTACGTCCTAGGAAGGTCTACTTACCTGGAAACTCACCTGTCTGTCCAAAGAAAGACCCTATCGACCACGAGACCCTGTCCCGCTCTACTTACCTGGATACTCAACTGCTGGTCGGGCCGGTGGCCGACTTCCTCCTCCCCTAGTCGTTACGTCCTGGCACGGGTTGCCTCAAAGAAATCCACGCCTTCCCGGGGGTCAGAGGTTCGGTCTCCGCACCTGTTGGGGCGGACCCAGAGGCTCCATTAGGACTTTTAAATTAATTTTATTCAATAAAACTTGTCAAACTTTATTCCACTTGTCTGTCCGGTCTTTGGTACGCTCCTCGAGGTGGTCCTGGGTTTTAGGGGTGGGTGCAGTCTGGCTTGTGACATTTAGCTCCGCAATACTTGAGCGAGCTCTTAACGCATTATAGTCCTTCACGTCTATTGCAATCTCAAAATTCCGGCCAGTTGATAATACCTAGAATATCAAAATCGACTGCTGGCAGTAGATCCTTTTCCTATTTAGCACCAAAACTTTGGAACAGTCTTCCTAACATTGTCCGGGAAGCAGACACACTCTGTCAGTTCAAATCTAGACTAAAAACATCTCTTTGGCCTAGCATACACATAACACATTATAGACAAGTAGTATGTTGAGGGTTGGTTTGTAGGGAAGGACTTCACGCCTGTGCACAAATATTCAAATGCATATACCTATAGACTGAACTCGTAATGTGCATGTGCACGCCATCGGCATTCTCATTGGTTCGTGTTTTTGAAGTTTGCGCAGAAAGAACTTAAGAGATTTCTGTTAAAATGGTGTCGTGTTAGCGGCCCCTAAGCTAATAACTAATGATCGCTGCGACGGAAGTAAATCAATCAAACTAACTTTAGCTGGACAATAACTTTATTCTAGAGCTGGAATAAAGCCAAAACAATCTCTTTTACTCTAATTTCCTATTATCAATGTAAAGCCGCTTTGGAACAATCTACATTGTTAAAAGCGCTATATAAATGAAGATGACTTGACTTGACTAAAGCCTTAATTTTGTCTTATCAAATTTGATTTAAGCTACAAAATCAGAAGTATTTAATTTTTTTTTCTCTTTGGTCAACACAATTATTTTATTTAAATAAAACGAGCAAGTGGCTGGAGTAGCTGTGGAATACAATAAAAAATGTAAACAGTGTCCAATAACTGCTAATAAATTAGTTAATTGACTGGCATTTAAGCAGATTAAAATCTTTATTTCGGAAAGGTTTTTTTTTTTTTTTTTTTTTTTTTTTCGTATATAGATGAATGGAACTTTGAACAAAAACATTTAAATTTTTATCTTATAGGTGATACCTTCATTTGACTTAACCGCACCCTCATTTTACCTGAAACAATAAGGCCTGTTAAGACTGCACAACCTATTCTGTCCTTCCAAAAGTGAATCCTGCCTCAAGCCATACCCATTAAGGAAAACAACAACAAACAACAGTAATAATAATGTCAAGCTGTTGTCCTAGCACTGTATCAGGGGAGGGGAGGGGAGCAGGGAATATTTAAGAGAGGTAGCATGACCTAAATCAGAAGAGGGGGAGCTAAAAGAATAAGATTTAAAAAGCCTTTGCGCATGCTGTTGTAGATTTTAGGTTTCATTTTACAGACCTGAAAAACTAAAAGAGAAATAGATTTGTTCATCTAATGTTTAGCATGTTTTAATTATTAAATCTCTAAGTTTCCTTTGATGCAGGTCTGAGCATAAAATGCAAACCACATTTGAAGGTTAAAGGACACTATTTATGCTTAAATGTATGTATATTTTTGCTTAAATTGTTAATTGCTTCTGTAAACATGTTTTCTGTGCATTAACTGTAAACTGTTAAACTAAACTGTAACTATTAACTGTTTTATGTATTCAAAGCGAACTTTGATCCAAGGAATGGATGACAGAACATTCAACTTCTCTCATCAGGAACTCTACTTGATTGGATTCACGGATCTGCAAGAGTATCGGCGATACCTTTTCATTCCTTTTCTTGTCATCTTTGCTTTCACGTTGTTCGCAAACTCAATTATAATGCTAGTGATTGTAAAAGAAAGCAAGTTACATGCACCCATGTACATTCTGATCGGGTTTATTGCAGCTCTTGGGTTTATACAGCCAATATTTGTTGTTCCAAGAATGTTAATCAGTTTTTTGTTTGGTAGAAATATGATTTACAAAGATGAATGTCTTGTTCAAACGTTTTGTCTGCATATGGCAGGTTTTTTCCAGTCGACAATTTTAGTTCTGATGGCAGTCGACAGATTTTTTGCCATTATTTTTCCCTTACAGTACCATGACTATGTAAAGGTTAAAACTTCAATAATATTCTGTTTGTCATTTTTTTTCCGTAACTTGCTTTGTGTTGCTACGATGGTCGGCCTGATTGGGCCACTCTATTTTTGTAAATCAAATGTGATTTATCATTGTGTTTGTGAGCATACATCAGTTGTTAATACAGCCTGTGGTGATGTGAGCAAGAACCATATGGCTGGAACAATCGCTTTCATCTTAGTAGCATGTGACTGTGCATTTGTAGTCTGCTCTTACATTGTTATTTTTGTCATTATATCTCGCTCTCCTTCTGGTGAGTCACGCCAAAAAGCCATCTTGACATGTAGCACACATTTAATGGTCATAGCGGTGGCATTTTTCTGTGTTGTTGTTGCATTTGTTGGCTACAGGGTGCCTACCATACCTAGAGATATACGAGTGTTAAGCACCTTGTCATATCATCTTATTCCGAACTGCTTTAACCCAGTAATCTATGGAATTAGAACAAAGGAAATCAGAGTTCAGGTTGTTAAATATTTATCTAATAAGGTTGAATCATATTAACTTTCTCTCTTTCATTTTACTTTAATGGTTCATTGTACATGAAGGAAAATGTCTGTTATTAGTGTGTATATACTGTATGAAGAGTTCAGATGCAAAAGCCTCTAAGTGCCATCTGAAATTTTCTTCTAGAATGATCATTTTTATCAAGCTTGTATATTTAAGTTCAGTTATTTCACTTAAATGACAAATCATAGGTAATTTTCATTGCCATTTAAGTGAAATTACTGAACTTAAATATATGAGCTTGATAAAAATTAAAATGATTAAAATTATCGTTCTAGAAGAAAATTTCAGATGGCACTTAGAGGCTTTTGCATCTGAACTCTTCATATATATACATAGATTGTATATGATATGTGACCCTGGACCACAAAACCAGTCACATGGGTCAATTTTTTGAAATTGCTGAATAAATAAGCTTTCCATGGATGTATGTTTTGTTAGGATGGGACAATATTTGGTCGAGATACAATTATTTGAATATCTGAAATCTGAAGGTGCAAAAAAATCGAAACATTGAGAAAATCGCCTTTAAAGTTGTCCATTTATGTTCACGATTGTGCTGCATTCACTCACAAATAGAAATGTTTTATATATGTATGGTAGGAAATTTACAAAATATCTTTATGGAACATTATCCTTACTTAATATCCTAATGATTTTTGGAATAAAAGAAAAATCGATAATTTGACAAAAACTGGACAAAAATCCAAAAACTGACCCTTTGCCATTACCAATATCCATACAGAAGTAGAAGTAGTTTTTTCCCCCAACTATTTATGGAAACCCTATGGCCAGCTTTGGCTCCATGCAGGCGTGATGAATCATTCTTCAAGCAAAAGGAACTGAATAAATATTTGAATTCTACCAATCCCGATCTGAATTCTGAATGTAGCCTGAATCCAACGCATTCTCATCCTTGGACGTCACATACTGACCCTTGTGACATTTCGTCTGGCCAGAGAAGAACTGGCCTGGTTTCTCCTAAGGTTTTTCTCCATTCTGTCACTTGATGGAGTTTGGGCTCCTTGCCACTGTTGTCTCTGGCTTGATTAGTTTGGGACACTTAAAATTCAACAATATCATTGATCTGACTGTACTGCTGCTGTTGTATGAGAACTGGACTGAGCTAGACGATATAAATTAAGGTGACTTGACTTGAAACATTTGCTGTAGTTATAGAATGATAATAAACATCACATTTTATATATCAAGTAAATGCAAGTATTTTGTAATAGATTATAAATGCACTTTAACATCACGTTTTAAGAAATGAAGAGGAAAACTGTACTGCCTTTTTAACCATTATTGATTTTGCAATGTAAATTTAAAAAAAAATAGAGATACTGTAGGTTTAAATACATTTTCACTGCAGTAATTATCAGTGAAAATGTGGGTCACGGGGCGGCTCACTGTCCTTTCCCAATCCTGTTCCCCTCTCTCCTCCCATTGCTTTCTGTCGCCTCTGCGTATACGTTAGGCACTTTAAAAGGGTGACTGATCTCCCACTTCTCAGATCGGGTTGTTTTGCAATTTTGTCTGGCCCAACCAGACAGTGGTGGGCAGATTCATTTATTATTATTTTTTTTCATAATTAGTCACACTAAATTAACCATTTAAATAGACAACTCTAATATTTGCACATGCGGATCAACTTTCTACTGCCACAGCCTGCTGTACTTTCTGCATGTCTTGATTGACAGATGTCTCGTCCAATCAGCGGTGTTTCATTTCGCAAACTATACCTACCTTTTCCGTTTGGTCTGACTTATTGTGTTTCCACTTACTGCTAAGCAGATGCCATGTGACTAATAAAGACTAATGCCATGGGATTCTGAAGCCACAAGAGAATTCATGACAGCACAAGTTAGCACGCAGTATAGCAATCAGAATTGTGACTTGTAAGCCAGTATAGGATAAAGTTCCTAAGCAAAGTTCTTCACTTAAGGGTAAAAAGAAGTTTGAAACACCTGAGCAACGGTATAATGTTAGCAAACATCCCAGCATCGCCTATACTGCTGGGAGCTGTGTTTAGATGATTATGTAAATATTTGCTGCACACTTTTCTCTCAATAACAAAATAAACATTCAGTGGTGACAGTGATGTGAAAAATGACAGTGGTGAGAAAATTGCAGTTAAGAAAGCATCTGTTCATAACAATGTGAGAGCTCTGTAATTCTGACCTCAAGTCAAATAAAGTCACTTCATGTTTATTTATATAACACTTTATACAATTTAAAGCCAGCAGCTTTACAGTATTAAAGGTAAGGTAGAAGGTATTTCAGAGAGGATATCAATAGCAAGCTAGCTTTGAAAGCATAAGATTCCATCCTCCCTTACAGAGTCTCAAAAGCCACATCTCCTTCAAAACATATGAACGCACACAGCAGAGTCTGCAAAGCATCACGAGATGAGAGACGGCGTTAAATTACTGCATGTCTACAATAATAATGAACGTAAACAACTTACAGAGCTCTTATTCAATCACTGGGCAGAATGAGCACCAGTTCTAATGCGTCCTGGGCTTACCTGCTCGAATCCCTGTGTGAATGTTTTGTTCTGAATCTAATCGCAGAATGAGCCCTCTAATGGTTGGCAAGTGTATGATTGTACAAAAAAATTTTTTTTAAGGAATCTTGCAAAATGATTAATCAAGAAAACACACAATCTATGTTAATTTAGTGTGACAGTCACTTAGTTTTCTAATCACCTATCAAATCTTTGTCCATTTTAACTATTTCTTCTTATTTGTCAGTGTCATTTTTTTACTCTTCTTAAAGACCAGCAGCATCTCAGTCTTTTTATAGATTGTTGCAGATGAAGCTGGTGTTTAGTGTGTTCTAGGTGTTAAGGACTTCAGATTTTTTAAAGTCGACATTTATGTAATCTTGTTTTTAAAAACTGACAAACCTCGAGCCGAGACTCAAACGCGGGTTGCGTTTGTACACAGCTATGGCATATTGACACAGCGCTCCTACATAACAGCTTATTTTTATCAGTTCTTTTATCTTTGGATCGTTATATTTCCAGTAAAAGTGGACTTCAAAGATTTATTATACTGTTGCGCCCTTTATAAGCCATGAATGATCAGCGACTAGTAGGGGTGGAACGGATCCGTGACCCGTACAGACCAGGCCCCACGGTTTGGCACGCATGTGATTCGTGTGTTTCAGGTGTGTTTCAGAGCTCGAACACTGAATTGATTCCTCTTTCGCATTTCCTTGCCCTTGAATGGACACATAAACACAAAATGATGTCAAAATATCCATCTAAATGCCCATCTCGGCAAGTATTCTCTCGTTTATGTCATAGTTGAGAAAGAAACCAGATGTTTGTCAGTTTTTTCGGTCCGTGCATTCGGTATTAAGTGACAGCACGCCTAATATTCCTACTGTTGTCTGTGTCATTAATATTAATAAAACCACAAAATACAGCTTTTTGTGAAATTGTTTGTTTTGGCTTTACAACAGCTCTAGGATAAAGCTATTGTCCAGCTAAAGTTAGTTTTGATTGATTGATTCACTTCCGTTGCGAAGATCATTAGTTATTAACTTAGGGGCCGCTAACATGACACCATTCTAACAGAAAACCCTCAACGCGCTCCGGTCGCCCATTCGCACAAAACAGTGCCTGGTGGTTCGAGAACGCACTCCAGGAAATAGGTTCCAAGGTGCAAATGATTATCAGTTATCTCTGCGCAAACCTCTGCGCAAAACACAGACGTCGTGTTCAGTCCATAGGTATGCGCGTTTGAATATATGTATGTGCGCAGGCGTGTAGTCCTTCTTTACAAATCAAGAAGAAGAAGAAGTTTTATTTATATAGCGCCTTTCCGTAGCTCAAGGTTGCTTTTTTTTACACATTTCATACATTTACACACCCGCACAAATTACAATCACATAAGGACACATATAGTCACATTATCCAAAATACATTTTAAATAGATATGTTTTTAGCTGAGTCTTGAATGTAGCCATATATGAGATATTACGAAGTGTAAGGAGTAGTGAATTTCATAATTTAGGAGCATTAACACTAAATGACCTTCCACCTACAGTAGCCAATAATAAACCAAGTTCAGCTGATCTAAGGGACCGGGCAGGGTGGTAAGAGTAAAGTAAATCAGACAGATATGGAGGTGCAAGACCATTTAATGCCTTAAACGTTAGAAGTAGTACCTTAAAGTGAATCCGTGATGCCATGGGTAGCCAGTGGAGGTCATGAAGCAGATGAGTAATGTGAGCTGAACGCCTGGTGGAGGTGAGAACTCTTGCTGCTGAGTTTTGAACATACTGTAATCTTGCAATACGTTTTTTGGGTAGACCAAGAAATAGAGCATTGCAATATTCCAGACGTGATGTGATTAATGCATGAATTAAGGTTTCAGCGTCAGCTAGAGTGAGAGAAGATCGAAGACGTGCAATATTACGAAGATGGAAAAAAGAGTTTTTATCAAGAAGCCAAAAGGCACCAAGGTTACGAATAGATGACGAAGGCTTAACATTTTTTATTATTTAATTTGAGGAAATTCAGGGACATCCAATGCTTGATGAAATCCTGCATTGGATGGGTGAAATCCTGACTGAAAAGGTTCAAAAAGACAAATGACATCTAAATATGATCGCAATTGCGAAGCCACAAACTTTTCAAGGATTTTGCTTAAGAATGTTAAATTAGATATTGGCCTGTAATTGTCCATGTTTAGATGGTCAAGGCCTGTTTTTTTTAAGAATCGTGGTCATCGCAGCCATTTTTTAATTCTGCTGGGACAATGGCGGAAGCCAAAGTATAGTTTATTATATGTGTTATGAAGGGTGCAACCTCGAGGACACACATCTTAAGCAACACAGTAGGTCTAGGATCAACCCGGCAGGATTTGGAATTAGACTTCACAATTAGATCACTTATGGCAGCAGGACTTGTCAGAGTAAAAGCAAAAAGAGAGTTTGTTGAGTGAGCTGAATCAGATAACTTCAAATAACCATTTGAGTCACTTGGATGAGGAGTGTCTTTGGTGATGGATTCAGTGATTGACTTCAATTTGACTGAAAAAAATTGATAAAAGCTATCCACAAGCACCCAGAGCCCGAAATAACATGTGGTGGATTAGTGAGTTTGTTAACCATAGCAAAGAGTGATTTGGGCCTACACATGGAATTCCTAATGTTCGAGGAGACATAAGAGGATATTGCATCGTTGAGGGCTGTACAGTAGTTGAGCAAATGTTCTTTAAAGGCCAGAGGGTGCACAATGAGTCCAGTTTTCCTGTGTAGTCTTTCTAAGCGGCGACCCTCGTAGTTCAGGAGTGAACCAGGGTGAGGCACGAGTAGATGGAACCAGTCTAATTTTAACAGGAGCATGCCTCTCAAGTATTTGAGAAAAAGCATTATTGTAAATACAGCAGATTTCTGACGGACAGTTAGATAGTAAGCATTCTGACAAGGTTGACGCCCTTATTGAAACAGTGAAAGAAGATGGATTCACAGAATTGATTTTACGATAGGTGAGCATTTTCTTCAGTGGTCCATCCATCCATCCATCTTCTTCCGCTTATCCAGGGCCCAGACTTCCCTCTCCCTAGACACTTCCTCCAGCCGGGAGACATAGTCCCTCCTGCGTGTCCTAGGTCTTCCCCGGGGTCTCCTCCCAGTGTGACTCGCCCGGAACACCTTTCCGGGAAGGCGTCCAGGAGGCATCCGGAACAGATGTCCAAGCCACCTCAGCTGACCCCTCTCGATGTGGAGGAGCAGCGGCTCTATTCTGAGCTCCTCCCGAGTGGCCGAGCTTCTCACCCTATCTCTAAGGGATCGCCCAGCCACCCTGCGGAGAAAGCTCATTTCGGCCGCCTGTATCTGGGATCTTGTCCTTTCGGTCATGACCCAAAGCTCATGACCTTAGGTGAGAGTAGGAACGTAGATTGACTGGAAAATCGTGATTTATCAAGAAAATGATGTGTCCAAAAATGTGTCCATTTCCTATTTTTAAAAAGGATGCTTGAATTAATAATACATACATATATTATTTCCTATTATAAGTTAAATATTAAATTTAAACATTTTTAAGTTTTATTAAAAATATCATTAAATATTAATTTATTATATGCCATTTACTTTACAGCTGACAATCTTGTGACAACCCCTGAGGCACCAGTGACAAGAAGCAGAATTTTCTGCGAGACAGATATGCTAGAACACTTCACAGATAGTGATTGGTATTTCTTTGACTAAGTCCCTATATCCAAAACCTATGTACAGTTATGAAATCTATGTGTCAGTTATTGAATTTCATGATTTCGCCAACCTCCTTGGCATTAGTGTGAGCACAGCATACAACATTTTCTGGGAGGTGTGTGAGGCTTTGTGCCATCTCATGAAAAGATGATCTTTACAAGACCTGCAATCAAACATTGATGGGTTTGAAAGAAAATCCAGGTTCCCTTTTGAGGGAACTCGCATTGTGTTGATGATGACACTTTGGGGAACGCCTTCTGCGTTCAGTCTGAAGTACATGTGCAACTTAGTCCAATTCTAACTGGTGCAACGGCATACCATGACACGTGCCGGTGGAATGCGGAAGCTATGAAGGGATATTTCTGATCTTCAGCAAGTGCTCTGTGTACTGTCAGTCTATTTGGTGTTGTTTGTCCTGCATTTATCTCGCCTGCATTTATCATATATATATATAGAGAGAGAGAGAGAGAGTGTGGTGAAATGAAAAATGAGAAAGAAATGGCAAGTGAACAGCAACAGTTCAGCACTCGCCAGTGAGACTGCCCCTGCTATCAGCCACTCCATGGCAGCTCGGGCGGCGACAAAGAAGCACTCATGGCTCAACCTGTCGAGCATTAAGGAAAAGGACAGGGCCTTCCTCATTGATGCCCCGCTATCGCCTTCTGGTCTCTTCGGCAACACTGTAGCCTCAGTCGTTGAGAGATTTGAGGAGGCAACGAAACAGGCTGTAGCCTTTCAAAAATGTATACCCTGTCGCCATAAATTCCAAACGCATCGAGTGCCAGCCTCAAGAGGCTTGTTCCTCTAGTAAATTTCCTGCATGCCTGGGTAGCGCTACTGAATATATCTCAATGGGTGGTGCACACTGTCCGCAAGGGCTACAGGCCAACCGAACTTCAAGGGTATTCTCAAAACAGTGGTGGGCCACTTGGGAACAAGGCGTTCAGGCCATTGATCTCATTCTTCCCCCAGAGAGAAATACCGGGATCTTCAGCCGGTATTTATAGTTCCGAAAAGGGTTAGGTCAATGCTGACAATTCTGTTGATCGTGTATCAAATCATATCAGAGGACTGGTTTGTCATGATCGATCTAAAGGTTGTTATTTTCAAATATCCATCCTGCCAGAACACAGGAAGTTCCTGAGGTTAAACGTACCAATACCGGATTCTTCCATTTGGCCTAGCACTGTCCCCGCGCACTTTCACGAAATGTATGGATGCAGCCCTGGCACTACTCAGGCTCCAGAGCATATGAGTTCTCAACTACATAGATGACTGGCTGGTTCTGGCTCAGTCTCAGGAAATGGCAGCAAGGCATCAAGATGTTGTGCTTGACCATGAAGCACTTGGGGTTAAGACTCAATGTCGTATGAGACTTAATGGACTTTGATGGTGGCTAGCCAGAAGTGTCATGACTCGTTTGACTTTGAAAATTCAAAGCTATGTCACAAGCTTGAAGATGGCAAGTCCTCCACTTTCTTTCCGCTACTTACAATGTGTATACATCTCCTCGCCTTCCATTGTCAATTGCGCTCACTCCTGTAGCTTTTTTTTAATCTGGAAACCCGTGTGTGTCAAGCATCCATTTCAAACCGCTAGCTGTCAATCCTACATAATGCACTTTTAAGATAAAAAGCAGATTTTGTTAGTTTTATTAACATTAAGTTGCTGAATTGCATTAAGTATTACCATTATGTAACTTCATGAAATTTACAATTAAACATTGTAAAATATACAGGCACCGTCACACCGTTATGTAATCCTGGAATACCTGAAACACTGACACTGTATTTTTTACAGTGAATTCCTAGCAATCACAGCTGCCATTAAAAAATTATATTGTGTTAATATATTACAATATGTTGAATAATTCATAAGGAATTTCTGCTTTTTTTTTTCATTTATTGAAAAACATGTGACGAAATATTTACTAATATATCATAATGTTTGTAATTTTATATTCAGTAATACACTTTATAATATATATATGTAATTGTGATCAGATATGGTACTGCATGTGTAATATATTGTAGATATATTAACTCCATCTGCTGCAACAATATCCATTCTCTGTGCCGTTATTGCATAATAAACATATATGGATAAATACATAATCTAATATTCTTCTTGTATTTTATAATTACACTGTAAAACCTAACAGTAATATTAACTAAATACAATTGAGTTCACAGCACTCAAATATTACCAAAACTTGAATGACTGAAACAGAACTCAAACTGAATGAGTTATAGAACATTTCTAGATCCCAGAATGATAATTGTATAATTAAGTGATTAATTAAGTGATGATTGAGCATTAGTGATGAGCACCTGCTGTTAACAAGCAGAATCACTGAAGGAAAGAGAAACACAAGAACTACAATTGACTTCCAGCCTCAGCGAAATCAACTGGAGATAAAAGAAGACATTAAATATCTCAAGATCTCAGCAGAGGAGGATTAAACAACTCCACGAACAACATTTTTTAATGGTCACCATTGCTGAGATTCATATGCTGATTCTTGATGTCTGTGTGAATCTTAGTAATGCAATACCTTTTCTGTGAACCTTTTTGTGCACAACTATTTGTAAAATCCTTCATATTATCTGATGGTCACAACATGGCTAGCTCTTATGCTGTAGAATCACAGTTTTGAGTGAAACTAATATGTTGCCCTTTTAATCAGAGATCAGACTCTGAAAGAAATCAGTGAATCAAGTCACTAAATGATGATTGTCATCATCAGTCCTTCACCATCAACATCCGATCAGACTTTTCCTTGCCTTTTGTGCCATAACAAATATGTTTTATGAACACTCAATTACAGCAGCCAAAGAAAATCTTAAGTGCAAAAGTCAAGGGTCAAGAGCTCAACTAAAGTAAACGCTGATCTCCATCATGGTGACCTTAAATGAAACTCAAATCATCAACTTCTAAACCTTTGTTAATTCTAATAAGAACTTCTGTAGACGAATGGCAATAATAAAGTCAAACTGTTTAGTAATAAGCCTTAGATGAAATCAATGTTTAAATCTCTAAAGATCTCAGCAGAGGAGGATTAAACCACTACACAAACAGCATTACCAGCTTCACTTATTACTAAACAGTTTGACTTTTGTCATGCATCTACAGAAGTTGTTATTGAGAATGAACAGAGGGTTAGATGAAAATGATTTATTGAGTTTCATTTAAAGACACCATGATAGTGATCCGTGTTTGCTTTAGTTGGGCTCTTGACCCTTGACTTTATAACACCAGTTTTCCCTCTGGCTGCTGTAACTGAGTGTTTATAAAACACATTTGTTATGGCACATACGCCAAAAGAAAATATGAGCATGTGGTTGTGTTAAGATAATGAAAACCATAATTTAGTGACTTGATTCTCTGATCTTTTCCAGAGCCTAATCTCTGATTAGACAGGTGATGTATTACTTGTATTATTCATTATAATAGAACTGATTCTGCTGAAAGACAGATTGTTATGACAATCAGATTTTAAAAACCTCTATGGTATCATGCTGACTTACACAGTAATCAAGAATCAGCATATGAATCTCAACAATGGTGACCATTAAAAAATGATTTATGCCGCAATGCATGCTGGGAGCCATGAATAAGTTTTGTATTATGCTAGTACCCAGCATGCATCATTTTTTAATGGTCACCATTGTTGAGATTCATATGCTGATTCTTGATGTCTGTGTGAATCTGAAAATAAACTCAACTGAAATAAGTTCAGAGTACTCATAACTATTGTTTTTATAAACTTAATTGAATTGAGGCAATCGGTTTCCTCAAATGAAATGAGTTAGCTTAACTTGTTTGGTTTTACAGTGAATTAAGGCAATCGGTGTCCTCAAATGTAATAAGTTAGCTTAACTTATTGAATTTGACTTTGTATTATTGTTTTAGTGGTCTCGATTAAAATAAGTTCAGAGTACTCATAACTATTGTTTTTTATAAACTTAATTGAATTATCGGTTTCCTCAAATGAAATGAGTTAGCTTTGTTGGGTTTTACAGTGTATTTACATTATAAATGTTCCATATTTTCAAGCTAGTTAACAAAAGCACAAATGCATGCATGTTCTAAAGTATTTAGCAGCAAGACATCACTGTGCTGAGGAGTGCACAGCCATTTCAATTAAAATATAGTCATTATACTATTAATGGCATTTGGCAAATCGTCAGCTGAACCACAGGCTCTACTCTTCAGCATTATGGTAACCCCATAAACTCAGACATACCAGAAAACCTTTTAAAATCCAAAATTCTAGAACATTAAACACTAACAGATCTCCCCCTATATTAATATTGAGCAAAACAAACACTCAAATAACACATCATTTTAACATTTGCTCTCTTTTAACAGTCAGAAGCAAAGCATGCTGGGAACTAGAAAATCTGTGGTAACTCATTCTGTGAATGTGTGTGTATATATATGTGTGTGAACATACATTTACATGTATATGCGAACATGTATGTGCAATATATGTACACAATAAAGGGATACAACTATGTCAATATTACATGTAATGCTATTCTTGTCTTAATTTACATATACATTATATGTATTAATATATAGCCATACATATTTTACATTTATGCATTTGGCAGACGCTTTTATCCAAAACACTTTTACATTCTTATCAGTTCTTGCTTTTCCTGGGAATTGAACCCATGACCTTAGCGTTGCAAGGGCCAACACTCTATTGTTTGAGCTACAGGAAAGCATATATTGCATATATTGCAGTATATTGAAAAATATAAGGACTAGTTTCCCATATTTGGAAATGTATTATATAATATATTGCATTTTATTTTTCAGTATATTCCCATATATTTTTGTTCCGTAAGGGGTAGTAGTCAGCCAGATCTGGGCCGTATCCATATCAGATGGAGGACCACCTAGACATGACCACAACGCTGCCCTGAATGTCAGCAGAGATTGTGTCAACTAGACTTTCACCTGTGATCGAAATGACAGCCAGTGGCACAGATCCTTAACAAAACATGTTAAACATGTCTCATATCAGCGTGATTAAAAAAGGATTAAATATGACAATTTTTCCGATCCCAATCTGACTTCTGACCTGTAATGCAGCCTGAATCATAATCATACACTGTTTGTTCACTGGTCAGAGGAGAACTGGCCCCCTGACTGAGTCTGGTTTCCCACAAGGTTTTTTTTCTCCATTCTGTCACCTGATGGAGTTTGGGTTCCTTGCCACTGTCACCTCTGGCTTGCTTAGTTGGGGACACTAATATTTAACAGTATTTTTGATCTGATTGCATTGACACCATTGTGTACCTACATCGATACCTTCGGTATAGATAAATTAACTAAATTAATAACTAATGATTTTTACAACCAAAATTAATCAACACTGAACTTAAGCTGGACAATGACACTATTTTCTTCTAAAGCTGCTGAACAGCCGAAACAAACTTTGTTGCATTATTTCCTGTTATCACTAAAAGGCTGTTTGAAACAATCTGTATTGTAAAAAGAGCTATATAAATAAAGTTGACATGACTTGGCTTGTCAATGATGTTGCAAGAGTTTACACTGCCTTACTGGACAATTAGAGACACAAATACTGGACACTTACACTATCTATGCTATAGCAACTAAAACCACAAACATGAACCCCCTCAGCAGAGCTAATTAACCAAGACAAAAATGATCTAGTAATTGGTTCATTCTTCCTGGAACAATAATCTTCTGCGTGTTTAAGTGGATGGAATGAGGTCATTAGAATGTATACAAGGTCAGTGGCTGCATAGTTTGTTGTATTATTCCTATGGGAGCATTGATCAAACTCACTGTATATATGGTCCCATTCGAATGGCTTCAGGTCTTAATGTGGGCCCCTATTCTACAGCGAATGACCAAACGACAGAGAAAGCAAGACACTCAGGCAGGTATGTTTCCATGCAGCCAAATCTGAGCAAATATGACTAAAGTGAACAGAAAAATTTATAATGTATTTTATTTTCATGTAAATGTAAGAATGAATGTATATTTCTGTTGAAAAGAAACTTCTAAGACTTATAATTACCTTTGTTTTGGGGTGGTTACCAGTGATGTGATTGTTGTGATGTTGCAATTTCCAATTTTGACAAAAATAAATTTTTATTTGTTTTGTTGACAGGTCTTTTGATTTACAAAAAGTACTTTGTTGTAGTTACTACCTATGCAGGCAGGATGAGAAATAGCCTGGGAACAAAGTCATGAAAGTCCAAAAAGAATGTTGCTCATGAAAAAGAAACTTTAAGAAAGGCTAAGACAGGAGAATGTACCAGAAAATTGGTGGATATTTCATACATGATACATTTGCCTTTGCTGGAGTAATTGTGTTTTCAATTCATTGAGTAGCTAACTATGTGATAACTGCCATTTAATATAGAAGTCACAATGTGTTGCTAAACTATATGGCTAATCCCAAACATGATTATTTAATTCCATCAAGTGATAAATAATAATCATTTTGTACTTACCCTGTAAAATAGGTTGCAACGACCACATTCAGAGTGCCATGATTGAGGAACTCCAAGCAAACATCTCACATACAAAGTTCTTATTTATGGGATTTCCAGAGATCTACAAATACAGACGTCTGCTTTTCCTGCCATTTTTTGTAAGTTACATTTTGGTCGTGCTGGGGAATTCTTTATTGCTTTTCGTGATCAGAAATACAGAAAGTCTTCACAGTCCAATGTACATTCTAGTGTCTGCTTTGGCGGTTGTCGACATCATTGTACCCACTGCCATTATCCCAGCAATGCTTCTTGGTTTCCTCTTCGACTTGAATGAAATATCTTTAACCGGATGTTTGACACAAATGTTTGTTACTCATTTCTTTTCTTCTGTAGAATCCACCATTCTTTTAGCTATGGCATTAGATCGCTTTGTGGCCATTTGCAAGCCATTACATTACACTGAAATCATGAACTCAGCCATGTTTATGAAACTGCTTATTTTTACATTGATCAGAAGTGGCACTATAATGTTTGCACTGGTTGCTTTGGCTTCACTTTTGTCTTTTTGTGGGTCTAATGTTATCCATCATTGCTACTGTGACCACATGGCTCTTGTTAGCTTGGCCTGTGATTCAATAAGCAAAAATAATGCAATGGGATTAGTTGTGATAATCTGTTTTGTGGGAATTGACATATCTGTTATTTTCTTCTCTTATGTGAAAATCTTGCATGTTGTGTTGGGGGCTGCAGCTGGAGAGGATCGCTGGAAAGCCTTCCATACCTGTGGTACACACTTAATGGTTATGATGTGTTTTTACTTTGTGGGGAGTATTACCTTTCTATCACGAAATCTTCACATTCCAATCCCAATCGATGTAAATACCTTTCTGGGTGTTACGTATATAGTATTTCCTGCAAGTGTCAATCCAATCATTTATGGTGTGCGAACAAAAGAAATAAGGAATGCTTTATTGAAAATGTTCAAAATAAATATAAATAAAGTTTCCATTGTAAAGGTTTCAACAATAAAGATTTAAGTGTCTGGAAAGTCATTCAATTTGACACTTTGTCTATCTAGTAATTTCAGCCACTGAAATAGAAATATTTGTAGTCCTATAAAGAGACTTTCATTGTCAGAAATAGTTATCATTGCCAATAAACCATGTTAATCTGTTATCTGCATCCTCAGAGGAATTAAAGTCTGTTCAGCTATAAGTTTCAGGTAAAACATTGTTTCATCTTTATCTTGTTAATGGAGAAAACATTTGGGAATCACTGTCTTGATTTACAAGTGCTGTTCTGTTCACTGTTTCATATAGTACACTGTAATAAATGGATTAAATGGATACTCTGTAATAAATTGATTTTGTTCTATAAAATTGAAGTTTCAATGAAAATGGAAAAAAATGGAAACGTGCTTGTAGCTTTAAGGTTACATATATCTTACCTGCTAACAATCAAGTTGTTGGTTTACGTCTAAAATGGAGGGATCAGGAAGTAGTTACTAATATTACGAACAATTCAAAAACAATCCTGCTTTATTACAGTTAGGTGCATACGAACAATTTAAAAAGTAGGAGCAAACGTTCTTATCAGCCTCTTTTCACAAGTAAGATATGGCTTTGGCAAAATGTATTCAGTAATTATATTTGGGTAGTATTTAGTAATTACACTGATGCCCTGAAAGATGCTTTAATCCAAAGCTTTCTCCAGGATGACTACAGTATAACTGCATTTAGTATACTAAGTTTTGGATGAAAGAAGCCTCCTATAAACAAATACATTTTTTTTTTAAAGTTGTGACCTCTAATATCTGTGCATATTTAAGTTCATTTTAAAAGTCCCATGAAAACAGCTACGAATTAAATTATCACGACACTTCCTATACATTGCCACTCTGTTTACATGAGAAGGCACAGGTTGGTAATTTGCTCAAACTCGTTATACTTATTATGCTAACTCCAAAAAAAGGGCTCTAAATTAAGCAGTGACAACCGATTAAATGAGTTTAGGGATCATCAGAAAATCCCAAAGTGATCAAGTGTGCAAAGAGAGGGCCAATTATAACCACTCCAAAATTAATTAAATAACCATCCACTGGATACATCTGCTCATAATTGGCCACTCATGACCGAGTTGCTCAAAATGTTAATGAACATAAACTGACTAGGTAAAGTAAACAAAAGAGCAATTTACCTGAAGATCCCCATGTGTGCATATTCTTTTAGTTAGTTTAGTTTATTTCTATAGCACATTTAAAAACAATGTGAGGTGGCCAAAGTGCTTTCCAGTAAAACAATATTCCAAAAAATACAAAAAACATTAAACACCAAACCAAAAAGACACTTAGAACACAAGACAACAGTAAAACAAGGTACAATCAACTGCTACTATAGCTCAACCATACGCCTGGGCAAGGAAATGTGCTCTCAAAAATGATTTAAAAATACCCAAATGCAGTACAACATCTAATGTCCAAAGGCAGGTTATTCTAGAGGCGAGGTGCAGCAACAGTGAAGGCACGATCCCCTTTGGACTTTTGATTAGATTTAGGGATCTTTAACAGTAATGTTTGAGATGACCCTAAATGGCCTTGTCGTCTGATAAACCAGATCCTAAATATATTCGGGAGCAATACGATGCAAGGCCTTAAAAACAAACATTAAAACCTTAAACTGGACCCAGAAATTAACTGGGAGCCACTGCGGTGAAGGTCAGTAGTTATGGGGAAACACTGACCGGCTTCTTGGTCCCAGTCAAAGCTACTGCATTTTGTAAGAGTTGAAAGCGATTCAACATTATACAAGGAAGCCCTAGATACAATGTATTACAATTGTCCAACCTTGAAAATATACAAGCCTGTATAACCTGGGTTTAATTTTTGCATTGCGCCTTAAATGAAAGAAGCCAGCCTTCACCACCGAAGCTCTGAATCAAAGACAACTCCCAGATTCTTTGCTTGCTTATGTATTGCTTATTGCTTACGTATGTGAGTGGGTGACCTAATGGAGCCAAATACTAGGCATTCTGTTTTAGCTTCATTAAGTTGTAAAAGATTCTGTGCCACCCATAATTTAATTTCACTCAGGCAATACGTTGAAGCATTTAATGGAGTGCCATCACCTGCCTTCAATACAAGATACAGTTGAGTGTCATCTGCATTACAATAATATGCAACATTATATTTTTGACAAATAAAACTGAGTGGTAACATGTAGAAAGAAATCAATATGGGCCCCAGAATTGACCCCTGTGGAACCCCACAAACTGCAGAATCTGAGAAATAATTTCCCAATTTTTCCCCCAGCTTTTGTACTTAAAGTAAGAAGAAAAGACTCAGTCCCTGCACAAATGCTATAAAATAATTGCATGTTCAACTGTGTGTGACAGGATAACTAAGAAAACTAAGTGAAGACTCAAGTGCAGAAAGAATGATTTATTAACAAAAGAACAAAGTAAAACAAACACCCACGAGGGGGAAAACCATATATAAACAACACAACAACTATGACATGAACATACCACTGGGTCACAGGAGACGTAAACAATACAACGATCCGACAAAGACTGCAAACACAAAGGAGCTTATAAAAGGGACAAATCAAGCAGATAATGAGGGAACAACAGGTGGGACAAATGAAACCAATAATGAGATAACAAGGAGGGTGGGGTCAAAACAGAGACAGGAACACAAACACCACATGTGCTACACGAGACAGGACAGGCATGTGACACTGTGTCATAAGCTTAAGGAGATGATGTACTATAGCATGCTTTAGACACGATAGGACACATTTCAAAGACATATGTTTTCGGGTTTGCAAGTCTAAAATAAAAATGTCAAATGGGAAGTTGTTTTTCCATAGTTAATAACTATTGAAGAACCAAACCTTAATCAAACTGTCTATGTGATCTACATGGATGCTGGAGCCTATAGCAGCATCTTAAACTGTGGGCAGGGGATATCACCACAGGAAGAATAAACTCTACACAGAAAGGCTCAGCCAGGACCAGGGTCCTTCCTGCTGTGACCCACATACTTCCACTTACAGTATTTGGAACGTTACACAAAATCACACATGTGAAACAAAAAGATTTAGTTTGATATAGAATGCTGCTTTTCCCAGAAGGTGGATAGAGAGCAGGGATCATTACCGTTAGCTATTTTAAAAAGTATCCTAAAGCAGCCTTGTTCATTAGAACATGTAAGTTCTAAGTAAGTGAGTAGAGTATCCCACATAGTAACATTGTGAGGTCCCAGATCCAGCCCATCCAGCCCAACATGTGGAAAGATGATCTGGCCCACATGCAGCGTGGAATGACGGCCCTTGGGTGGCTCATTCCTGTTTGCCAGATCTGGGCCACACCAGGCCATAGCAATGCCACATGTCAGCCAAGAGCAAAGAAATAAACCAGAACTGGACCTTATGAGCCACTACTGAGCCACAAAATCTGTGTATATTAAATATGGAGTCATCTCAGCCTTGATAAGCCTGTTAACAAGCAGAATCACTAAAGGAAAGAAGAGAACAGAAAAAGAAACGAGCAGAAACACAAGAACTACAACTGACTTCAGACACAGTCTTAGATGAAATCAACTGAAGATTAAAGAATACATTATATCTCTCTAGATCTCAGCAGCATTAAACGACTCCACAAACAGAATTACCAGCTTCACTTATTACTAACCAGACTGACTTTATTTTTGTTAGACATCTACAAAAGTTGTTATTGAGAGTTAACAGGGGTTTAACTCTAATGTGTTTCATTTGAAGTCACCATAATTGTGATTAGTGTGTCCATTAGTTGGGCTCTTAACTCTTATTATATCTTTTGTCTTTTTTGGCCGCTGTGATAGTGTGTTTGCAGTAGTAAAGGAAGAGGCAAACAGGATTGGGCCACCCAAGAGCCATCGTTCCACGCTGCATGTGGGCCAGATCGTCATTCCATGTGGGACGGATCTGGGCCGTCACAATGTTGCTATGTGGGATGTTGGGGAACAAAAATGTATAATTTTTACTATGCCATTTTTTTCAGTATAATTACTGTTGTACCGCTGAATTTATGTTGCAAAGCAATTAAATATAATAAATTTTAAGTATGTTATTCTTTTTTTTTAGATAATTTAGATTAGTTTCAAACCATCATATAGTCTTCTCAAATCAGTGTAAATTGGGTGCCCACTGTAACAGCTTACAGCGTAACAGCTGACCCAATATTACTTTTTCATATAGTTAATATGAAAAATTAACTAATGATGGCAAAAAAAAAGTGAAAATGATGAAAAACTGTGATTAGTAAAAGGACACTTAGGATATATATACTTTATGAATTGAATGCAGCAGTTATGTTGAATGTTGGATAATGTATCTGGTAAAATTATGCATTTAATTAATTCACCCATGAAGAGCATCCTGATTTAAAACGGAAATAGTGGCTATTCTAATTATTCTATTGAGGGGTGTTTATCTCATTTAAGTGTAAAATAAGTTATATAGTTAATCTATATCAAATAAGAGTTATATCACTAAATGTTTAAAGCAAGAAAATACAGTCCCAACAGTCTTACCAAAAAAAAGAAAAAGAAAGAAAACACTGTCTGAAAAGAATGCTGTGACTAATTGTGTTCCAATTTAACAAGCCCCAAATCCCCATGCAATGCTGAGGGAGGGAAAGATAGAGTATTTAAGAGCAGGGAAGAGTTTGCTCAGTGGTAGGGAAAGACAGAACAGGGTACAGATAGATAAGACAGACTGTTTCATGGGAGTACAGGAGAACTTTAATTAAACTAAATATGAAAAACTGTAATTTTGCTAATTTCTTCTTGATTTTTTATGCTTAATATGTTCAGATAGGTAATGATTTGTCATTGTTTTGTATATATTTAAAACGTTTATATTTTCTTGTATTTGACACTGAGGTTAACGAGTTACAAAATATGAGGAATAACTGCTGTTTATTTTTGTTGTTTTATTTTTGAAGGTCTGTACTACACACTTTAAACAAGCAGAATGGGTGACCAATCAAACAACGTCTCTTTTACTGATTTCCAGTTAATTGGATTCAGTGACCTTAAAGGGTACCGGCCTCTACTCTTCATTCCTTTTTGCATAATCTTAATCTATACATTATTTGCTAATGGCATTTTGATTATTGTCATTGCAAAACATAGAAAACTGCATGCTCCCATGTATATTTTAATTGGACTGATTGCACTTTTGGGGTTCTTTGTGCCCATTTACTTTATTCCAAGGATGTTGGTCGGTTTTTTGTTGGACTGGAATACAATTACACGACATGAATGCCTGATACAAATGTTTTGTTTGCATTTTTCTGGTTGTTTTCAGTCCACCATATTGCTTGGGATGGCTGTGGACCGATATTTTGCTATTATTTATCCTTTACGTTACAATGATTTTGTAAATATGACAAACTCACTTATTTTCTCGGCAGTTCTTAGCATTCGGAACGCAGTTGTCATTATTGCCATGGTTGGTCTAGTTGTGCCACTTACTTTTTGTAGAACAAATATGATTTACCACAGTTTCTGTGAGCATACATCTGTTGTCAATCTAGCTTGTAATGATATTTCTAAAAACTATTTAGCTCTTACAGTAGCTTTTGGTGTAACATCTAGTGATTGTTTTGTGATATTCTGCTCTTATGTCATCATTTTTGTAGTTATAGTTCGCTCTCCTTCTGGTGAATCCCGCCACAAAGCCATTCATACATGCACCACACACATAATGACCATAGTAATAGCCTATGTTAGTGTTACTGCTGCATTTGTTGGGTATAGAGTAGCTACAATACCCCGAGATATCCGTATCTTAACTAGCGCAATGTATCACCTTGTTCCTGCAATATGTAACCCTATTATTTATGGTCTCAGAACCACAGAAATTAGAACTCAAATTGTGAATCTTTTTAAATGTAATAAAGTTACTACATATTGATTGTCAAATACAGTACATCTAAGACATTTATAATAAGAGTTTTGTCATTTTCTTTTGCAAAATTGTCTATTGTAGCTTTTGTTTTTCATCCAGGATGTCAAATCCAAGTCTGCAGAAAAATTCCAACCAAATTTTTTCTAGTTTGTTGTTCACCATATTGTCACGTTTTATGTGTGTTTTCATTCATGTTGGGTTTTCTAGTCTTGTATTTTGTGTGTCGATTGGTTCTGTCATCCTCAGTTTCCCCTACCTGTTTGTCTTGATAAGCGTTTGAGTTCAGGTGTGTCTAGTTAATAAGTCTCGTTAGTTCCTCTGTTTACAGTGTACTTAAGTCCTGTGTGTCTTTCTGTTCATGGTCAGTTCTACGTTTTGACTAAGTTGGTTAAGTCCTTATTCCAGAGAATCTCCAGTGTTTTGTAAAGTTGTAAGTTTGTTGAATAAGTTTAATAAAGAGAAGCTTCTGCATCTGGATCCTGACAACTTCCTCTGTACTGCAACCAATGTTTTGTGACACATGTGCATGAGTTTATTCTACTCACAACTTGCTCTCTATTGGTATTAAGACTGCTGCTAGTTCCATTGCACTAATTTGATAACTTAATGTTTTAAAAATATATATATTTTCCAATTAACTGCTTTATTATCATGATCATGCATTGTATACTGTAGTTTATTTCCAACCAAATTGAATAAACATAAATGCATTAATTAAATACTTCCACACATGCTAGCATGACGAAACAGTGTAGGCTATTTACTAGTTGCCAAGTTAAGACAAAAAGGGGGGGAAAGAGAAGGTTACGGGTGTGTCTCGCTCCTTCCCTTGCAGTATGCCATGGGTGGGTGTTTCTGACACCTGTATGGGTTCTCTTCATCTTCTACAAAGTATAAGAAAGACAAAAAGTCACTTTGCGGTAGACAGGCTCCCTGGAAGTATGGTGTTCACATTGTAAAACTAATACTTATGTCTACAATTTAAGTAATTGCAACCTTAAAACTCATAATTCAGGTGAATAGTATTATATCAACTACTATTTACAGTATTAAATAAAATAAAAACAGAGGACTCTACTCACTCCTCTTACATTAACTCACTCCTGTTATTTCTGTCATATGAGTACAGGATTGAAAGTAACAGGATGTATGTTTTACTCAATAGTTTCTTCACTATTACAGTTCTCAAGGTTTACTAATCGTGAAAAGTGTTGATTATAGCATTATATTTAGATTTATAACATTATATTTACACCGTAAAAAAGGGCCAAATTTTGACAGTAAAAATGCTGTTTTCCATTAAAACAGCAATATACAGTAGAAAAAATGCATTCTGGGTGATATTTGTCGTTTTCAAGAAAGTAGCCTACAGGAATATACTGTGCTAACAGCGCTCAAAGACGACACTCAGCGGCTGTGTTCCAAATCACACCCTATACCCTCATTCACTATTCCCTACACCAGTGGTTCCCAAACTTTTTGAAAGCATGGCACCCCTTTGTAGTGTTTTTTTTTTTCCACGGCACCCCAACCCAATTAAACTAAACGAACATATGTACATACATATATACAATTATATCCAGATGAGCAAACAACAAATGAAGCATAAACAGCAGCATGAATTTATTATGAATGCATCACAACACACATAATATGAGGCGAAACAACCCCTTCAGATGAATCATCTGTCCATTTATAACTGGACACACGTCAACAGACTGATTTGAACCAATTAGGCTACTGTATGTGAGAATCATTGGAACAAAACAGATTTAAAGATAAATATCTTTGCATGGAACTGTCGCGGGCATTTTAATGGGATACATGTGCCTGCATTTGCAAGCACAGCCTCTTTATACGGGGGTTGATTGAGGATAGTGCAACTCGTAGATCGTGCTCCACTGACAGGCGCTGCCATTTTTTGTTTTTCACGTATGCCAGGGATGAGAACGCTAGTTCGCACTCCTTCTTCCCATAACAACATTATGGGAAGAAGGTCCTCTGCTGTTAAGGGAAACATGTCAATGTTTTTATTTTTCAGAATTTCTTGCCACAGCTTGAGTTTGGCCTTGAAACCGTTAAAGGACAATTCCGGTGAAAAATGAACCTGGGGTAATTAACACATGGTTACCGAGTCGATCGTTCCCTGGGATGCGTTTTCATGAAAATCGAATGTAAAGAGTTTTATCTCTAAAAACAGATTAGCTTATAACGCTAGTATATGGGGCACAGAGTAAGTAAAAGTAAATCGCTAGTTAATACCACTAACAAGGCTCAAAATAGCCTCACACTAACATGGTAGCATAATGGGGGTCCCTACATGCAAACCGAAGTATTGAGAACTTTGTAAGTGTACAGACAGTTTAATAAGAAGATACTTTATAAAGACAGTACTGTCACGATAAATACGGATAAACCCAAACGCAAACAGGATGTATAACAAATAGTTTATTTACTAACAAACAGGGAAAACAAAACCCACGAGGGGGCAAAACGTAGACAGAACACAAAGAGACTAAACTAGACTATAACTAACAATAACTAGACAATACTCTGGAACAGGAAACTCACAGGATATCACACGGTCTCAAAACTCACAATGATCACACAGATGTAAAGATCACAATGAACCGACACAAGACAGCAAACACAAGGAGACTAAATAGGAGAACCAATAAGGGGAACAGGTGATGCTAACTAGACAATCATGACAAACGAGGATAACAAGGGGGCGGGGTAAGGTAACGAGACACACAAGCACATGGCCCAAACCAAAGACCATGTGTTGTACACAAACATGGGTCTGCCATGATCCTGTCTCAGAACTAGAGAACTCGAGGACTAGAGGACAGAATCATGACAAGTACATTACATGTTTACAGGCTGGCGTCATCTTGGAAAACAGTCTCGACTAATCGAGTCACGAACGCCGTGCTAAGTGAGCTGGTCGATAGGAATTATGTTTGTGAAATCTAACGTAGCGTGCATTTTTTACAGTCTATGGTAGCACGGCGTTCGTGACTCGATTAGTCACACACAAAGACACAGTTCGTTGGCACGGGTCAAACACCACTGCGACCCAAAACACACACGGACTCAATGCAAGTTAACCATAGGACGAGACAGCGGTGCTGCAACTGCAAGGATGTTATTCACCCAGCAATCTGCGCAAGAAACATACGATTAACATTCAATAATCTATGGAGAAAACAAGAAAAACTACAACTTACCGAATGACAGCTGCGGGAACCGGGATGTAGCTGTAAGTTTAACTAGAAAAATGCATTTCCGGAGGAACTGCAAAGTGTGCTTGCTCGGGTGCAGTGCACTAACGTTAGCAGGTAGTGGATAGATGCGAGATGCGAGGAAAAAATGCGAGAATGCGAGATGCGAGAAAAAAGATGTCAAACTGTCTTTTATTTTCGAATTTAATTCCTCAGTCAGCGCTGGACTGGCATTTTCTGTCTTCCGCTGAGCCCTGGCTGTAGACGGATCATATGTTTCACGCTGTCAATGCAGTGGTCTGCGTTGCGCTGATCTTATTCACACTATCGAGTGTAGGTGCAGCATTCTAACATTGAGTCATAATGAGCTGTTTGTGAAGAAATTATCCGCTTCCAAATTATCTCATTTTAATCACGAAATTGAAACATTAAAAAACAATTTTGTTCGTTGCGGCAGCAACGAACCAACTGATCAGCTCGCAGCGTAAACATTGAATGCTCGGCCGAACAGCTGATCATAGCTGTACAGGGCGCCTTATTATTTTTCATCTCCATAAATATATCTAGTAGTAAAGCTAATGCAAGGGCTAGAAATCAATTAATCTTTTGCTGATACTTCCTTGTCATCATGGAGAGCGCAGTTCATGGTTGCATAGCAACGACAGACGCCACGGGACAGCAAGCGCTTGTGGAAAGGAGACAGCGGCGCGCTTGCGCTTTCCACTTGTTTTTACACATCTAAGGTGCGTTCCGTTCGACAGGGTCCATATGCAGTGTTCACTGCTCCCCTACTCCCTGAGCACGGTATATCAGTTGAAGTGGACTTCACTGACAATAACCGCTCATTTGAAACGGCCTGCAAACGTCATCAAATAAAGTCAACGACGGGGTCGCGCAGATTATGATATAACATAAATATATATAGGACTACATTCATATTTTAATTTTTATTATTATATTATATATTTACAATTATATTGCACTATTTTACAACTACCTAAAATAAAATCACTTTACTTCACAAACTAGCTAAGCTGGCTGCATTCACTGAGGTAAATTATAATCATCAAAAGTAGTATATGTAATATTCACAACAATAACCGTTAAAATACTGTCATTTGTATAACAATGGCGAAATGTATGAATACTTACACACATACGTAAACTCCTCCATCGTTAGTTATGACCGTTCTGACTGGTGATGACGTGGTGCGCGAAATGACAGTTGAGTGATCATCGCTCTCCACTTCCTGTGAAGTGATGTATCGATGTTCCCTTATTCCCTATGCCGTGCGCAGTGCCCTTCGAACTGAACATGTTCGCTCCCTTCGGATTGGAATCTCACTTAAAATGGCGGAATACCCTGTGAAGTCCACTTCGCAGTCCACTTACGGTCAAATGGAACGCACTGTTTGAGCAAGTTACTGCGCGTTTCTCCTTGTTTTCTATTGTTATGCGCAGCATATTTCCCGTGTGCACAAACACAGCCACAGACAATGAATTGTTTGTTCGGTTAGCGAAGAAGAGCATGATGTATTTTGTATAAAGTGTTTTTTTTTTTTGTTATTAACTGCTTTGAGAACTGGAAATGCACAATTCATGCATACAAATCTGTATATATTAATAAATGAAGATAATTAAATTAGACCAATGCAAAAAACGAAATTCATGCCTGCATTTATTAAGACAAACCTAGTAAAAACGAATGCAGTATATACACTGACTTGGCAGCTCTGTGAAATGTAATACAACAGTGCCACCTACTGTCTAAATGCATTAACATTAAAAGTGTGAGGTGAAACTCTTGCATAGACATAGGTAAATGGGTTTGTCTATTAGCCAGAAATAAAAAAAAATAATAAAAAAAAACAGATCTTGTGCTTCCTCACATTGGAGTCCCGAGTTCATGTACAAAGTTTGGTTTCGATACGTGACATAGTTCCTGAGATATGGACGACTTCCTGTTTGGCGACTACGCCGATGATTTCGTTTGGCTGTGACGGGCAAACGCTTCCGAAAATCAAAAATCCTTCTAGTAACTTTTGTGAGGCTTGGTCCAAGGATCATGGACGTCTAGTTTCGTGAAGTTCGGACCAAATTTGTGACCTGTGAAACTTTAGTTTCGCTTTCTGTTCAATCCACTATGGCGGACAAATGACATGGACTCGTGATGTCATCTTCGCGAGCAACTTACACCGGTACTGACCGTACGTTTTAAAGTTGGAACGGTGTCTCTGTCTCAAAGGGCCTAGGCGCAGGAGCTGGCCAAAATTTTTCTCCCGGGAATAATAATAATAATAATAATAATAAGAAGAAAACTTAAGAAGAACAATAAGTGTGCTGCTTTCAGCAAGCACACTTAATAAGAAGAAGAAGAAGAAGAAGAAGAAGAAGAAAAATTAAGAAGAACAATAAGTGTGCTGCTTTCAGCAAGCACACTTAATTACTCAGCCTATTTGCAACAGCCGTCACCCGTACACAAAACATCAACTGAAATAAAACACAAATTGCGACTCGCACCACTTCCATGGCTGATAAGCAGATATAATAAATGAAACACATACCTGGAGGAGGACAGATGCAAACTCATAGCCATCAGGCGATTAGAGCAGCTGTGACAAAACGGCAAATGCGAAAGCGACCATAAACACAGCCACTCTCCTTTACCGAACCGAACCACAGTCACGTTTAATCGCAACAGCGGAAACCACACCACATCCGGGAAATGACGCTCTGCCTAGGTGCATTCGACAATGGCTTTTATAGCCCGCACAATAGGCAGTATGCACTGGCGAGCATGATTCCGGTTAAATCTCCGGTTATTTTGGATTGTACCGAAATACGTTGCCAAACACCAAGTTCTTTTCTCCTCCAGAGTGAGGTGTTCTCCACCTATAAATCACACTGTACATTTAAAGGATTAATTGGGATGGCCCCTCACGGCGCAGTAACCTTTGTGTCGTCTCTCTATGAAGGTGCCATCAGCGATAAAGAGATTCTGAAGCAGTCTGGCATTGTGGCTCTCTTAAACCCATCTATGGCCATAATGGTTGACAAGGGTTTCCTCGTAGAAGACTGTGTGCCCTGCAAAGTCCACATACCTACCTTTCTGTGTAAGAGAGCACAACTCTCTGAGCCAGAGGTCAGGAAGACACAATCTATTGCCAGACTGAGAGTCCATGTTGAGCGGCTCATTTGCAGGGTTAAGGAACATAAACTATTCGGCACAGTAATCCCTCTTTCATTGACAGGCAGCATTAATCAACTTTACACAGTCGCATGTCTTTTGGTCAACTATCAAAATGGGCCCTTGGTTAAAGCCTGGGCAACCAATGGCTAGTGTTGGCAGCACAACGCCATTTATAAGTGGTTAGTTAATGATGAACTAATAATTTACAAAACATTCATAAATGATTAGCAAGTGATATACTAACATTTTATGTATGTTTTGTAAATTCCGTTACAAGTCATTTACAAGTGATTAGTAAATGATTAACTAATTATTTACGAAACATGACTATGCATTCATAAATGATTAATAAGTGATATGTTAATTATTGTATATATGTTTTGTAGATTCAGTAATAAGTCATTTGCAATTGATTAGTTAATGATCAACTAATCATTTACAAAACTTTACAAAAAAAAATGAATATGCGTTTCATAAATGTTGAATAAATTATGGTTTTTTTTGTATGTATGTAGCAATTAGAGGGTGCAGGAAGTGTTGTAAATGCCTTGTACAGTGTTCAACACAATGATGTGTAAACACATGAATAAATAATTTACAACACTTTGTTGTAGTTTGTTGTTTGTTGTAGATGGTAACCTTCCAGTGGCACTTTTGGAAACGCTGGTGCATCCTCATGGATGACAACACTGTCAGGTGGAGGTGGTGGGTGTTGATATGACAGGACACTGCCAGTTTGTACCTTGCCAAATATGGAGTCCACGAGATGTGATGTCAGATGTGATGTTCATTCTGCAGATAAGGGGAAGAGAGTCTGGTTCCATGTCAGCATAGGCAGGTAGTGGGTTGAGGGTTGATGGGTCTGGTAGCTCACCACTGTATCCCTTGTAAAGTGTATGTAACCCCTTTAAATGTAGGAAGTAAACAGACTCTTAATTTGAAAAAAAAAGTGTAGTGACTGCTGCTCTCCACTAGAGGGCGCTTCTCCGTGATGAGTTAAAAAATAGCTGAAAAGAAACGCCATTTTTTTGCAAAACGAGAAAGAGAGCAGAGAAAAAAGGACGATTTAGAGTGTAATTATTATAAAAGAGAGTAATATAGTGTGAAGACAAAGTTTTAAGTTCTTTTCAAGTGAAATCCGGGGGGAAGAAACATCTTTTCATACTTTTATTTCGAAGAACTCCGGTTGTTGTTTTTTTCTTCCTTCTTGTTTCCGGTTGATGTGTACTTCTTGAGTTGACCGTGGACGAGCGAACGGCGAGCCAACAGTGCCTAGTTGATGTCACAACGCATCTTTCTCTGGAGCGAGCTCAGTATCCTTAATCTGTCATCAAACAGATAAGAGAATACAACACACCATACACTTTGGATACTTTGAGTGAAACTGAGTTTAAAACTACCCGGGTAGTAAATTATTTTCTTTTTTTCTTCTTTTCCTGTCACGTGACCACTTCTGCTTCTATTTTTTTCTACTTCAATATTTCTTTCCTGGAAGGATCAGACTTTAAAGTAAAAAAAGACAAATAACAACACAAGGAAAAGACTTTCTGAACTGTGTTTGGGGAACCATTTATTTTATTGGTTATACTCAACAGGCCTGATTGTTTTTGTTTTGTTTTATTAACTGTATGTTCACAAACTGAGACCAATACAGTACATTTTCTTTAATTTCTCAAGTTGTGTTAAAATTGCTGTCTCAATCCTCCTTTCCGAACTTAGACGTTAACTATACTGTGCCTGTTCAACCTGATCAGTTTATTTAGAACCCTACAATAGAGTGATACAACAGGTTACATGTAGATCTGGAGTAACAATATCAGGCCATTGTAGGATTCTTATGAATTCTAGGTGTAACTGTATAGACTTTAGACTATCTAATAGTCAACTGCATTGTGTATTTCGTCGTAGCGGTACAGCCTGATCATGACATTTGAGATAACCAAGATGTCACTACGCAGCAGGAAAAGTACACAGAATCACTAGGAAATACACCATTATCTAACAGCTATCAATAACATATATTTCGCAACACATTGTAATCTGCCTATTTAATTGGACTCTGCATACCTAATTCCGCTTGCTGAAGTAGCATTTGGTTTGGGCTTCACTACAACCATGGCATCCACAGGTCCTGGCTTCACTCCCTATTTATTTATGAAATGGTATTAGGAGAGATGCTAGTATGCATGTGATACAACTGTTTGGTATTGAAATGATACAAACCATTGTTCGTGGTTTATGCCACTTCTGCTCGGTTTCAGTGCACGAAAGTACAGGAGGGACGACAGACATGCCACATTCAGAGTAATGGGCAGTCTGATAAAGTAACGCAACCAAATGATTGCATATCCCACACCCAGCCACACAGGAACAGTAGCTTTTAACAAGCATAACTGGCTGTGAATCACGTAATGTCATCTGAAATACACAGAAGCATAATTTAATGCATTTTGAAAGAAGAGGGTCTACAGCAGCAGCAGTAGGAGCAAAACCTGTTCTTTCTTCTTTTTATTGGTGCAAGCCACTTGTCTACTGTCACTTTTGTGCTTTTCTGCATCACTTTCCTACTGTCTTGCACCACTTGGCTATACTGTCTTCCACATACCTGCCAACACTCCCGTTTTTCCCAAGTTTCTCCCGTATTTCAAGGTCATCTCCCGGCGCCCTCCCATTCTGTTATTTCTCCCGGAAAACTCTCGTAATTTGCTTGACCATCAAACTTAATTTTAAAATCACGGATTCATTCATTTTTTCTGTTAGTCTGACATTTCCCAGGTTGCCAGATTGTGTATGAAATACACCCTACACATACACAATTACTTACTTTCAATTTAGCCTAAAACTTTCTGTCTTAAAACCTGGCAACCCAAAACCCAAATAAGGAAGCGGGTGCACACTGCTCAGCCACGGAGTCTTGCAAGCAAGCGGACTAGTTGAATAGCCTACTTCACAAGTAGCTGTTGTCAAATTGTTAGGGAAGAAATTTTGTGATTAACACATCACATAAACTGTTATTGAGTGTTGTTGATACACAATAGGAAACTTGTGTCCTTGGAACATCATAATCTGACAGCAGCTTCGGAGTTTTGGAGGTGGTGGATACATAACTGGCATGCGTATCTGTTTAGGTAAGGTAAAAGCAACGACCGAAATGCAGTGTTGCAAAGAGTATATGAAACATGTTAAATAGCTCTGGCTAGCTAGCGTTAGCAAATTACCTTCAAAGTTGCAAAGAAATGAAGAAACGTAAAATTTAAAGCCTTTATCTAATTTGCTACGTGGTGTCGTACTGGATGCCCGGACGATCCTCCGGATATTGTTAACAGACACTTTCGGCAACTCCAGCAAACACCTTGTGAACTTCGTCTCTGCCATCGTAAATGTCGACTGTCACTGTTTAATGTTTTCTTCCGTTAACCGGAAATGTCCAAACATCCTTACGCCAATGCAGAAGTGATGCGTGCATAGAGCCTATTGATGACATTAAAAATGCCCGGCCCAACCATTTAACTCGGGAAATCATGCCACACATTCAAACCGCTAGCTGTCAATCCTACATAATGCACTTTTAAGGTAAAAAGCTGAATTGCATTAAGTATTACCATTATGTAACTTAAAGGGGACATATCATGCCAAATGCACTTTTTTAGCCCTTAAATGCATTTTGTTGTATATTTGGAGTGTTTAGAAGTACAGAAAATATGAAATTATTCTCTTCAGGTGCTTCGTTGATATCTTTATATTCTGTTTTGGTCATATTTTTCAACCTGTTCCGATTTTTCTGTTCTCTATGACGTTTTTTGAACTATTACGTCACAGTATTTGCAGCGGAACTGCCAAATAAGGACATTGACTTCCGGCCCAACACTTCGAGCAATCCGCCATTTTTATTTCTCGCTGCAATTTTGTAGTCCAAGCTAAAGGATGCAGAAGTTACGAGAGGGTAAGTTAAAATGTTCGGTTGTTGGATGTAGTAACCCACACGCTTCATTACACCGTTTAATGTAGATGAACTGCCGCGCTTGTTACAGGACGCATGTTTAACTGAAAGAACGAGCAGAGAGAGAGACCCGGTCGCGCGCGCGCGCTCACTCTCTCTCTTCAGAGCCAGGCGAAAGTGTAAACAAGACATCACCGTCTCCAAACTAGACGCTGTCTTGCTCTCTCTCCCTCGCACATATTAATCAAAATAAATCGACACGGTGGTAAAAGGTCGGAAGACCAAAGTTTCATGTGTAAATACAGTACACACCATTGCGATACATCCATATGAAGACGTTGTTCTACAGGTTCGTCGTCTTCATTTTCATCTCGCTCCGGCTCCGACTCTGGCTCGAACATGTAAGGCTGGCTGGACAAGTCTTCCGTTGTTGACATTTTGTTAATAACGTGTGAATAAAAAGTTTCTGTGCCGCAGATAATCGTATCTCTGCTATCAAACTACAAAAATGGCCGAACGGGGTGGAGTTGAACCGAGTGTGGGCGGGGTATGAAGTGTCTCAATTGTATTTAAAGAGACCGCACCAAAACGAGTTGCTCTCAGACGCACATCAGAAAAGGGGTAGAAAAGGGGCCTGTGGAGCTATAATAATGAGGAATTCAGACCCAAGCATTGCAGTTCCACTTTATATAGACTACAAATGTATGATTTATATGTAAAAAGGAACAATTTAAAAGCATGATATGTCTCCTTTAATGAAATTTACAGTTAAACGTTGTAAAATATACAGGCACCATCACACCGTTATGTCCTGGAATACCTGAAACACTGACACTGTATTTTTTACAGTGAATTTCTAGCAATCACAGTTGCCATTAAAAAAATATATTGTTAATGTTGCAGGCCCCGGCTCAGGAGACCCAGCTGACAGATTACTGTGATATCTGCAAAACAGGATTCAAAGAAAGAGACAAGAGAGTCGCGTCTGCTCTGATACACCTCCTCTGCAGATATATTTATTTTATACACAATAAGTCAATTTTAGCACAACAGTTGCTTTTAAAGTATTAATTCACATTCTTTTGTCTGTCTCATCACATCACTTTTGTCACCAACATCAAAATAAATCACTTTCAGAATCAGAAGTCTCATTTCTTCACTTTACCATCTTTAGTTAACATTTAACTTATATATGTATTATATTTTAGAAACAGTAATAGAAATATTCATTAACACAATGATATTTAATATGAATTTACTTCATATACACTGGGAAAGACTGTTTTCCAAAAGGCACTTGCTTTTTAAAACAGTTGTGAAACACAATTCACTTTTACCTCCACAGGGATGGATTATAATGAATACAGAGAGATTCAGTAACTTTCCATGCTTCCCTCAATGCCTGGTCACGTGACTGGCAAGCGCGGCAAATGTGATCACAGAGTGAGCTTCAACTATACACTTAACTCTACCTATTCACTCATTAACACGAGCAAACAAACTTTTTATGATCAAACAACTATTAATACAATACTAGTTTGATTATAATGACCACTGGAGCATAACTTATTTTCTTCACGTTATAGAGAGCATACATCAAGACGAACAAAACGTCATCATATAAACACATTTAACATTTTACATTCTCCATTCGTTTACCAAACATGGTAATAGTGCAATTGCTGTGGTATATTTCAAGGGTTTCTCTTTTGTATATCAATATTTTTACCTGCAAAACAGGATTCAAAGAAAGAGACAAGAGAGTCGCGTCTGCTCTGATACAGCTCCTCTTCAGATATGAGGAAGCATGCGCAGTTCACTGCTCCGTTCGCGACTCTCCAGCCAGAATGTCAAAATAGGGCTTGGGCGTCATGACGTCATACTTGGCGTGGCGGCCATGTTGATGGCCTCGCGAATGTAAACATACAGCAAGTCGAACGAGGAGAAGCAGAGTTGGGAGAAAGAAAAGAAAGAAAAAAGATGTTAAAATCCCGAAAAGGATGTGGAATTTACCGGGATACGTTAAATAGGGAAACCAGGGACCAGTATGTGGACAAACTTTCTGTCACGATACACACACGGGGAAAAGGTAAGATCCAATCGCAAGTTTAATTTATTAGGGTAATCCGTACTCACAAACTAGTCCAGGCAAAGGGTCAAAATCCATACAAAAGCAGTCCAACAAACAAGAAACAAACAGGCATGGAACACAGAGGTGCAATGACATTAAACAAGGAATCCACAACAATCACAGAACAAACAGGGTATAAATAGACAGGTACAAACAATGTGACGAGAAACAGCTGTAAGGCAATGAACAATCAGTGACAGACAGGATCATGGGAATTGTAGTGAGAATGCATAGACACTGTGAAAACTGAGGACCTCCAGTGTTTAAGCCAGGGAACCACCAGACACTGTGACATAACCCCCCCTCTACAGAGCGGCTACCAGACGCTCCACGACAGAAAACAAAACTCGACAAAAGTCCAGGAGGGAGGTGGAACTGTGGGGGATTAGGGGGAGGGACGGAGGGCCAGGACCATGGGAGGGAATGGACACAGGGGATGACAGTTCATCGGGCGGCCAGGGCGGAGACTTTCCCTCGGGCGGCCAGGGCAGAGACTTTGCCTCGGGCGGAGACTTTCCCTCGGGCGGCCAGGGCGGATACCTTCCCTCGGGCGGCCAGGGCGGAGACTTTCCCTCGGGCGGCCAGGGCGGAGACTTTCCCTCGGGCGGCCAGGGCGGAGACGACCCCTCGGGCGGCCAGGGCGGAGACGACCCCTCGGGCGGCCAGGGCGGAGGAACAGACACCGGCTCAGGAACAGGAACAGACACCGGTTCAGGGACAGGAACCACCGGCTCAGGAACTGGAACTGACACCACCGACTCAGGAACAGACACCACCGGCTCAGGAACTGGCACCACCGGCTCAGGAACTGGAACTGGCACCACCGGCTCAGGAACTGGAACAGACACCACCAGCTCAGGAACTGGAACAGACACCACCAGCTCAGGAACTGGAACAGACACCACCGGCTCAGGAACAGACACCACCGGCTCAGAGGCGGCCATCTTGTCTGAAGACACAGGTTTGGCGTCGGTCATCTTCTCCAAAGACACAGGCTCGGCAGATGTGACGTGAACAGGCTCTGCGGCGGCCATCTTGTCCGAAGACACAGGCTCGGCAGGCGTGAACAGGCTCGGCGGCGGCCATCTTGTCCGAAGACACAGGCTCGGCAGGCGTGCTGTGCTTCCTCCACGCATGCAGTACCGCCACTGCATAAAAGAGGAAGACCGCTCTCTTGGCCGTGGCAGGACTGATGGTGGGTGGCTCCGAGACGATCTCAGGGATGACAGCGGGCTGCTCGGAGGGGACGGCCTCCGGGACGACAGCGGCCTGCTCGGAGGGGACGGCCTCCGGGACGACAGCAGACCGTTTGGGGACGACCTCCAGGGAGACAGCTGGCCATTCGGGGACGACCTCCAGGGAGACAGCGGGCTGTTCGAGGACGACCTCCAGGGAGACAGCGGGCTGTTCGGGGACGACCTCCAGGTCTTGAGGAACAGAGGACGCCTGCTTCCTTCGCCTACGACAGCAAGATGGTGACATCGAGCCCACCGCCTCTGGAGGCCCAACAATCTCCACGGTCCTTCGCACACACATGGAAAAATACTCGAACAGGGAAATATGAGACCCTGAATCTCCTCCAGATGGAAAAACCTCACTCCGCGGTATCCACATATTGGTCAGTCCGTTCTCTAATTCCGCCGTACTTGCTGGATCTTTATATTGATTGATTCCTTCTGTCACGATACACACACGGGGAAAAGGTAAGGTCCAATCGCAAGTTTAATTTATTAGGGTAATCCGTACTCAGAAACTAGTCCAGGCAAAGGGTCAAAATCCATACAAAAGCAGTCCAACAAACAAGAAACAAACAGGCATGGAACACAGAGGTGCAATGACATTAAACAAGGAATCCACAACAATCACAGAACAAACAGGGTATAAATAGACAGGTACAAACAATGTGACGAGAAACAGCTGTAAGGCAATGAACAATCAGTGACAGACAGGATCATGGGAATTGTAGTGAGAATGCATAGACACCGTGAAAACTGAGGACCTCCAGTGTTTAACCCAGGGAACCACCAGACACTGTGACACTTTCCTGTAAAATATCCCGTATTTTAATACCTTACTCTCATAACATTAATGTAACATTAAGATAACAGCGTGGTTGTTGTGAGAGCACGATTTCACGCCAATCTAATCAAAGTCACGTTAGACCTAGCTTCACAACTCGCTTAGTTAATGCTGCAGTTTTGTAGTTTTGCAGTTTTGCTGTCAGCAGAGGGATAGCAACAGAAAGATTCATGTTGAAATTTTCATTTTTCGGGATATTTTATAGGAAAATACTAAAACGGGAAGACAGAGGGAAAAGAGCTCAAATGCGTGAGAAACCCGGAAAAAAACGGGAGGGTTGACAGCTACTAACTACACTTTTTTGCCGATTTTGTCCACATAACGTTACTGGTCCCTGGTTTCCCTATTTAACGTATCCCCGTAAATTCCACATCCTTTTTGGGATTTTAACATCTTTTTTCTTTCTTTTCTTTCTCCCAACTCTGCTTCTCCTCGTTCGACTTGCTGTATGTTTACATTCGCGAGGCCATCAACATGGCCGCCACGCCAAGTATGACGTCACGACGCCCAAGCCCTATAAGAGTCCTTCATTTCTCTCCATACAAATGTAAATATACATGGGTTAATTAGTATTTCAACACAACATAAGAAAATAATGCAATCATTTTATACATATACATATTCAGAAAAGGGAAAAGAAAACACAATTGTGTACATACTTTGTGTGTATCACATTAATATATTACAATATATTGAATAATACATAAGGAATTTCCGCTTTTCATATATTGAAAAATATATCTATATATCTATAATATATATATTACTAATATATTATAATGTATGTAATTTTATATTCAGTAATACACTTTAGAATATATAGATGTAATTGTGATCAGATATGGTACTGCATGTGTAATATATTGTAGATATATTAACTCATGCATAATAAACATATAGATAAAGATAAATACATAATCTAATATTCTTCTTGTATTTTACAATTATTTACATTATAAATGTTCCATATTTTCAAGCTAGTTAACAAAAGCACAAATGCATGCATGTACTAAAGTATTTAGCAGCGAGACATCACTGTGCTGAGAAGTGCACAGCCATTACATTTGAAATATAGTCATTATAATCTTAATGGCATTTGGCCAATCGTCAGCCGAACCACAGGCTCTACTCTTCAGCAATCCCATAAACTCAGACATACCAGAAAGCCAAAAATCCAAAATTCTAGAACATTAAACAATAACAGATCTCCCCCTATATTAATATTGAGCAAAACAAACACTCAAATAACACATAATTGTCCCCGTGAACCGGAAGTTGCAAACAACTTTTCTCCAGTGTTGTGACGTATTTCCAAGTGAAACGGAATATTGAACAGAGGGCAGGGTTTTACTCTAGCGCTCCTCCTCTCCATCTCTGCTCATAACAGACTAACGGTTTGAGGGGAGTGGTTATGCGTTTTCAACCCAAGCCGTCAAACTGACGTCATCAGAGAAGGAACGCCATTCCAGACCGGAAGTAGCTTTTCAGATTTTGATTAAAGATTACCACGGCAAACTATTTTTTTCGGTGTATTAACTTGCACGGATTAATTGTTCACCACAAGACTAATAATATGCGCTAACAAAGTAAATAGGGTAAATTTTGATTTCATGTCGACTTGTGAATATTACATATAATGCTATTCTTTTCTTCATTTATATATAGGGGACCGTTCGGTATTTATGGAAAGGGCCACCGGAGGAAAATAGGGGAGGGTCATGTCTTTTTATTCTTTGTTGAGGGGAGGGTCATCCAACTTTTTTTAGTCTAGGGGGGAGGGTCACCCAACTTTTATATTCATTAAAACAGCAACATTTCAAAGTGGCTTGTTTGGTGCTATTTTTTTTCCTCCATTTATTCCATGTTGATCTCGCGTTATCAGCCCCCCTTCGATATCAGATGGGTCTGACCCAACAAAAATCCAGTTTGGCGCTGTTTGATAGTGCGCGTGCACTTCAGTTCGCGCTTAGAAAAAGTGCATCATGTCAGAACAGAATGCCAGCGCTTTTACCCGGCAAAGCTTTAAAGCACGAGCAAATAATGAACTTTTGTTAAGTGCACATGTGTGTCCTGTGAGTGTAACTCTACCGCTGCATTAACATGTGATGTGAACGTACGTCGAATTTAACAGTATTGAGACTGAGGCGCCAGAACTGCAGCTGATAGAATGTGTGCTGTAGCGCGATACTACCATATTTTAGTCTCCATTCTTATTTTGTTTCCACGATGTGTAAGATATAGGGCTACCACATCTTTAAATTACTATTAGTAGCCTATTATTTAAGTTAACATAAAATACATAGACCTACACCACAAAAACTAGTTGAGGATAAATTCGTTAAAATTGGTAGATTCCAGTGTTATGGACGTGACATTTGCAGTCAAAACTTAAAATAAAAATTCTCAGAAAATGCATTTAATACCAATATTTTGAAACGTCTGAAAGGAGTCAAGACATTAGAAAAATATCAGTCTACTACACATGCGTTTTATATTTAATATGAGTGAAATACACATGTGGCAAAATATTTTTTAGTAATTCTATAAATTACACTGTGCAAACCAAAGATATATACCCACCGGATGAATAAAGATCGGCCTCCACAGAACATAAAATATTATATTATTTTTATTTTATTTTTCGTGTTCGCATTTATGTGAAAAAAATAAAATAAAAAATGTTATGGACGTGACAGTTCTCCATTACGGGCATGACTGCTCTGAAGCGACTTAAAAAAATTCACAGAGACCTCAAACAGAAAGCACAAAGCCTTTCTTTAAAGTGAATTTCGTTTTTTTATTATTTTTATCTTAATTTTAATCAATGTTTCATCTGGATTTAATAAATAAGAAGTAGTCTAAATATAGTAGAAAATAGATAATCATGACACGGAGGCGCGGGCGAGTGAACTGGACTCTTGTCTCATAAATGAACCGAAACTCAGCGTAAGGTAGGCTACTTGCCTCACAGACCTGAGCAATATATAGAAAGCTTGAAATGTCTACTTTTACACAGAACAATTCAAAACGAAGGAAAACAGGCTGATCTCTGCTTATGAAATGTGCATTTCTCTCTGGCGCGTTCTGAGAAGATCGCGACGCATCGTCAACTTCATCTTTGCAGTCGACACAGAAAACACTTGTTTATTAATAAACAATTAAAATGTCTCCTAGCTATATTTGACATATTAATAATCATTAATTTTGCCGGTTCTTTGTGACAGCTTTTAGATGCTTTATTCGCAGCGCCACCCACATGTTGAACGAGTCACACCGCATCAGCACCGAAAACATGATTTTTTCAAATCTAAAATCAAAAATCGTGATACGAACCGAATCGTAGGTTTGGTCTATCGTTACAGCCCTAGTAAGATGAGAAAGCAAGAGTTTATGGTTTAAAAAACAAACAAACAATGGCTATCTGAACATCTTTGCCACGCGCAAACCAGTAGAATTAGGCTAATCAATAAATTATCGGGGAGGGTCATGCCTTTTTTCACAATCATTTTGGAGGGTCATAGAAAAATTTATTGCTGGCGAAGGGAGGGTCATGTCTTTTTTGACAACAGATCTCAAAACTCCTCCGGTGGCCCCTTAAATAAATAACGAACAGTCCCTAGCCATACATGGTCAATGCATATTTTACATTTATGCATTTGGCAGACGCTTTTATCCAAAACACTTTTACATTCTTATCAGTTCTTGCTTTTCCTGGGAATCAAACCCATGACCTTAGCGTTGCAAGCACCAACGCTCTACTGTTTGAGCTACAGGAAAGCATATTTTGCATATATTGCAGTATATTGAAAAATATAAGGAGTAGTTTCCCATATATGGAAATGTATTATGTAATATATCGCATACTATTTTTCAGTATATTGCCATATATTTTTGTTCCGTAAGGGGTAGTCAGCCAGATCCGGGCCGTATCCAGATCAGATGGAGGACCTGGGCCTAGACATGACCACAACGCATCCCTGAATGTCAGCAGAGATTGTGTCAACTAGACTTTTACCTGTGATCGAAATGACAGCCAGTGGCACAGATCCTTAACAAAACCCGTCTCATATCAGCGTGATTAAAACAGGATTAAATATGACAATTTTTCCGATCCCAATCTGACTTCTGACCTGGAATGCAGCCTGAATCATAATCATACACTGTTTGTTCATTGGTCAGAGGAGAACTGGCCCCCTGACTGAGTCTGGTTTCCCCCAAGGTTTTTTTTCTCCATTCTGTCACCTGATGGAGTTTGGGTTCCTTGCCACTGTCACCTCTGGTCAGATAAATCCCATCACATAGAGCCTCTTTCACCTAGATATCATCATATAGAGAATGTGTCTGTTCCCCGAATTTGGAAATCCAAAAAACGTCCAAACCCATCTAAGGGTAAAAATTTAATTGATGTTCAACAAATAAAAAACTGCTGTAATACAGATGAGCAAATGCTAAAGCTTGGGTTGCCGAATATTCGATCCCTTACTCCAAAAGCACTCATTGTTAATGATATGATTTCAGATAATAATCTAGATGTGCTGTGTTTGACAGAAACCTGGCTAAACACAAGATTACTGTTATAAACATGAACCTCGTCTGAAACGCAAAGGGGGAGGAGTTGCTGTAATTTATAGTAATATTTTCAAAACCACTAAGAAATCAATTTGTAAATATACTTCTTTTGAAGTGTTGGTGCTTAATGTAAAAATATATAGTGTAAACGATAAATCACGTTTGAGATTTGTGCTGGCTACTGTATACAGGCCACCAGGGCACCATAAAGATTTTATCAAAGAATTTGCGGACTTTCTATCAGAATTAATATTGACTGCAGATAATGTACTAATTGTTGGTGATTTTAATATACACATAGATAATGAAAAAGATGCATTGGGATTGGCATTTAAAGACATTGTAAACTCAATTGGAGTTAGACAACACGTGTCAGGACCTACTCATTGTTGTAATCATACTCTAGATCTAATATTATCACATGGAATAGATGTTGATGCCGTTGAAATTCTGCAGCAGAGCGATGACATCTCAGATCATTATCTAGTCTCATGTAAATTACATTTAGCCAAGGCTGCAAAGCCGATTCCGTGTTATAAATATGTTAGACCCATAATCCTAGGTATTTATTTGAAACAGTGGCTAAACTAACGAAAAAGAAAGCTTCAAGCCCAGAAGTTTCCAAGCAACACAGCAGTAATGACTTTATGAACTTCTTCACTTATAAGATTGATAATATCAGGGACAAAATTAAAACTATGCAACCGTCTACAACAGTATTGCATCAGGCAGTGCATTGTAGTCTCCCTGAGGAAAAATTTGATTCATTTATTGCTATAGGAGAGGAAGAATTTTGCAAACTCGTTAATTCATCTAAATCGACAACATGTATGTTAGACCCTATTCCGACTAAGCTACTGAAAGAGATGCTTCCAGAGGTCATAGATCCTCTTCTTAATATCATTAATTCGTCTTTGTCTCTAGGATACGTACCAAAAACCTTTAAGCTGGCTATGATTAAACCGCTTGTTAAAAAAACGCAAATTGATCCTACAGAATTAGTCAATTACAGGCCAATCTCGAATCTACCTTTTCTGTCAAAGATATTAGAAAAAGCAGTATCCTCACAACTGTGTTCCTTTCTTAAAAGAAATGGTATCTGCAAGGATTTTCAGTCCGGATTTAAACCGTACCATAGTACCGAGACAGCTCTCGTTAGAGTCACAAATTATTTGCTCTTATCATCCGATCATGGTTGTATCTCTCTATTAGTGTTACTTGATCTTAGTGCTGCATTTGACACTATTGACCACAACATTCTTTTAAATAGACTAGAAAACTATGTTGGCATTAGTGGAATTGCATTAGCATGGTTTAAATCATACTTATCTGACCGTTATCAGTTTGTAGCAGTAAATGAAGAGATGTCTTATCGATCACAAGTTCAGTATGGCGTACCACAAGGCTCAGTACTAGGACCGCTGCTGTTCACTCTATACATGCTACCATTAGGAGATATCATTAGGAAACATGGAATTAGCTTTCACTGTTATGCTGACGATTCTCAGCTGTATATTTCTTCAAAACCTAACGAAACTTACCAATTCACAAAATTAACGGAATGCATAGCTGATATAAAAAATTGGATGACTAGAAATTTCCTACTACTAAATTCTGAAAAAACAGAGATTCTAATTATTGGACAAAAAACTTCCTCACGTAATAACCTAGAATACTGTCTAACACTTGATGGCTGCTCTGTTAAGTCTTCGTCGTCGGTTAGGAACCTGGGTGTGCTCTTTGATACCAATCTTTCATTTGAGAGTCACGTGTCTAGTATCTGTAAAACCGCATTTTTTCATCTTAAAAATATATCTAAATTACGCCATATGCCAACAATTAGTTCATGCGTTCATGACCTCAAGGCTAGATTATTGTAATGCTCTACTGGGTGGTTGCCCTGCACGCTTAATAAACATACTACAGCTAGTTCAAAACGCAGCAGCTCGAGTTCTTTCCAGAACCAGGAAGTATAGCCCGGAAGTATAGCCCATATTAGCCCGGTTCTGTCAACACTGCATTGGCTGCCTACTAAACATCGCATAAATTTTAAAATATTGCTGATTACTTACAAAGCACTAAATGGTTTAGCTCCGCAGTACTTGAGCGAGCTCTTAACGCATTATAGTCCTTCACGTCTATTGCGATCTCAAAATTCCGGCCAGTTGATAATACCTAGAATATCAAAATCGACTGCTGGCGGTAGATCCTTTTCCTATTTAGCACCAAAACTTTGGAACAGTCTTCCTAACATTGTCCGGGAAGCAGACACACTCTGTCAGTTCAAAGCTAGATTAAAGACACATCTCTTTGACCTAGCATTCACATAATACATTATAGACTTCTATAATTCAATGTTAGGCTGCATAGATTAGGTCAGCCGGAACCGGGAACACTTCCCATAAATCCTGATGTACTCGTTACATCATAAGAAGAATGACATCTACGCTAATTTTAGTGTCTTTGTTTATCCCGAGGTTTTCCCGCAGCCTGCCGGATCCAGGCCGTATCCAGATCTGACGAAGGACCTTCGCCTGGACCCAATGACAGCGCAGTGCTGAAGTGCCAACTAGTCTCTCCCTATGAAGGATCCCTTTACCACTCTACAGATTAAGCTTTGTCGGGAAAATTCGTTTCGCGTACCTACCCCGAAGTGACAAAATAAAATAAAATTCTGTATCAAAATGTATAAGGAAAGACCAGTACTTTGTTTAGGCTTGGTTTGTAGGGAATTACAAACCTGTGCACATACTGTACATTCAAATGCACATAACTATAGAACCAATTCTTAATGTGCATGTGCAGCGTTTATCACAGGTTTGCGTTTAAAGTCTGTGTAGAGAGAATGGTGTCGTCTTAGCGGCTCCTAATTGAATAACAAATGATCGTTGCGATGGAAGCGAATCAATCAAAACTAACTTTAGCTGGAAAATAACTTTATTAAAGAACCGCTATAAAGCTAAAACAATCTCTGTTACCTTAAATGATATGTTTATCTCTGTAAAGCTGCTTTGAAACAATCTACATTGTTAAAAGCGCTATATAAATGAAGATGACTTGACTTGATGTTGCAAGAGTTTACACTGTCTTACTGGACAATTAGAGACACAAATACTGGACACTTACGCTATCTATGCTATAGCAACTAAAACCACAAACATGAACCCCCTCAGCAGAACTAATTAACCAAGACAAAAATGATCTAGTAATTGGTTCATTCTTTCTGGAACAATAATCAATAAGAAATAAATACAAGGTCAGTGGCTGCATAGTTTGTTGTATTATTCCTATGGGAGCATTGATCAAACTCACTGTATATATGGTCCCATTTGAATGGCTTCAGGTCTTAATGTGGTCCCTGAAAGATGCTTTAATCCAAAGCTTTCTGCAGGATGACTACAGTATAACTGCATTTAGTATACTAAGTTTTGGATGAAAGTAACCTCCTATAAACAACAAAAACAAAAAAAATTAAGTTGTGACCTCTAATATCTGTGCATATTTAAGTTAATTTTATGAATCCCACGAAAACAGCTACAAATTAAATTATCATGACACTTCCTATACATTGTTTACATGAGAAGGCACAGGTTGGTAATTTGCTCAAACTCGTTATACTTATTATGCTAACTCCAACGAAAGGGCTCTAAATTAAGCAGTGACAACAGATTAAATGAGTTTAGGGATCATCAGAAAATCCCAAAGTGATCAAGTGTGCAAAGAGAGGGCCAATTATAACCACTCCAAAATTAATTAAATAACCATCTACTGGATACATCTGCTCATAATTGGCCACTCATGACCGAGTTGCTCAAAATGTTAATGAACATAAACTGACTAGGTAAAGTAAACAAAAGAGCAATTTACCTGAAGATCCCCATGTGTGCATATTCTTTTAGTTAGTTTAGTTTATTTCTATAGCACATTTAAAAACAATGTGAGGTGGCCAAAGTGCTTTCCAGTAAAACAATATTCCAAAAAATACAAAAAACATTAAACACCAAACCAAAAAGACACTTAGAACGCAAGACAACAGTAAAACAAGGTACAATCAATTGCTACTGTAGCTCAACCATGCACCTGGGCAAGGAACCATACGCCTGGGCAAATCTCTTGTAAGATTTGTTTTGTTTGGATGATTCTAGAGACCTTCATGATTATGTACCCACATAGCAACATTGTGTCGGCCCAGATCCGGCCCACATCTGGCACACGTGGAAAGATGATCTGGCCCACATGCAGCGTGGAATGACGGCCCTTGGGTGGCTCACTCCTGTTTGCCAGATCTAGGCCACAAGCAGACCATAGCAATGTCACATGTCAGCCAAGAGCAAAGAAATAAACCAGAACTGGACCTTATCTGAGCCACAAAATCTGTGTATATTAAATATGGAGTCATATCAGCCTTAATAAGCCTGTTAACAAAAAGAATCACTGAAGGAAAGAAGAGAACAGAACAAAGAGACGAGCAGAAACACAAGAACTACAACTGACTTCAGACACAGCCTTAGATGAAATCAACTGAAGAGAAAAGAAGACATTAAATATGTGAAGATCTCAGCAGAGGAGGATTAAACAACTCCACAAACAGCATTACCAGCTTCACTTATTACTAACCAGACTGACTTTATTTCTGTCAGACATCTACAAAAGTTTTTATTGAGAATTAATAGAGGTTTAACTCTAATGTGTTTCATTTGAAGTCACCATAACAGTGATTAGTGTTTCCATTAGTTGGGCTCTTAACTCTTATTATATATATTTGTCTTTTTGGCTGCTGTGACAGTGTGTTTGTCAAACACATACTTGTACTTCACATGGATGCTGAAAGCCTATCGCAGCATCTTAAACTGTGGGCAGGGGACATCACCACAGGAAGAATAAACTCTACACAGAAAGGCTCAGCCAGGACCAGGGACCTTCCTGCTGTGACCCACATACTTCCACTTACAGTATTTGGAACGTTACACAAAATCACACATGTGAAACAAAAAGATTTAGTTTGATATAGAATGCTTCTTTTCCCAGACAGTGAAGGTGGATGGAGAGCAGGGATCATTACCGTTAGCTATTTTAAAAAGTATCCTAAAGCAGCCTTGTTCATTAGAACATGTAAGTTCTAAGTAAGTGAGTAGAGTATCCCACATAGTAACATTGTGAGGTCCCAGATCCAGCCCATCCAGCCCAACATGTGGAAAGATGATCTGGCCCACATGCAGCGTGGAATGACAGCCCTTGGGTGGCTCATTCCTGTTTGCCAGATCTGGGCCACACCAGGCCATAGCAATGCCACATGTCAGCCAAGACCAAAGAAATAAACCAGAACTGGACCTTATGAGCCACTACTGAGCCACAAAATCTGTGTATATTAAATATGGAGTCATCTCAGCCTTGATAAGCCTGTTAATAAGCAGAATCACTGAAGGAAAGAAGAGAACAGAAAAAGAGACGAGCAGAAACACAAGAACTACAACTGACTTCAGACACAGTCTTAGATGAAATCAACTGAAGATTAAAGAAGACATTATATCTCTCTAGATCTCAGCAGCATTAAACGACTCCACAAACAGAATTACCAGCTTCACTTATTACTAACCAGACTGACTTTATTTTTGTTAGACATCTACAAAAGTTGTTATTGAGAGTTAACAGGGGTTTAACTCTAATGTGTTTCATTTGAAGTCACCATAACAGGGATTAGTGTGTCTATTAGTTGGGCTCTTAACTCTTATTATATCTTTTGTCTTTTTTTTGGCCGCTGTGATAGTGTGTTTGTTAAACATGTTTGCAGTAGTAAAGGAAGAGGCAAACAGGATTGGGCCACCCAAGAGCCATCGTTCCACGCTGCATGTGGGCCAGATTGTCATTCCATGTGGGACGGATCTGGGCCGTCACAATGTTGCTATGTGGGATGTTGGGGAACAAAAATGTATAATTTTTACTATGCCATTTTTTTCAGTATAATTACTGTTGTACTGCTGAATTTATGTTGCAAAGCAATTAAATATAAAAAAAAAAAAATATGTTATGCTTTTTTTTTCAACTTTTTTTACATCATTTAGATTAGTTTCAAACCATCATATAGTCTTCTCAAATCAGTGTCAATTGGGTGCCCACTGTAACAGCTTACAGCGTAACAGCTGACCCAATATTACTTTTTCATATAGTTAATATGAAAAATTAACTAATGATGGCAAAAAAAATGAAAATGATGAAAAACTGTGATTAGTAAATATATATACTTTATGAATTGAATGCAGCAGTTATGTTGAATGTTGGATAATGTACAGTATCTGGTAAAATTATGCATTTAATTAATTCACCCATGAAGAGCATCCTGATTTAAAACGGAAATAGTGGCTATTCTAATTATTCTATTGAGGGGTGTTCATCTCATTTAAGTGTAAAATAAGTTATATAGTTCATCTATATCAATTAAGAGTTATATCACTAAATATTTAAAGCAAGAAAATACAGTCCCAACAGTCTTACAAAAAAAAAAGAAAGAAAACACTGTCTGAAAAGAATGCTGTGACTAATTGTGTTCCAATTTAACAAGCCCCAAATCCCCATGCAATGCTGAGGGAGGGAAAGATAGAGTATTTAAGAGCAGGGAAGAGTTTGCTCAGTGGTAGGGAAAGACAGAACAGGGGACAGATAGATAAGACAGACTGTTTCATGGGAGTACAGGAGAACTTTAAACTAAATATGAAAAACTGTAATTTTGCTAATTTCTTGATTTTTTATGCTTAATATGTTCAGATAGGTAATGTATTGTCATTGTTTTGTATATTTGTATAATTAAAACGTTTATATTTTCATGTATTTGACATTGAGGTTAACGAGTTTACAAAATATGAGGAATAACTGCTGTTTATTTTTGTTTTATTTTTGAAGGTCTGTACTACACACTTTAAACAAGCAGAATGGGTGACCAATCAAACAACGTCTCTTTTACTGATTTCCAGTTAATTGGATTCACAGACCTTAAAGGGTACCGGCCTCTACTCTTCATTCCTTTTTGCATAATCTTAATCTATACATTATTTGCTAATGGCATTTTGATTATTGTCATTGCAAAACATAGAAAACTGCATGCTCCCATGTATATTTTAATTGGACTGATTGCACTTTTGGGGTTCTTTGTGCCCATTTACTTTATTCCAAGGATGTTGGTCAGTTTTTTGTTTGACTTGAATACAATTACACGACATGAATGCCTAATACAAATGTTTTGTTTGCATTTTTCTGCTTGTTTTCAGTCCACCATATTGCTTGGGATGGCTGTGGACCGATATTTTGCTATTATTTATCCTTTACGTTACAATGATTTTGTAAATATGACAAACTCACTTATTTTCTCTGCAGTTCTTAGCATTCGGAACGCAGTTGTCATTATTGCCATGGTTGGTCTAGTTGTGCCACTTACTTTTTGTAGAACAAATATGATTTACCACAGTTTCTGTGAGCATACATCTGTTGTCAATCTAGCTTGTAATGATATTTCTAAAAACTATTTAGCTCTTACAGTAGCTTTTGGTGTAACATCCGCTGATTGTTTTGTGATATTCTGCTCTTATGTCATCATTTTTGTAGTTATATTTCGCTCTCCTTCTGGTGAATCCCGCCACAAAGCCATTCATACATGCACCACACACATAATGACCATAGTAATAGCCTATGTTAGTGTTACTGCTGCATTTGTTGGGTATAGAGTAGCTACAATACCCCGAGATATCCGTATCTTAACTAGTGCAATGTATCACCTTGTTCCTGCAATATGTAACCCTATTATTTATGGTCTCAGAACCACAGAAATTAGAACTCAAATTGTGAATCTTTTTAAATTTAATAAAGTTACTACATATTGATTGTCAAATACAGTCCATGTAAGACATTTATAATAAGAGTTTTGTCATTTTCTTTTGCAAAATTGTCTATTGTAGCTTTTGTTTTTCATCCAGGATGTCAAATCCAAGTCTGCAGAAAAATTCCAACCAAATTCTTTTTTTCTAGTTTGTTGTTCACCATAGTGTCACGTTTTATGTGTGTTTTCATTCATGTCTGTTTTTCTAGTCTTTTGTTTTGCTGTCAAGTGTGTCAATTGGTTCTATCATCCTCAGTTTCCCCTGCCTGTTTGTCTTGATAAGCGTTTGAGTTCAGGTGTGTCTAGTTAATAAGTCTCGTTAGTTCCTCTGTTTACAGTGTACTTAAGTCCTGTGTGTCTTTCTGTTCAGGGTCAGTTCTACGTCTTGACTGCGTTGGTTGTTAAGTCCTTATTCAAGAGAATCTCCAGTGTTTTGTAAAGTTGTAAGTTTGTTGAATAAGTTTAATAAAGAGAAGCTTCTGCATCTGGATCCTGACAACTTCCTCTGTACTGCAACCAATGTTTTGTGACACATGTGCATGAGTTCATTCTACTCACAACTTGCTCTCTATTGGTATTAAGACTGCTGCTAGTTCCATTGCACTAATTTGATAACTTAATGTTTACATTTTCCAATTAACTGCTTTATTATCGTGTTCATGCATTGTATACTGTAGTTTATTTCCAACCAAATTGAATAAACATAAATGCATTCATTAAATACTTCCACACATAGCATGACAAAACTTAGTGTAGGCCAGTGGTTCCCAATTCCAGTCCTCGTGACCCACTGCTTTGCACATTTTGTATGTCTCCCTTATTTAACACACCTGAACCAGATCATCAGCTCATTAGGAGAGACTCCATGAACTGAACTGAGTGTGTCAGATAAGAGAGACATACAAAATGTGCAGAGCAGTGGGTCACGAGGACTGGAATTGGGAACCACTGGTGTAGGCTATTTACTAGTTGCCAAGTTAAGACAAAAAGGGGGGGAAAGAGAAGGTTGCGGGTGTGTCTCAATCATTCCCTTGCAGTATGCCATGGGTGGGTGTTTCTGACACCTGTATGGGTTCTCTTCATCTTCTACAAAGAATAAAAAAGACAAAGACAAAAAGTTGAAGTCACTTTGCGGTAGACAGGCTCCCTGGAAGTATGGTGTTCACATTGTAAAACTAATACTTGTCTACAATTTAAGTAATTGCAACCTTAAAACTCATAATTCAGGTGAATAGTATTATATCAACTAATATTTACAGTATTAAATCAACAAAACAGAGGACTCTACTCACTCCTCTTACATTAACTCACTCCTGTTATTTCTGTCATATGAGTCACAGGATTGAAAGTAACAGGATTGAGTTTTTACTTCACTATTACAGTTCTCAAGGTTTACTAATCGTGAAAAGTGTTGATTATAGCATTATATTTAGATCTATAGCATTATATTTACACCGTAAAAAAGGGGCAAATTTTGACAGTAATATGCTGTTTTCCATTAAAACAGCAATATACCGTAGAAAAAAATGCATTATGGGTGATATTTGTCGTTTTCGAGAAAGTAGCCTACAGGAATATACTGTGAATTAACAGTGCTCAAAGTCGACACTCAGAGGCTGTGTTCCAAATCACACCCAATACCCTCATTCACTATTCCCTACACTAATATAGTCCACTTGTTTGAGTGAATAAAAAACAAGTGAGTTAATTCAGACTCTGATGAACACCTGCTGTTAACAAGCAGAATCACTGAAGGAAAGAGGAACAAGAAGAACAGAAAAAAGATGAAATCAACTGAAGATAAAATACATTAAATCTATGAAGATCTAAGCAGAGGAGGATTAAACAACTCCACAAACAGCATTACCAGCTTCACTTTTTACTAACCAGATTGACTTTATTTCTGTCAGACGTTTACAGAAGTTTTTATTAAACGATGACAGAGGTTTATATGTCATTTTATTTTCATTTGATGTTACCATGATGGTGATCAGTGTTTGATTTAGTTGGGCACTTGCCCCCTGACTTTTGAACAAAAGGCTTTATTTGGCTGTGGTAGCTGTGTCCTTAAAATACATTTGCTATGGCATTAAAGCTGAAAGAAAACAGAATCAGGTGATTATTAGTTAATGGTTACAATAGTGATGAGCAAATGAAGCTTTGGTGAAGCACTGAACCACTTAGAAGAATTGTTTTGAAAATGGGTTCATTACTCGAAGCTTCAGTAACAGCGACCTTGCCTGGTGAAGTGCCAAGGCTGCATCTAAATTGTCTTGGCTAGATAGTGGACAGGAGGCTTTAAGACGAGTGAAATAAATCTAGTGCACGCACCTACCTATAAAAAGGTGAGGATACACATTTTTGTGATTTATCCAGTACACCAGTGGGTCTTCAGATCTTTCCAGCGGTAGATCCGTCATGCACCGCTGTACCTCCACTGCAATGGCCGCACCTGACTGGTTCGCGTGTGGCGGTGGCGCTGCAAACCACTCAGGTGATTCATTCAGAGAATGAAGCAGTTGCTGCTTCGGACGACATATGTCACGTGATTTTTCCGTACCAAAGCAACCTTCGGAGCAGTGGTTCAAATGGAATTGTTGTTAATGGTTTGAAGCACGTATCAAAGCTTCAGTGTCAGACTGCCATCACTAGGTCACAATCACCATCTAGTGGCCCGATTCACTGATCTCATGAGATTGGTGATCCAAACATCATGTGATGACATCATATTCAAAACATAACCAGCAGCACCTGACCTAATTTTTGTTGGCTTTGTTTCTGCCACTACATTAAAGCTTAAAGCTACACTGTTTGATATTTTCCCCCATCTAGCAGTGAAATTGTATATGACTACCCAGTGAATATTAGTTTCTGTTCCTTTCAATTCCGAGGGCGTTTTAACTCCTACGGTGGCTGTATTATTCCAAGATTAACATGGCTTCCAGTTCGACTTCGTCCATGACTGTTCCTTCAAGTGATGAGGTTACTTTAGAAAACTATTACAAAGTTTTTATATAGCTTAAAAATGTAAACTATTCATCACCTGTGATCCGTTGCAGCACAGATTTATGTTACAAGGTAAACAATACTTTTTCACCAATGACGCGAGGAAAAGTAACACAAGTTATACTAGAGGTCGTTCTGGCGTTATGCACAACCATGCTATGGTTAGACAAGCAACTATAAAACTTCGAATTTACACAAATAGGCTGAATTACTTGTCGAAAAGAAAGCAGGCAACTTCGGCGTCCGTTTTAAAATCTTTGCTCCTCATGAGCTCTTTCCATCTGGGAAAAGTTACTCCAATATTGACTTTGGTCTTGCTGATTTGCCTGTCGCATTGACGTTTTAATTATCTTTTTCGGCTTCCTTGGTGACTCTGCTACATGTCCTCGAAAATAGGTGTGATCCTCCATCTTCAGCAATCTTTCAAATCTGCCGGCAGTCGCGAGTAATCTCCCCCTCGCATTCGTCATGGTGCCACTGAGTGTAACACGTGAAAGGCGAAGCTTGAATTTCCAGGTATGTCCCTCTTTGGCGAATGTATTTTCAAGATGGAGGCGCAACATGGCTTCCGCCATTCGAGCGACTCGCTCGTATGTATTATAAATGGCAGATTTTACGCTTACGAGAATACTTTATTAGTTGGTGGAAGTAATTACACGTGAATGAGCACATATACTTTTGATAGAACAAAGTGTTTTTTGCTAAGAATCAACTTAAAAAGTTACACAGTGTAGCTTTAAAGGGGAACTTGGCAGCTATTTCAACTTAAAGCCACAGTATAGCATTTTTCTCCACTAGGGGTCGCTAACCTCTTTACAATAACAAAGGCGTAGTTTGATGACGCAACACACGCTAAGAATTATGGAACTTGTCGTCAACGTCAAGCCGACCGATCTAATAATGTTTATGGATGACTGAATACATCGATGCTTTTATCATGACTGTGATATGAAGCAGTTCGGGATTGCTAAGAGACAGCTATCAGCTCCACAAGCGACGCGAGTCCCGCGGATATAAAAGGAATATGGACATTTCATTCTACCGAACTACATGCAGAATTACTACTCACAGGTCAGTTTATTAGACAAATTAAACTTGTGAGGTAACGCAGCGCTGTTTCACTTGGTCTAACATTACACTAGCACACTAAACTGCATTTGAATGTGTTGAAATCGATGTGTTAGTTTGTCTGTTTGAGACTAGCAGTAAGCTAGATCAACATTAGAATAACATACAGATCATATTCTAACATTTTATCATTGTTGAACTATATAAAATTGATTAGTTTTATGTAAATGTGCTCACCTGTTTAATAAAGTACATGTAGAAGCGGTCGAAGTCTCGGACGTGGAGCTCTCGTTTATATAACGTTACTGTCTATGGGAGCTCTCGGCATCTCGAAAACACCGCGCTGATATTGATTCTCGTTTTAGTTCTCCTTTTTTATCCAAAGTCTGCTAGCCATGGTCCATAATGTTTGAACGAAACAACAACAGCGTGCAAATAGACATTGCGAACTCCACAGTTGTCTGCGTCTGTCGCTTTGGTTAATCAGAGGGCTCTGCTCATAGCTCTGGTTACCATGGCAGTACGAGCGGAAACCATAGGCGGAAACCAGGGACAACGCGGATATGACGCCATTGACTGCGACATAACGGAAATAAAGACACGGTCCGTGTCTTCGAATTAAAATATGAATTTCTCTGGATTTAGAAGTTAATTGGAACTGTCGGGATAATGTAAATACACAACTTTAAAAAATATATAACATAGATATAGTGATTTTTTATATTTTTATATATTGTGCCTTTAATAAATCCGTTTAGAAATCATTTGGATGGTTAAATAACCTGTTCTGGTGAGAATGGTGACATTCCCCACATGCCCCAGGGTTCCCTGGCAGAAAACCAACCTTGCAACATGGGGACTAACGTCCCGGTAAGCTGAAAATAGGAAGTCTTGTGAGAAGCGAGAACGAGTGAGAAACACGAATTGCTTTACGGCAATTCAACATAAACACACACACGCCATATGATACTGTGTATGATGTATTACCCACCTTGGTAGACATAGCTCCACACGATAAAGTTGGCCGGCTCCCATAATAACAAATGCACATGAGCAGTGGTAGAAAGGGGGAGGAGGGTGCCACAAGTGAGATTTTTTTACTACAGTGTTGTGAAATATACGGCCCACAGTTGTAGGGGGAGCTCGTTGAGAAAACACGCGACAACAAAATGGAAAATCAGTGAAGAAATGGCTAGAGTTGCTATGTTCCCCTTTAAAAACACAGTTACAACAGTCAAAGAAAAAGTACCAAGAGTCAAGAGACCAACTAAAGCAAACACTGATCTCCATAATGGTAACATCAAATGAAACAAAACAACATCAAAACCTCTGTTATTCTCAATAGGAATTTCTGTAGATGTATGAAAAAATAAATAAAGTCAATCTGGTTAGTAATAAGTCAAGCTGGTAATGCTATTTTTTGGAGTTATTTAATCCTCCTCTGCTGAGATCTTGAGAGATTTAATGTCTTCTGTGGCTGGAAGTCAGTTGTGGTTCTTGTTGTTCCTCTGTCCTTCAGTGATTCTGCTTGTTAACATCAGGAGTTCATCACTAATACTCAATCATCAGTTAATTAATCACTGAATTACATGATTAACTTCAACACTGCTCCAGTGTTACTCCAACACTCTGTAGTGTGGACACACAAGTGTTCATTTAACGAGTTTGTTTGCCCATAAAATCTTTAAGATATTAGGTTAAACTTATTTGGCTTGCTGTCCACTGAAGAGGGGCTCGATGAAGCAGCTTCAACTCGAGCTCTGATATACCCCCCCCCAGTGGCTAAATGTAGGATATAATAATTGAAGGGCAAGGAACCTGAGATGAAGGTGGAGTTTGGGGAGGTGGAGGGATACTGGAACAGCTGATACTAGAGAGAGGTAAGCGGCTGCTTATATACTCAGGCTGTTGATTGAAAGATTAGATGGGCTCACTCCTCCCTAACTTACGTTTAGGAACTTCATTTAACGAGTTTGTTTGCCCATAAAATCTTTAAGATATTAGGTTAAACTTATTTGGCTTGCTGTCCACTGAAGAGGGGCTCGATGAAGCAGCTTCAACTCGAGCTCTGATATACCCCCCAAAAGTGTTGAATCAAATATTTGGGACAGCAAGTTAGAATAGCATGATCAAATAATTAAGAACTTAGAAAATACAATATGCCTAAGAGCTATAAAACATTCTACCCCCCCCCAAAAAAAGTGGAAATTTAAAGCTGTATGGGGCATGGATAGACGCTGCTGCAGCAGGGATGTTTAACAGGGCTCCTGTGGTAACTCTGGCTGGACTGCGTCTCCCTACTATGCCCACCATGTGGGGCTATGAGTGGAGCTCCGGCGGGAGCTATGTTTGAAAGAGTGTGTTCATTGTGGAGTGGAACGACATCTCACCGCTGTACTGCTGCGGCAGTGACTTTCAGAAATTACTCCTGCGGGAGTATCTTGGGACTGGAGGTTTTGAGTACGAGGTTGGAGAACGCCCTGCCGCATCCATGACATGGAGCCCCATGGAGTTAAAGAACATAGGGCCTCCAGATGTCACGAACGGGGAAAGGGGTCCTCGTCCCTAAAGGCGAACGGGCCAATAATATCTGAAGCGAAACTCCCTACGCAGCAAGAGGGAGCCTACGGTATACAGAGGAAATGCAGAACTACCATCCTTCTGACGCAGGGGGCTTAGATCACAGAAACATAAATGGCCCGCTGCGCTTGAGGGACGTGCTATCCTTGGTACCTCCAGTCCTCTTTTTTCGGATAGGAGGGCCCACACTGCAATCCGAACGGGAGAGCCTCCATGGTTAAAAAACATGAAGGGTCACACAGCGATTCGGAAAGGGAGAGCCCCCACGGCGCCCGAACGGAAGGCTCATACTGCGATTCGACCGGGAGAGCTCCCGCTGCATTTCGAAGGAGAGAGCCCTCCCCCATATTTAAATAGGGAGTTCAACTCTGTGATCAAAATGGGGGAGCCCACACGGCAAGTCGAACGGGAGAGCCTACGATGCATCTGGATGGGGGAGCCCACACGGCGATTCAGATGGGGACCCCACTCCAGGAGTGGTATGTCACACGCATCTGAAAAGGGAGAGCTCTCACTGCATCCAGATGAATGCACGCCCTGCGGGGCTAGGTAAGCGGGAAGATGCAAATAGTAGGGAGAAGCGGTCCGGACTCAGAAGGATGCTAGTGTTTGTTGTGCTTGTCTAATGCTGTGCAGATCTGAACGAACATATGTTTCAAAGGCGTGGGACGACCATCGACCTAGCATTTTGATTTGGTGATCGGAAAGGCCCCTTTGCGCTGCTGTAGTGGCTGCACCTATTCGGAAGGAATGTGAAGAGAAATGTTTGGTTGGGATGCCGGAACTGTTGAGTATGGATTTGAGGTTCTTTTGAAACCAATGTCTGGAGGCAGGGAGGTTTTTATCATCGATGAAAAGAGGGTCAAGAGAAGAGGTGATTTGGGATTTCCTCTGGTGCAGAAAAAGGCTTAAGGACTGGTATGGTTGGATGGGGGTTGGCAAATTGAAAATGAAAATTGAATGACCATGTTTCAATTGATCGGTTTTGCTTTGTTTGATGTTGAAACGTATGGTGTCATGGTTGATTATTTGAAGGTCGGAGAATGTAGGATGGATGGATGGGTTGAATTTTGAGTTGGTGGTGAATTCTGAGACTCGGAGGAAACCAAAGAAAGCCAAGTTGAACATAGCGTCGAGGGTTCTTGTTTTGTTGGGAGAAAAAAGACCGGAGCGGAGAGTGGTTAGGCAGGTGCTGAGAATGTCGATGGTTAAAGGTTGTCTAGAGTCTGGACGAGGGGGATTGTTTTTTTGAAAACCTTTGATGAGGAGGGATATCTGAGGATTCGAAATGTTGGGGCACTGTTGGCCGTGGAGGAGCTTAAAAAAGAAATGAATTCCGCTAAGGTAGACTTTGATTGATCCTGGTTGAATTAAACTGGTGTGATGGAGGTATGTGATGAAGGAGGATATTGAGAGGAGGGAAAACTCAGGAAAAACCATGTTGTGAGCACTGTGGAAGTTTTTGAAGGAACCCCAAGCTGTCCAGTAGGTTTGAAGTGTTCTGGGAGAAACGGCTTGTAAGATGGTATTCGTGGAAAGTGTATGGAGATATCTGAGGGGATGGTCTAGAGGAATATGAGTTCTGAATAAGGTGGAACTGGAGTTGGATCGGAGTCTGCTTCCGGAGCCAATGTTCTGAATTTCTGATAGAATTAGGGAACGGAGATGGGCTGAGACTGGAGGTGGTTCCATGGCGACTGCGTTGGGAGGAGCTGGAAGATGGACTGCTGTGGAGAGTGAATGGGCTGGCAAGCGGATGGTATCTGAAGAGCAAGTATTAGTGTTAAGAAAAGTTGATGAATGTTGATCGGAGGGTCCCATTACTGACTGGTGTCCAAGATGGCTGGCATGGGCTGAAATGAGAGGAAGAGGAGGATTTGTGGGAAAAAAAGGTGTAGAAATCCTTTGCGGAGGCAACCTCACGCTCGGATGTGAACTGGGAAGGATATTGGGAGGCAGTTGGAGGATAGAAGGAGGAAGAAAGGAATGGGGTGAATTGGAATGGAAGGAAAGAGGAGGGGGGATGGCTAGCGAAGGCAACCTCGCGCTAGTATCTGCTCTCTGAGTAGGTTGGTTTGAGGGTGAGAGAAAAGTAACTGTCTGTGAGGGTGACCTGGCACATGGGTTATTATAATGAAGATTAGAGAGAACTGGAGAAGCAGAGGGAAGTGCGGTGGAATGTGTTTGTAAGTTTGGTTCTTGCCTGAGGAGTGGGGCTGACTGCATGAAGTTTGTGAAAACTGGAGAAGAAGCGGAACTGTTTTTTGCGGCCGTTGTTGTTGGCCGGGTGGAATTACCGGCGGACCAGGAAGTGCCAGCCCTAGCAGCGCCGGCGGCTACTGAATCGGCGCGTTGGGATTGAGTGGGTTCAGAACGCCGGACCGGGAGAGAAACGGAGGTAGAAGAGGGGCAAGTCTTGCTTGTAGGAGCTGTTGGAATGATTGTAGGAATGCTGGAACTGATGAAAAGATCGTAGAGTTGAGCTTTTGATGATCTGCGGGAGAAATGGATTCCGGAGCTGGAGAGGACTTGACGTAGGCTGTTTACTGAACATTTTGAAATGGGTGGAATCGATGTAATAGCAGCGGTAGAATGGAGAGATGAAGTCTGAGAAGATGGACGAGTCTCAGTTAAAACTGGCGATCTTGAAGGTGGAAGAGAGCGTTGCCTTTTGGAACGTGGTTTGTATGAGCGCTGGATTTCCCGGCCAGAACGCTCATGAAGATGATCCGTATTTGGATCCGTAAGATCCAATCTTACTTGAGGAGTGACAGTCGGTGTCTCAGGAAGACTAGTCAGTTCGTCGTCTGAGGGAAAGAGCTGGATTTCCGGGATGTCGGACATTATTCCATGCGGCAATACCGGATACTGGAACAGCTGATACTAGAGAGAGGTAAGCGGCTGCTTATATACTCAGGCTGTTGATTGAAAGATTAGATGGGCTCACTCCTCCCTAACTTACGTTTAGGAACTTCATTTAAAACTGAAGATTTTGCAGTGGGGTTAAAAGGGTTAAATGTGTCAAATAAAAAAAAGTGAAGCGTAATTTAACGGTAATCAACTGTAAGTTAATTTACAGCATAAAACTGTAGAAAATCAGCAATTTACTGGCAACCACAGCTGCCAGTAGATTACCGTAAAATCAAGGAAAAACAGTAATATACTGTAAAATGTCACAGTCAGATTTACTAAACGAAAGAAGTTAATTTCACTGAAATATTAGTGCAATATAAATGAAAGTTCATAGAAAAAAGTTATGCAAAGTCAATAACTGATAAGGAGAGTAAATATTAAACTGAAGTGTTTTAAGTGTTTTTGCAAAAGATGATATGAGAGATCTGTTAGTTTAATTAATTGTTGGGTCACCATTGTGCTGGAGAGTAGAGCCTGTGCTTCAGTCAGTGATGAACAGAGAAACACTGATGTCATGCTGCCTGTTGCTTTATTTAAAAGCAGTAACTGTGTAGTTGCTGATGCAGTGACAATCTTCTTGCTAAATGTATGCTAAATGCTTGATAAATGTTTGTTAAATGATTTTAGTTAAAGTCATGTTTTTAATTAATTCACTATTACATATTAGGTGTTTGCAGTTTTATATTAAGAAATATAAATTTTCAATGGACTCAAATAAAGTAAGTTCACAGTACTATCAGTATAAATACTAATTGTTAAAGTCCGCGTGAACCGGAAGTTGCAAACGTCTTTTCTCCAGTGCTGTGACGTATTTCCCAGTGAAAAGGAATATTGAACAGAGGGCAGGATTTTACTCTAGCGCTCCTCCTCTCCATCTCTCGCTCATTACAGACTAACGATTTGAGGGGAGTGGTTAAGCGTTTCCCAAACCAATTCTTCAAACCTACGTCATCAGAGAAGGGACGCCATTCCAGACCGGAAGTAACTTTTCAGACTTTGATTAAAGATTACGACGGCAAACAATTTTTTTCTGTGTTTTAACTTGCACGGATTAATTGTTCACCATAAGACTAGTAATATGCGCTAACAAAGTAAATAGGGTCAATTTTGATTTCAGTTGGACTTTAAACCTGAACTGTTTGAAGCAATCGGTTTCCCAAATGATATGAGTTACCTTCCATGGTATTTTTACGGTAACATACTGTAAAAAGGAGAGCTGTAAATTAACGATAAAAGGCTGTAAATTAACAGTACATTGCTGGCAACCACAGCTGCCAGTAGATTACCGTTATTTTAGGGTGCAATTTTTTTACAGTGATCGTGGCATGAAAGGTTGCAGTGATGAGCAGACATGTTGAGCGCATGAAGGCAGTGATCTCGTCATTTCATTTTGATTTCTGCACACTAACAAATGCTTTCATCATAACTAACAGTGCAAATACAATGTAAATAAGAGATCTTTTGATTATAGCGGGAGTTTTGGCGAGAACCAAGCGATTGTAAATGGAGTGTTCTTTGATCAATTGCTTTCTATATTTAATCACAGTTTAAATAACAGATTGTTTTCATCCTACTAAGAGAAACAATGTTAAGTTGACCCCATTTAATCACTGGCTTGATTTACTGACAGTAAATGTTTTTGAAACAAAAACATGCATTAGCCTAATATAAGGAGAGTCTCAGCATGAAAGACCTGTGACTGTAGATCAACATTTCTCTCTGATACAGTAATGAAATTAAATTAAATGTGGAGGATTTCAATTGTGACAATATGATTGACAGGCCAGTTTACTGTGACAGGATGCGACAGAGAGCAACCGTTAAAGACGCAATTGTATGTCGTGTTTGTATGTCCCAAAGCCTGTCTACTCTTCTGCTACACACTCAAAAGTATCTACTTTTTCTTCACAAAAAAAAGATATACTTTTAGGGTGTAGTATAAGTAGGCGAATTGAGACGCAGCACGAGGCTTAATTCTGCAACCCCTTCCATCTCAAGAGCATGACGGACATCTCATGGACAACTATCATCTCTCGGAGATGGCCTTGTGTGAGTACTTTAACGCATTGTACTTTGAAATGTGTTTTTACAGTTATAACTCAGTGTTCAAAATTGGGAACTGGCTTTTCAGATTAAAATCTTTAATGTTGACGTTTTAGTGTTTTTAAGCAAAGAAAACCCACATAGCGACATTGTTTCGGCCCAGATCCGGCCCACATCTGGCACTTGTGGAATGCGGATCTGGCCCACATGCAGCGTGGAATGATGGCACTTGACTGGACCGCTCCTGTTTGCCAGATCTTGGCCACAAGCAGGCCATAGAAATGCCACATGTCAGCCAAGAGCAAAGAAATAAACCAGAACTGGACCTTATCTGAGCCACAAAGTCTGTGTATATTAAATATGGAGTCATCTCATCCTTAATACGCCTGTTAATAAGCAGAATCACTGAAGGAAAGAAGAGAACAGAAAAAGAGACGCAGAAACACAAGAACTACAACTGACTTCAGACACAGCCTTAGATGAAATCAACTGAAGAGAAAAGAAGACATTAAATCTGTGAAGATCTCAGCCGAGGAGGATTAAACAACTCCACAAACAGCATTACCAGCTTCACTTATTACTAACCAGACTGACTTTATTTCTGTCAGACGTCTACAAAAGTTTTTATTGAGAATTAACAGAGGATTAACTCTAATATGTTTCATTTGAAGTCACCATAATAGTGATTAGTGTTTCCATTAGTTGGGCTCTTAACTCTTAATTTTTTTTTTTGTCTTTTTTGGTTGCTGTGACAGTGTGTTTGTCAAACACATTTGCAGCAGCAAAGAAAGCTAAAGTGAAATAAGATCAGGTGATGATGGTTACCTGGTGATTGTTTTACAATCATCATGAAATAACCTCTTTCACTGATGTCTTTGGAAGTTAACATTTGTGTTGTTGCATTAATATTTTTATGTCACAAACCCTGTGTTACTGCAGCATGAGATCTAGCAATATTATAACAATCAGTTAGAAGACTTTAACAAACATGAGCACGAAAAAGTCAGTCTATGATGACACACACAGACATCAACAATCAGCGTATGAATCTCAACAATGGTGACAATCAAAAGTACCTTGCTGCAATGCATGCTGGGTACCAGCATAGTATAAAACTCCCAGCATGCATTGCAATATGAATAACTTATGCAGCTGAATTGTCCTATTATTTTAATTCTAAATATTTGCTTTTATTTTTTGCTGTTGTTTTTGTTGGGAATTAGTAGCTTTTCAGTGATGTTCTGAGTTGATCTGTTTATCTAAATATTTGTGATTGTCACCATTGTTGATATCTGTGTGTGTCAGCGTAAATTTATTTTTTGAACCCATGTTTGTAAAATGATTTAAACTGACTGTTATAATATTGCTGGTTATCATGCTCCAGTAATACAGGGTTCATGATATATTAACATGATCGTTAACTTATAAAAAACTTCAGTGAATCAGGCTGTTTCATGATGATTATAAAACCATCACCAAGTAATCATCATTACCTGATCTCGTTTCACTTTAGCTTTCTTTGCTGCTGCAAATGTGTTTGACAAACACACTGTCACAGCAACCAAAAAAGACAAAAAAAAAAATTAAGAGTTAAGAGCCCAACTAATGGAAACACTAATCACTATTATGGTGACTTCAAATGAAACATATTAGAGTTAATCCTCTGTTAATTCTCAATAAAAACTTTTGTAGACGTCTGACAGAAATAAAGTCAGTCTGGTTAGTAATAAGTGAAGCTGGTAATGCTGTTTGTGGAGTTGTTTAATACTCCTCTGCTGAGATCTTCACAGATTTAATGTCTTCTTTTCTCTTCAGTTGATTTCATCTAAGGCTGTGGCTGAAGTCAGTTGTAGTTCTTGTGTTTCTGCTCGTCTCTTTTTCTGTTCTCTTCTTTCCTTCAGTGATTCTGCTTGTTAACAGGTTTATTAAGGATGAGATGACTCCATATTTAATATACACAGACTTTGTGGCTCAGATAAGGTCCAGTTCTGGTTTATTTCTTTGCTCTTGGCTGACATGAGGCATTGCTATGGCCTGCTTGTGGTCCAGATCTGGCAAACAGGAGCGGTCCAGTCAAGTGCCGTCATTCCACGCTGCATGTGGGCCAGATCCACATTCCACAAGTGCCAGATGTGGGCCGGATCTGGGCCGAAACAATGTTGCTATGTGGGAAGTCAAGTCAAGTCAAGTCATCTTCATTTATATAGCGCGTTTAACAATGTAGATTGTTTCAAAGCAGCTTTACAGAGATAAGCGTATAATTTAAGGTAACAGAGATTGTTTTGGCTTTATAGCGGTTCTTTAATAAAGTTATTTTCCAGCTAAAGTTAGTTTTGATTTCCATCGCAACGATCATTTTTTATTAAATTAGGGGCCGCTAAAACGACACCATTCTCACAGACTTTAAACGCGAACCTGTGATAAATGCTTATGCCGTTCACATGCGCATTAAGAATTGGTTCTATAGTTATGTGCATTTGAATATATGTGCGCAGGTTTGTAATTCCCTACAAACCAACCCTAAACAAAGTACTGGTCTTTCCTTATAAATTTTGATACAGAATTTTATTTTATTTTGTCACTTCGGGGTACGCGAAACGAATTTTCCCGACAACGCTTTATCTGTAGAGTGGTAAAGGGATCCTCCATAAGGAGAGACTAGTTGGCACTTCAGCACTGCATTGTCATCGGGTCCAGGCGAAGGTCCTTCGTCAGATCTGGATACAGCCTGGATCCGGCAGGCTGCCGGAAAAACCTCGGGATAAACAAAGACACTAAAATTAGCGTAGATGCCATTCTTCTTATGATGTAACGAGTACATCAGGATTTATGGGAAGTGTTCCTGGTTCCGGCTGACCTAATCTATGCAGCCTAACATTGAATTATAGAAGTCTGTAATGTATTATGTGAATGCTAGGTCAAAGAGATGTGTCTTTAATCTAGCTTTGAACTGACAGAGTGTGTCTGCTTCCCGGACAATGTTAGGAAGACTGTTCCAAAGCTGTCCAAAAGCACACTAGGTTTCATTTTGTGTCACCAAAATGAACACAAAGGCTCAAAAATCACACTGTAGTAGACTATTATTAAATGATGTACAAACAAAACACAAAAAAAAAAAAAAAAATTTCAATAAATTGTTTTTGTTTGGATAAGAACTGTTTCCTACCAAGAAGGAAAATTCTGGACACACATAAACAACATTCAGAAATGCATTTAATTTACTTGTGAATGGCCTTGTGTTTTATTCATATACAATCACTGTTGATCTGTTTGCGTTCAAGGAGCAGCAAGTAGCAACAGGAACGACAAGATCTTGAGAAGAAGAGACGCAGAGGCTGTCTAAAGAGGTACAGGCATGTATTACTGACCATTTAAATCGGTCTACTCAATTGTTGGAAAATCCAACCCGATCTCAAATTTTAAGAGGTGGCTAATTCGTACGAATTCATACGAATGACCTTCCCCTGACCCCAACCCTAAACCTACCCATCACGTGGGTTTAGACAAATCGTACGACCTCACTCATACGAATTCGTACGATTTGTCTAAACCCACGTGATTTGTACGAATTAGCCACCTTTTAATCACTCGTACGAATTCGTATGAATTGGTCGTGAGATAGCATTAGAAAATCACACACTTTGTTTTTACATTCAGTTCAGGAATGGATGGAAGCAGTCTTTTTTTACTCCTAGTATTGTACTTTGAAAGTCACTAAAACACTAACACATTTGATTCAAACACACAATCTTAATCCTACATGTCAACGATTCTGCCAATGATATTATTTATCACCACCTAGTGGAATCTTTAATAATAGTCTCTAAACTATAAGAGTGGATTGGAAAAGACATTCGTTGGTCAAAAACCCAGGTTAAACTCCATGCAAAATTGCTTCAGGTATCTTATTTGGAAGCAATGCAGCCTGCTTATGTGGCTTTTGCAATTGACCCAGTCTTCAGAGCTGATTAGGAGAATCATACTTACTACTGCAAATATCTTTAAAGGTCCCGTTCTTCGTGATCCCATTTTTCAAACTTTAGTTAGTGTGTAATGTTGCTGTTAGAGCATAAATAATATCTGTAAAATTATAAAGCTCAAAGTTCAATGCCAAGCGAGATATTTTATTTAACAGAAGTCGCCTACAGCGAACGGCCCGTTTGGACTACATCCCTCTACTTCCTTCTTTAATGACGTCACTAGAACCGTTTTTTGACTAACCTCCGCCCACAGGAATGCTCCCTCAACTCTACCGAAATACGTTTATGTACTTGCGCACTTATAACTTACTGTGTTTACTCAGCTCTTACAGTGATTTTCTGAAGTAAAACTGACGCTTCATCTTTTGTGTGATGTACAATAAACTTTATTAAACTCATCAGTATATGTTTGATCATCATTCAGACAGCAGACTTGTAGGCTATTAATAAATAATAGATACATACAAGCAGATGACAAATACATTATAATAACCGTAATTAAACTACTAAACTATACCTGTTTCATCTCTATACAGCACTCTGACTCTGTAGGCATTATTGTCCGACTCGAAATGAACACCGTTACTGAGAGTTTCTGATATTATCATCATTCCGTGAGATGAAATTGTCCTGAGAGACTGAGCGCGAGCTCATGAAGCTCCGCCCCCTGGGTCGTCCAGCAGCAGCTTATTTGCATTTAAAGGGCACACACTAAAACAGCGCGTTTTTCTGAGCCCCAAAAAATTACAATTTAAACATGCTGTAAAAAATGATCTGTTGGGTATTTTGAGCTGAAACTTCACATACACACTCTGGGGACATCAGAGACTTATTTTACAGCTTGTGAAAAGGGGCATAATACGGGACCTTTAATGATAGTAACTTTGGTGTCAAGCTGAAGGTGGTTGTTTTGATAGACCTTTCATCTGAAATTGCCAAAGGCTGCAAAGGTTTGTTTTATCCAGTTGTGGATTTTGTGATTGATATCACTGTCCTCTGATAGAATGCTGTCTGGTTTTTAATGTTTAAAGCTGGCATAGTTAGAAGTGTTAACTGACAGGCAGAGTAGGCCTTCACTGCAGCAGCAAGTAAGGTTCACTCCTTCTTCTGGGGAGAGAGAAGACCAGCAAACCACAATGGTGGTTGCCTGGAGCCTTCGGATATTAAAAAGATTTCTGTCTAGCCTGAAGTCAAGAGTGATCCAACTACTACTTTCAAGCCTGCTATGAAGAAGCTCCATGACACATAGGAGGAATTATTATTAACACACACTCTTGTCATGCACGATTTTATTTTATTTTTTAACTAATGCTTTTCAATCAGTCAAAACTGTATTATATTACGTATATTGTTTATTTTTGGCAGGCTAAAGACATACTTAAAAGGACTGCCAATGTTATTATCAACATTGTTTCAACATGTGATGTTTTTTTTTAAATAAAATTAAATAAATTTAAAAGTAAACAGTCAGAAGCTGACCAATGATGCAATATAAACCTGGTGTTTTCTTTTTTCAATACACAGGTATGATCTCTTGTTATAAGTGGTCAGAGTCTTATTAACACAAAAATAAGATAATTGGACCCTTGGTGATGTCAACTGTACCTCATGGTTCAATCTAATCTTAAGCCTCCCCTTGAGTGCTACTTAGTGTGTTTACCGCCTAGTGTTAAGTTTGACCCTTGTTATAGCAACAAAAACATATAGGACCCTTGAGATGGGTCTAGCTAAACAAAGTCCAGTAATGAGTGATGAATTAGAGCTTTCTAAGAGTTCTCTAACTACTGCCATAAGGGGGCAAAGTTACATAAAGTTTATCACCATGACTCTTAAATATCAGTCATTATAATAATTATAATAAACAGAAAAATAATACTTGTAAAAATTGCAGTATTATGAAAGAAAAGTTTACTGCCCATCCATCCACAGTGTTTCCATGCCAGTGGCCTGAGAGACTGGGATAGGCTCTAATTCCCCTACTCTACATAGGACAAACAGTTTGGAAAATTGATGGATAAATGGAAAATAACCATATGCACATTTAAACAGCCTGATCGTATTCTGAACTTTGATCTTTTAAAAGTTGATAACACCAATGACCAGAAATCAAGGGACAATTTTTTTGTATTGTTATTTACATTTTTTGTACACTTGTTAGACCTTGCAAATGCAAGTAGTAGGAAAACAAAATGAGTATAAATGCAAATGCATAAAAAAAATACAAATGACATAGCAGTGGTATGAAGGGCACAAAATTTAATATAATTTATTATAGTAATGATTCTACAGCATGACTTCGACCAGTGTTTAAATAAGAACATCTGTATAATAATAAACACTGACCTCCAAACTATTACTTTCAAACAAACTCTTTTAAGAGGTTCAGTCCTGTGTCTGCTGGGAAACTTCCCCCTAAAACTTTAGAATGTTAGGGGATAATGTTCTATCATTGTTATCACTAAACATGTTTAAAAAATTTTAGAGAGTGTTATTACATGGCTTGGTTGAATTCCAATGTAGAATGTGGTCTGTTATTTCTTGATAATAAGAAATTATCCGCTTCGCATCGGGGTCCCGATCAGCCTGTCGGGGTTGTATTCGCTATAACAACTGCCTCGCTCTACATTATCCCTTACTTATCCTACCTTTTAGGAGAACATTCTGGTAAAAAAATAATCATAATAATTTAGCTACAGAAAACATTACAAGAACATAACATAATAGTCTCAAAACATTCATAGAACAATAACATTTCTAGCTGGGGTGAGCTCATATTGTGGCCATAGTATGAGCACACAACCTTTTAGCCTTTTAGTTTGTAGTTTGCGGATCAGACAGAAGTTATCGGCGATTCTTTCTTTTGTAAAGTCAATGTGAAACCTCCTGTCGCCGAGTTTTACTTACTCAAAAATGTTCTGAGGGCAGAAAGGAAAATTATTGGTTTACAGCTTCAACCAATGAAACTGAAGCAAGGGCGGGGTCAAGATGTTTGAACATGTGGTGCGAAGGGATTGAGGAATAGTCGGAATACAAGACAGATGTTTGTGGGAGAACGCATTTATTGCAAGGTAAGTGAATTTACTATTAAATTTTGTTAAAATTCAACATCTTCTAACGTTTACTAAGATAATTAGCGAACATTAAAATTTATTGTATGCATTTTGATTCGACTGTTTCAAAAGTTGACAACAACAAAGCTGACAAGCTGTTCTGACACTGACAGTACCTGTCAACCTGTCTTTGTTTGAAACTGGTGGACAAGAAGATACAGCATTCATTCATCACATTTGTCATTATTCTAACAATGTTTTAGAAATCTGAAACACCTGCCAGAACAGCAGTCGACACATTAGACCTACAGTCAGATGGATTACCTAACATAACTGAAGGTTGACCAGCATAAACACACAGGACATCGTAGTAACTATACTGTTGGTACTATAACCCCATCGCTAAAATGCAGTCTTCATTTGATTGTTTTAATTGTGAGCAAAAATAAAAGGCTAAACTACTGATAGCATACAAGTCTAAACTAACTACTGATTGTTAGCTAACGCTATATTGGGTGCCATTAGCAAAAGCTACATATACTACATACCTTCATAATTATGAATAAATGAGGAGGCGTAAAACTTAAATCCCTTGTCTAGCAGAGTATGTCTGTTTGGCAATACGGTGTACATTGGAAATTGATATTAGGGGTAGCTCCTGCAAACACCAGCTATAAGGTCGCCATTACTACACTGTGTTTACCTCAGTAGCTGACGGCCGGAAGTAGTTAAACCTGTTTTGTAGAACCCGGAAGAATGTTGCGCATAACCCCTATATGAGCTTCAGTGAGTGCACAGTGCGGTTACACTTTTAGCTCACTGTGAACTCACATTGTGATCATATGGAGAGATCACTGTGAGATCAACGTGTTGACTGGGTAATAAGCAGAGTGTACGCGCGTTGTGGACCCGCCTATAGGTGCACTAGTTGTGCACTCAAAGTTTACTACAGTTACACTTTTTAAGTATACTTAAATTTATAATTTTATAAACTAAAAAGTGGGCCAATTAAGTCCCAAGTATTATTGAAACAGTACACTTACAAGTATACTTCTAGTACATTGGTATTGGTATGCTTACTTCATAGAGTATTCTTAAAAATATACTTGAACTTTACTAAGGTATAGCCTACTTAATAAAATGAACTTGAAGTATACTTTTTTTTTTATAAGGGATATATACTGTGTATGTGTATAATGCATAAGTGAAAACCTGTGGCTGGTTCTATTCCAACATGGGAATAGTTTACAGACTCATGGGAACACGGCATAGTGTATTTAGAGACCATGATTTCATGTCACGCTTTCATTTCACTCTTACATGAAAGAAAAAGAATTATGATAGTTAAACAATAGTTATGATAGTTATAGAGAGCACAAGTTAATGCATCAAAGGCCTATGTAATTAAACACAACATCATATCTTTGTCTTTATATAATGAAACATTCACTGAACATCTAACTTGTAAAGGTCAGCTTGATTTTTTTCTCTCTTCACAGCAACAAAGTACAACAAAGAAGCCTCACAAAGAAGGTAAAATTAAGTGTATTCTAATCCTTTATGAATCCTTTATCTAATCCTAGATGAAAAGCACATTCACTCTGCATTTTAATTCATGTTGTGAAAGTGAAATTACTGAATAACATAATTTTGAGCAATACTGTAGAATTTTTTTATTTATCACTCTCAAATGTAGCACAGCCTACTGGACATACATGGAAAAATGGTTTAGTTTTTATCTTTAGTCATTAATTCCTTTTTTTATGAACAGCATGAAGAATCTTTCTGCACAAAATACTTCATTCACAGACTTCAATCTGATTGGTTTCTACAGCCTAGGAGAATGGAGGCCTTTTTTATTTATCCCTTTCTTTCTGATGTTTTTACTGTCTATAACAGCAAATTCTATTCTCATATATTTAATCATATGTCAAAAGTCTCTGCATTCTCCTATGTATGTACTAATAGGTTTAATGGCTGTTGTAGACTTGATCTCGCCTGTATTTTTTGTACCTAACATGCTTCTTAGCTTTTTATTTAATTGGAGTGGGATATCTCTAACAGGTTGTTTGATACAAATGTTTTGCATTCATTTTGTTGGCTCATTTCAGTCCACTTTGCTTTTTTGGATGGCACTGGACCGTTACTTTGCAATATGCAAACCGCTTTACTATCATAAATACATGGAAATCCCTAACTTTCTAAAGTTTATTGTTGTCCCATTATTCAGAAATGGACTTCTGAATATCACCATGGTCTCTCTGGCTGGAAAACTGTCATTTTGTTTAACAAATGTGATCGATCACTGTTTTTGTGAACACATGGCGTTGGTTCAGTTAGCATGTGGAGATATATCTATTAATAACTTAGTAGGACTTCTGTCTGCTTTCCTTATACCAACTGCAGATTTCATTCTCATTGCTGCTTCCTATGCTGTGATTTTTGCCTCTGTGTTTAAATCTGGGAAGGCCCACATGAAGGCCATAAACACCTGCATTACTCACATCATTGTTATGACATGTAGTTTGATTTTTGCCCTGATTGCGTTTATGTCATACAGAATAAGAAATAATTTTTCTACCAGTAGTCGTGTATTTGTGAGCACAATGTACTTACTTTTTCCAAGTTGTTTTAACCCAATTGTTTATGGCGTGAGAACAAAAGAAATAAGACAAAGGTTTATTCAGTTTATTAGAGAAGTAAAAGTCTTTCCTTTGCAAAGAAATCCAATTTAAAAAAACATCAACAATGATACTGTAACATTTTAAAAAGGATGTGGTTTCTTAAAGCTATAGTTTAAAATGGCCATCTAGGCCCTATTTGAAAATATGGGACTGAAAAGATGTAGTTATCTGTAATCATAATATGACATGTAAATTAAGCTTCATATACAGATTTGAGTAAAAAAAAAAAAAAAATATATATATATATATATATATATATATATATATATATATATATATATATATATATATGGAAAAGTTATTTTGCTCCAGCAATACAAACTACTACCAGGAGAGGGAGACAATAATGTATGAGATAATTGGAGAAGGAATAGCATGAACCTGCATATCTTTTTCTCATTACTGCTTTATTATTTAACTTCAAGCTTATTTGTATTATTATTAATATTATTATCATTATAATCATTATTATTATTATTATTATTATAAACCGGAAGGTGCTTTCTAGCAAAGCTTTGGTCATGGCATTTGACCCATTACCCAAAACAATTTTATTGTTATTTTGTTGATGCCATCAGTCATTCATTTTAAAATATATACATTTTCTTTAGACACTACATTTTTAGATTTCTAATCATGTCTTTCTGATAACAGCTGGTGGTGGCCTAGGAAACCTCCTAGGTTGCCAATGCCTAGAAAAGGCCCTGCAATAATCTCATGTATGTAGTGACTGAGACAAATCAGACACAATTATTTGTTAATGTAACAAATAATCTTTAAAACTCACTCTGGGATCTATGGTCCCATTCCCCCAACAAGGGCAAGAAGGGTCTTGGTAACCATGACTACGATCAGATAAGTTGGTTTTATTGCTGTTAAAAATGTGGTCATGTGGTCAAGGCAGAGAACAAAACAGACTTTGCTGCATTCATTTATAGACAAACTGATCTATAAATGAACATTTGTGTGAATGATTTACTGTCTTGTGTAGTGTCTTTTTTTGATACTGTGTATTTTATGATAGATCCAACTGTCAATGTAACCTCACATATACCATGTTTGGTCTTTAAAAATTGATACTTTGAAGATCGAAATAATTGTGTACATGATATGCCGATAGCCGCGCAACATATTAGTATTACAAGAATCTTTCTTAGGGGCTGTTTACACCTGGCCACTTCATGCGTTTTCTCAGATCGGATAGCTATCCGATCGTTTAAAGACCAGGTGTAAATGCCCTCCGAAACGCATTCGAGACGGATTTGAATCCGAATGCTCAAACCACTTCAGGAGGAGGTCTGGGCCGCATTCCAGACGAAACTGGACAAGTAAATGCATATTGTTGTTGAAACCACATATGTAAATTGTACTCCTCCCAAAAATGCAAAAAAAAAAATAAACGTGTGAGAGCGTGTTATAGGCTATATGTAATGTTATAGCCAGATATGACGACGCTACTGGAACACGCATCGCCGTAGATGAGAAGCTGAGCATCTATTCATTAAGCCAACGTGCAAACTATCGCAAATCAAAGTGAAAGTTGGACGCTTAACACACAATCATCATCATTAAAAGTAAAGAAACGAAATGATCTTACCAGGGCTGTTGCCGCTCTCTCTTATTGCGGTCTTTGATTTTTTAATTTTAGCTGATGATCAATAAAATGCAGCTCATATCTGTTGCTTTCGGTGACGTGCACTCCATGACATCTGCATATAGCGCGGGAATTGAAGATCGGATTTAAATCCGTTTCGCAAAAACACATTTATGTGACCAGGTGTAAATGGAATCGTTTTGATAAATCAGATAGCTATCCGATCTGAGAAAACGCATGAAGTGGCCAGGTGTAAACAGCCCCATAGTTTCTTCATCAGAAACCAATCCAGCTGCACATGCAAATGAGCACGCTTAGAACAAAGATTCATAAATCAACCGCAGAGGAATTTTCCCGCTTGGAAATTCCACCTTTCTCATTGGTCAAGGAAACCCGGAGAGGTGGGGCCTTTCTCAGGCTTTATTAGAAACAAATTCACAGTGACTCCCCCTCTTCTTCTGGCCTTCACTGCTGCTTCTACGTGTTGATGTCTGTGGGGACCCCCACTGGGGCCCGTGACCACAGCCTGCTATGCCTTCACTGTCCCAACAGAGTCAGACTGTATTTTCTTCAATCCAACTCAGAAGAAAACTGCAACTTTACCATCACTGAATGGGCAACCATCTTCGACTTCCTCACTCCTTGGTTGCCTGCGTGGCCTTTCTGGCCCAGGGCCGGCAGGTCACAATCTGCATGTGGTCAGCCATGTGCTCATGGAGAGAGAGAAAACCTTCAACCAGAACAGAGTCAAACAAACCACTAAAGTTCATAATTTCTTCTTCATCCAATGGAGAAGAAAACGTTTGCGACTTCCACGTTTGGCACTCACTGAACCATCAACATCCTTTTCCAAGAACTTCAAGAATTGTTTCCACTGCAAACACCATGCAAGTATACATTTAATGAGGTGCTCTGAAAATGATAAACAGATGGTTCTTTTCATAGTTAAATGGATCTTTTCCATAGTCCCATTTCCTGCTTCCATTTCCATTCTGTCACTCACCATTTTACCTATGCTTGTTTGTATGTGTGTTTAGATTAGTTACGTTTATGATTTAGTTAATAAAACTTGTGCACAATACATATTTGGTTCTGATTCTCTGCTTGCAACAAAGTTTACTTTACGATTTAGATTTTGACTACAGGCTCTTAGTAGTACTGTACAATAAGAAAGACATTTCCCTCCCCCGGAAATGAATATTTCTTAGAATTAATAAACAGTTAACGCTGTGTTCACGGGACGAACAGGTGGGTTGACTGTAATATTAATTTTACTACATTAAGTTAATTCTATAAACTGATCCAAATATTCATAATCAATTATAACAAGTTATGATTGATTATTAATATTTCTTTGAGCTAACTCGTTACATGTATTATGTGGCTCAAGCTGGTATCCTTTGCTTGTAATCTCCAGCCAATATGCTTGCCCGCTCTCTCTACCGCTAACATTTAAATGGTCTGTTTCAGTATCTGGTGCAGTTTTCTCTCTGACACCTTCCTCTTCCCCAGCACCACGTGTCTAGATCTGCTCATAGGGCATATTATGTATGTATATTTGTACAGCTGCAGAAGAGGTCTGAAATGCTCACTGAAGCATATGTGTGTATGACTTAGCAGTCTCTGTATTTGTTTTGAAGCAGCAAAAGCAAATTTATAGTGTACCAGGAACAAATAACTACACTACTTTGAGCAGATATACTGAGGTCTTTATACAAGGTCAGAGAGAGAGATTATTTTATTCAGAGGGAGCAGTGTCACAATTATCCACTGAAGGAGAGGTGAGATGAACCCATGTGTAGTTTTATTTAACCGAAAGTAAAAGAGCAGTAAAGATTTTAAACACAAGACCAAGTTATTTTACTTGTTGAAATTTCGATTACGCCACCCTTGGGAATTTCACCCAGGTAAATGTTAACAATACCCTAAAATTGGTACTAGGTCACACAGGTTCGACTCTCTTATAAAAGATTGTAGGCAATTTTCACTTAATTTATTATAGTAATGATTCTACAGCATGACTTCGACCAGTGTTTAAATAAGAACATCTGTATAATAATAAACAAACCTAAACATTTTGTACTGGTTCACTTAGACACACTCAAACCTCATGAAATTTTATAACGGTGACATGCTTCATGCCGCAATGCATTCTGGGAGCCACTGATGAGTTTTATATGATGCACCCAGAATGCATTGTGCCATGAAGCATGTCACCATTATTGAGATGGTTTTAAAACTTACTGTACACAGATTTTGTTTTTTATATTAAATGCTCCAGATTTTCTGATTAAAACGCTGCAGGATCTCATGCTGTAGAATCCCTGGATTATTATAATCATGTAAAATTGATACCAGAGACTAGTCCCTGAATGAAATCAGGCCACTACATTATGATAATAACTTTATTATCAACATGTAGCTAACATGATCATATTTTCTCTTGCTATAACAAACACTTACAGCGGACAGAGAAAAACTAACATTAAATAGTCAAGGCCAAAGAACCCAACTAAAGCAAACACTGACCTCCACAATGGTGACCAAACCAAACTATTACTTTCAAACAACTCTTTTAAGATGTTCAGTCCTGTGTCTGCTGGGAAACTTCCCGCTAAAACTTTAGAATGTTAGGGGATAATGTTCTATCAATGTTATCACTAAACATGTTTAAAATGTTTTTAGAGAGTGTTATCCTACCTTTTAGGAGAACATTCGGGTAAAAAAAATAAAAAAAATTAGCTACAGAAAACATTACAAGTACATAACATAATAGTCTCAAAACATTCATAGACCAATACAATTTCTAGCTGGGATGAGCTCATATTGTGGCCATAGTATGAGCACACAACCTTTTAGCCTTTTAGTTGGTAGTTTGCAGATCAGACAGAAGTTGTCGGCGATTCTTTCTTTTGTAAAGTCAATGTGAAACCTCCTGTCGCCGATCCATCGCGCAGTGTGAACACAGCAGCAACTGAATGTTTCCCCAGATAGTTGAGCAATGTGAAAAGAACAGTGACCAAAATTATCTAAAAATCACTACTTGAAAATTGTGCAGTGTTTGCTAACGCCTGTTCGCCTGTCTACCTGCAAACACACTGTGACTTCTAATGGGAAACCGTTGCGAAAGTTTGAATGAGTGAGTTCAGCACGCTTCCATTCATATCCGCTTCGCAGGGTGTGGTTCTCAATGAAAATCTCCCTCGTCAAAGTCCATTGGCTTGTTTTGTTTACACTTGAAGGTGATTGGGCTCTCAGGCAAGATCCCAATTCGTCAGTCACTGATGTAACGTCGAGCGTGACTGACTGACTGACTGACTTTCTCAAAAATGTTCTGAGGGCAGAAAGGAAAATGAATGGTTTACAGCTTCAACCATTGAAACTGAAGCAAGGGCGGGGTCAAGACGTTTGAACGTGTGGTGCAAGGAATTGAGGAATAGTCAGAATACAAGACAGATGTTCGTGGGAGAATGCATTTATTGCAAGGTAAGTGAATTTACTAAATATTTTGTTAAAATTCAGCATCTTCTAACGTTTACTAAGATAATTAGCGAACATTAAAAATGTATTTTATGCATTTTGATTCGACTGTTTCAATAGACGACAACAACAAAGCTGACAAGCTGTTCTCAGGGTGTCCGCAGATCCTTAAAAAGTCTTAAATTAGATTTTTAAAATTTAAGGCCATAAAAAGTCTTAAAGTCCGCGTGAACCGGAAGTTGCAAACGACTTTTCTCCAGTGCTGTGACGTATTTCCCAGTGAAAAGGAATATTGAACAGAGGGCAGGGTTTTACTCTAGCGCTCCTCCTCTCCATCTCTCGCTCATAGCAGACTAACGATTTGAGGGCATTTTCAGATTTTGATTAAAGATTATGAAGCCAAAAAAATTTTTTGTGTGGATTGACTTGCATGGATGAATTGTTCAGCACAAAACGATCAATTTAGGCGAACAAAGTAAATATGGTCAATTTTGATTTCATGTGGACTTTAAAAAGTCTTATTTTTACTTATGAAAGGTCTTAAATTTTCAATGGCAATTTGACTTAGACATATCTAAATGTTTTCCAAATTAGAACTATCTAATTAGCGTACTTTTTTATTTATTATTCTTTCTTTGTGGATTTGCATGTTCACATGACATCCCAGCAAACACAGAACGTTGGCACAACGTAGCCAACCTTCTAACAATGTTTTAACAACATGGCCAAAAGGTTGCTATAACTACGTTGTGTGGTGAAGTTGTTACAGCGTTGTCACAATGTTGACATTAAACCATCGTTCAGGGCCATTGCTTAAGGTTGTGCCTAGGGTGTCTTGACAACCACTGGACTACATACTGTACTCGTCACAGCCCTGAAGCGGGAAAATCAGCCTTTTAAATTCCAACCACCTGTTGTTGGGCTCATTGTGTTCTCATTCATCATCGAGCAAGGATACGTGAGTATTGCGTTTAGCCTAACAGTTACCCCAGCTATCAAACACAACCTACAGCTTTAATTTCTAATGTGATGCATGAAGCATCGCTCGCACTGTTTAGTTTTTCCGCTATTTAGTCTCATTCGTTTCTTTGCTCCTCTGGATTTGTGGATGTTTCCCCGGTGACACCTGCTCGGCTACTGTCTGCCATACAGACCCGGTTTTGTTCATTAAATGTTCTGATCTGCCTTTGCTTTTCATGTTTTATTTATTATACTTAAAATAAATGTGTATTTGTTTATTTATTTCTTTTTTTTTCACAAATGTATGACTTTTGGAAGTGCAATTTGATTATATGCAATTTTAATAAAGTTGAATTAACGAAACCTTCTGTCATTTTTACTCTTCAAAGTGTAGGCTACACTTGCAGGTGTTGATAGCCCCATTAAATAATATAGATAAACAATAAACGATAAAAAGTATATAATTATCTAACAAAATACACCATATAAAAATATTGTCAGAACGTCGTCTCTCAGTTGCTGAATGTCGCGCAACAACGTTGCTACAGCCCTGTCGCGTCTTACAATTCTACATTGTTACAATGTTGCGAGCACGTATACAGCGACGTTGCCATAGCAGAAATGCAACGTGCCAGAGACGTTGCCACAACGTAAATATGTTTGCTGGGATTACGCGTCACATTTGCCGCAGCATTACGTCCGTTTCCTGCACGTGAAACAGGAGGAGAGAAGGAGAGGCGAGTTGGTAAATGTCAGTTCAATTGTAAGTTCAATCTTTATGTGCGTAGTGGTGTGCGATGTGTATTGTCTGTTATGATATTGTAATCACTGTTTTAACGATGTACGAGGCACTGCGAGTTGACATCGCTTTTGTCTCTCGTGCTTTCACTGCTTGATGTGTGCAATTATAGGTATGTTCCCAAATGACTTTTTGTCTTATATTTATATCATATTATGTTGTTATCATAGGCCTACAATATCACATCAGCAAGAGTTCTGTTTTCCCGTGCACAATTGCAAACGTGATATTTATTTTATATAACAGTTAAATTAACAATAAATTAACATTGTGAGTTACATTTTATAAACAACATTGTCAATATTGTTTGTTTTCCCTTTATTTCGCTGACGAGAATTTCAAAATGAAGCCATAGCAGAGTCTCAATGCAACAGACACAGATGGTTTTTTTGACTGGAATCCGCGTTTTGAACGAATCAATTTAATGATTCAATGAACAATCACTTGCTTCCCGAATGAATCCCTGAGACCCGCAGTGACGGATTAATTGACAGCTGCTGTCAGACTCTAAAATGGAGAGTGACTCACAGGGTCACAGAGTTCAGAGATTCAGGTCAAATGATTGTGAAATAATAATTATGTTAGAACACAACCAACACCATCAGATCACCTTTTCTCTTTGTTCATCTGGCTGTTATAACTCAGGTACAGCAGCCAAACAAAATCTAAAGTCAATGATTTAAGGTCAAGAGCCCAACTAAAACAAACACTGATCTCCATAACGGTGACTTAAAATTACGGTTTTCTCCTTCGGTGATTCTGCTTGTTAACATCAGGTGTCTTCAATGTTGGCAATAAAAAAAAAATTGTTTAAAAAAAATTGTAAATTTTACTCATTTTAAATGGTTAACTTTTAAGGAATTAATTTGATTACTTATAACTTAATTCTAATTTGTTAAATTTAATTAATAATATTGCTTGTAATCTGTTGCCATAATTTTATTGATTAGATATAGCGTATTCATTTTTACAGTGTACAGCATTCATTCATTCATCACATTTGTCATTATTCTAACAATGTTTTAGAAATCTGAAACACCTGCCAGAACAGCAGTCGACACGTAACAGTCAGATGGATTACCTAACATAATTGAAGGTTGACCAGCATAAACACACAGGACATCGTAGTAACCTAAACCCCATCGCTAAAATGCAGTCTTCATTTGATTGTTTTAATTGTCTGCGAGCAAAAATAAAAGGCTAAACTACTGATAGCATACAAGTCTAAACTAACTACTGATCGTTAGCTAACGCTATATTGGGTGCCATTAGCAAAAGCTACATATACTACATACCTTCATAATTATGCATAAATGAGGAGGCGTAAAACTTAAATCCCTTGTCTAGCAGAGTACTCGGGGCTCTGGACGTCTGTTTGGCAATACGGTGTACATTGGAAATTGATATTAGGGGTAGCTCCTGCAAACACCAGCTAGAAGGCTGTCATTACTACGCTGTGTTTACCTCAGTAGCTGACGGCCGGAAGTAGTTAAACCGTTTTTTAGAACCCGGAAGAATGTTGCGCATAACCCCTATATGAGCTTCAGTGTGTGCACAGTGCGGTTACACTTTTAGCTCACTGTGAATATGGAGAGATCATTGTGAGATAGGGTGACCAGACGTCCCGAAAAATTCGTGACAGTCCTGAAATCTAAACTGTTGTCCCGAATCCCGAATCTGGCCCTAATTGTCCCGAAAATTATACTAAAGCAAAATCTTGAGTAGTTATTGTCTGATAAACATTAAAAACTGATTGCGGAGGTTGAGTCATCCTGCAACCAGCCCCCGCCGGTTGCTCATTGGCTGCAGAATATTTTTTGTTTCTTTTTTTGAAGTTCTAAAAAAAATACCGTAGGCGCGAATTTAGATATGCATTGATAAGCTCATTTTCATTCATTCCGTTGGCATGGCTGGTGTACCGGAACCCCAACACGCTGCTAAAAAGCAAAAACGCCTCTGCAGGTTACCGGTAGGAGTGGGTGGAGAAGTATCCATGGATTGCCACAGCCTTAAGCGATGAAAGTAAAGCGTTCTGCAAAGTGTGTAGGAAAGAGTTTGGTGTTTCTCACGGAGGGGAGGCAGATGTTAGGCTGCATGCTAGCAGCAAACTACACTGTACCAACACCGCGATAGTACAGACCAACACGTTGGTCTCGTCCTTCTTTAAGAAGCAGGATGATTCCATGTATAATAAAATAGCTGCTGCTGAGCTGACCTCGTGTTCCACTGTGTGGCCCACCAACAATCATACAGATCGCTTGACTGTGCGATGAAGTTAACACCAAAACTGTACTCTGATTCGGCTATAGCTAAACTCATCACCTGCGGTCACACAAAAGCACTGGTCACAAATGTCCTGGCACCCCTCGCATCTGACTTCTCCCAGAGCCTCAAGTCAAAATACATATTCTTTTCCATTGCAACAGATGCCTCTAATAAAGGCAGTGTGAAAATATTCCCGATCTCTGTGAGATTCTGGACTCCTGAGCAGGGCATCCAGAACAGAGTTCTTGCTTTCTTTGAACAGGCAGCCGAGAGCACAGATGCTGTCACTGACACCTTACTGAATAAATTTAAGGAACACAAACTCAGCATCCATAACATCTCGGCATACTCGGCTGACAATGCGGCAGTGAATTACGGCAGAAAACGTACTCGGTTACTAACGTAACCTCGGTTCTCTCTAGAAGAGGGAACGAGTACTGCGTCTTAGCTAAGACGCTGCAGGAAAAGTCTCTTTTCACGAAATACTGAAGCAAAAAATTCTCCTTAATTTTGTAATATTGTAAAGCGCATTTGCAGCAGCATACAGCCATAGGCGAGACGGCTCGCTCGCTCATTGGCTGCTCTGCGGCAACTGCATAAGCCTATCGAGTGAGGGCTGATGCAACATCAGACCAATGATGTCACTTGCCACTTCCCGCCGAAACGGGCGTGGCCTAGCCCTATAAAGGTAGCTCGAAAAGGCTGACTCACTTGATTTATTTCATCGCCGAAGCGAACCAGAGTGAATCGTACGCACGGCGGGGAACGCAGGTACTCGTTCCCTCTTCTAGAGAGAACCGAGGTTACGTTAGTAACCGAGTACGTTCTCTTACGAGAGTTCTCTCGTACTGCGTCTTAGCTAAGACGCTGCGGGAACCCAATGTAAAACGCTGTGCGTGCAGGGATGAAACACCAATAAACCTGGACGCGAAGCACAGGATTTACAGTGCACAATCACTAGAGGGACTCACAGAGAGTCCTAGAACAGGAGGGGGAACCCTCCGTCCCCATATATAGCAGCGTCCGCAGACGCGATAATATGACATCACATAGTCAAGGCAAGAGCCTGACTAATGTGGGAATGTGGGTCTTACGCAATACTGCCCATATGACAGTCGGCAGCGCGCTGCGCTTGCAATCTCAGTGTTCCAATCAGACTACTGATTCAGCTACACCGACAACAGCTTAGCCTGTAAGGCGGGAACCTCTAGGTTATAAAACCTGATAAATGTAGACGGCGAGGCCCAACCTGCCACCATACATATATCCTGTAAGGATATCCCACTAGACCAGGCCCACGACGAGGCGACGCCTCTCGTGGAGTGCGCTCTGACACCCAGTGGGCACTGAAGACCCCTGGAAGTGTAAGGTAACGCTATGGCGTCAACTATCCATCTGGATAGGCTTTGTTTCGAAACAGCCATTCCCTTGGAACGTCCACTGAACGAGACAAACAGCTGCTCAGTCTGTCTGAAGACAGCAGAGCGAGACACATAAGCTCTTAAAGCCCTAACAGGGCAAAGAGAACTTAAGTCTCCTTCCTCTTCCGACACCGGCAGGGCAGACAGGGAAATAACCTGAGCCCGAAACGGTGTGTTGAGGGATTTTGGCACATAACCGTGCCTAGGTTTGAGTATGACTCCTGAGTCATTAGGCCCAAACTCGAAGCACGTCGGGCTCACCGAGAGCGCGTGCAGGTCACCTATGCGCTTCACTGAAGCGAGAGCCAGCAAGAACACTGTCTTAAATGACAGATGTTTGAGGCTAATCGTCTGGATGGGCTCGAAAGGGGAACCTTTCATGGCCTCCAAAACCGTAGAGAGGTCCCATACAGGGACTGAGGGAGGTCTGGGAGGATTCAGCCTCCTAGCTCCCCTGAAGAAGCAGATGACCAAATCGTTCCTTCCTATTGACTGACCGAGCGTTGTTTCAGAGAACGCTGCGATAGCCGCCACATAAACTTTGAGCGTGGAGGGGGCTCTGCCCTTATCCAACAACTCCTGTAGGAAGGAGAGAACCTCCGTCACCTCACAATCGAGGGGTGAACATCCCCGAGCTGTGCACCAGCTGGAGAATACCGACCACTTTGAAGCATAGGGCCGTCGAGTCGACGGAGCTCTAGCCTGAGTGATAGTATTTAGCACTCCCACTGAGAGATCAGCGGGTAACCGTTGAGCGCCCACACGTGGAGGGACCACAACTCTGGTCGAGGGTGCCAAATCGAGCCTCTGGCCTGCGAGAGGGGGTCCCTCCTCAACGGCACTGGCCACGGGGCAGTGTCTGCTAACTGCATCAAATCTGGAAACCATGGTTGGTTCTTCCAAAGTGGTGCTACAAGCAGCACTGAGCATTTCGTTTCCCTCACCCGTTCTATCACCTGAGGAAGGAGGGAGACGGGGGGAAAAGCATAGAGCGGACAGCGAGGCCACCTTTGGGACAGCGCGCTTTCATTCTTGGAAAAGAACGCGGGGCAGTGAGCATTTTCGTGGGACGCGAAGAGGTCCACTTCCGCTCTGCCAAATCTCTCCCACAGCAGCTGGACTGTTTGTGGGTGTAAGGACCATTCGCTCGTGGGAATGTTGTTTCTGGACAGTCTGTCTGGACCCAGATTCTGTAGCCCAGGCACATGAACTGCTCTCAGCGAGCGCAAGTTGTGCTGAGCCCAAACCAGGAGGCGTTCCGCCAACCTGTACAGGTCTCGGGATCTGAGACCGCCCTGGTGATTTATGTAGGACACCACAGACATGTTGTCCGAACGGACTAAGACGTGATGGTCCTTGATTCGGGGACGAAAGCGCGTCAGCGCGTTTTCCACTGCCAGCATTTCCAGACAGTTTATATGTCGGAGCTTTTCTCGTTCTGACCACAGGCCAAAGAACGGTCTGCCCTCGAGCAGCGCTCCCCATCCCGAGGTGGAGGCGTCCGTCGACACCACTTTCACTCTTGAGGAAGTCCCCAGGCTTACACCTGATTGGTACCAGTCATTCGCTGTCCAAGGTTTTAGAGCTGTAACACAGCTCTGATTGACCTTGAGACACAGCCGACCGGATATCCATGCTCTGCGCGGTACCCGCGCTTTCAGCCAGAACTGCAAGGGGCGCATGCGGAGCAGGCCCAACTGAAGAACTGGTGATGCTGAGGCCATGAGACCTAGCATCTTCTGAAATTCCCTGAGCGGGAAGGTCGCGCCGCAGTGGAGAGAGCTCGCTGCGCGCTGGACATAGACTGTGAGTCCAGAACTATACCCAAAAACGGGATCGTTTGACTGGGGTTCAGTGAACTCTTCGTCCAGTTGACTCTGAGACCAAGTTTCTCGAGGTGATCGAGTAAAATGGCCCTGTGCTCCACAAGCTCTGATCGTGATTGAGCCAGAATCAGCCAGTCGTCCAAATAGTTCAGCACTCGCATGCCTCTGAGTCTGAGAGGAGCGAGCGCTGCGTCCATGCACCTCGTAAATGTACGAGGCGCCAGGGACAGGCCGAACGGCAGGACTGTTATACTGGTATGTCTGGCCCTCGAAGGCGAATCTCAAGTATTGCCTGTGACATGACGCTATCTGTATTTGAAAATACGCGTCCTTCAGACCTATTGACATGAACCAGCCTCCTCTGCGAATATGCGCGAGGATTTTCCTGGTTGTAAGCATTCTGAAACTGCGTTTCGCTAATGCTTCGTTCAGCTGTCTTAGATCCAGTATGGGTCTGAAACCCCCGTCTTTCTTGCCAGACAGTATCTGCTGTATAGCCCCCCTTCGCTTTGAGCTTGAGATACAGGCTCTATAGCCCCTTTGCTCATCAGTTTTGATATTTTGGCACGAAGTAGGTGTGCTACTTCTGAATTCATCGTAGTTTCGACGCGCGCTGTGAAGCGGGGAGGGCGTCGACAAAACTGTAGCGAGTAGCCTGTCTTTATAATGTCTAGCACCCATTCCGAAACCTCTGGGCGACAGAGGTGCTTCGGCGTGCTGTAACGTAGGCGTTATGCCTGTGACATTCGAGGCGGGGAGCGCGCTGATCACAGCGGGCAGAACGCTCGTCCTCGACCCCACTACGGTGCTTAACCGAGAGAGGGAGGGCTGAGCGAGTCTCGTGGGACTCGTTGTCTGTGAGTAAGTGTGGGCGGGAAGCGGGCACATTTACTGCTTTTGACGCGCTGTCTGCCTGAGCAGAGCGAGCGTGCACAGGTTTCGTTTTACAGAAACCACGTGACACGTGTGACATAGTGTTTGTGGCACTGGGGAATGTGCACATTTACTATGTTGGGTGCGCGATCGACCTGAGTCAAATTTATGGGTGCGAGCCCCGTGTGAGGGGCTGTGCTTGTGTGTAGCGATGGGCACTGGGCAGTGGGCATCAGCACTACATTTATAGCACCATCGGCCGTGGCCGGGACACCAGAAAATACATCCATATGGGATATTTCTGGGTAGCCGTAAAATGGCTTTTGTGTGCAGGCAAACAGGCACGGGTTGTACCACGTGGTCGTCGGCTGCAAAATACATATCTGCAGTCGCCTCTCAGGGCACTGGCAGAGCGATTTGTATTTGGCGGCATAAAAACTTTTTGCCATCAGACCTGGGAATCGAACCCAGGTCGCCCACGCGAAAGCCTTAGAATCTACCACTGGACCACAGTGGAAGACACACTGACTTTCAGTTAAACGCGAGTATTTGTTTGCAAGCATGCGGGTAGCATAACATGCAATATCGACATTTTCAGACGCACTCGACCTCGCCACGGTGTTTAACCGAGTGAGGGAGGGCTGGGCGAGTCCCGTAGGACATGTAATGTCTGTGAGTGAATGTGGGCTCGGAAGAGCGGACACATTTACTGCACTGAGCGCACTGTCTGCCTGAGCAGAGCGAATGCGGACAGGCTGCTTTTATAGAAAAACCATGAGGCATGCAGAACATAGTGTTTGTGGGCACCAGCAGCGGGCACGTTACTATGTTGTGAGCGCGATCGACCTGAGTCGATACTATGAGCGCGGGCCCTGTATGAAGGGCTGTGCTTGTGTGTAGGGATGGGCACTAGACAGTGGGCATCTTCTCTACACATATAGCACCATCGGCAGTGGCCGGAACACCAGAAATACATCCCAATGGGATTTTTCTAGGTAGCCGTAGAACGGCTTTCGTGTGCAGACAAGCGGGCACGGGTTGTACCACGTGCTCGTCGGCTGCAAAAATTCACATCTGCAGTCGCCTTTCAGGGGACTGATAGAGCGAATTGTATGTGACGGCATAAATTTTTCTGCCGTCGGACCTGGGAATCAAACCCAGGTCGACTGCGCGAAAGGCTATGAAACTACCACTGGACCACAGAGGAAGACACATAGTCTTTCAGTTACCGCGAGTATTAACCACACTAGCGTTTGTTGCAGGCATGCGTGTAGCACAACATGCAATACTGACATTTTCAGACGCCTGAAAAGTGTCAGAATGTGAGAAGAGTGGATATCGCCCGGTTTCAGCGGGGCTAAAACACTCCATTCTCTTTTCGCCAGTGACGCACGGGAACTGTAGAAACGGTGTTCGGTTGCAGGCAAGCGGGTACTACGCGCTTGCTGGCTGCAAAAATGCACCTCTGCAGTCGCCCCCGGGGGACTGACAGAGCGGAGCATTGGCGGCATAAATATATGCCGCAAGACCGGGAAACGAACTCCGGTCTCCCATGCGAAAAACCTATCATTCCACCACTGAGCCACAGGGGGATACAGGCTTTTGGTATGCGTTGAGCGTCAACATGTATTCTTTGGCGTTTGCAAATGACATTTCCAGTCGCCGACAGGGAACTGGGAAATGTAAGAGAAAAGAGGCCAGTAACTACGAACACACTTTTCTCCTTTCGCCGGTGAATGACGCGCAGAGGCAGGGTAGTTTTTCTTGTAACGTAAAGAAAAACTAACCCCGACCGTCCGCTTCCAGGAGGAGCAGCCTCGGAGAAGGATGCCAGGTGAGTCCTCAGAGTCACCATAGGCAATCGGCTCGGAGTGAGGGCGGTCGCCGTCAGTGAGCGCGAGAGCTGCGAGATCCTCTAGGAAAGGGGGGCGTCTTGAAAAAGACGCCCGGCTCTTTTAGTGTAAAATGTACATACATAATACACATTATACACAGAATATATATAGAAGGATATAGGCGCCGGAATGCGCAGCAGGTACGGCAGTGGAAGGCGGCGCTGGCCAGCGGCTTCAAGTGGCTCGTCCCGCTGAAGTGCTTCTCAGATGACGCGTTGCTTCTCTCGTGATCCAACGATGCGTGAGCTTCGCTGAAGAGATGAAAAATCAAGTGAGTCAGCCTTTTCGAGCTACCTTTATAGGGCTAGGCCACGCCCGTTTCGGCGGGAAGTGGCAAGGAGGGCGCGAAGCGCCCTCATTGGTCTGATGTTGCATCAGCCCTCGCTCGATAGGCTTATGCAGTTGCCGCAGAGCAGCCAATGAGCGAGCGAGCCGTCTCGCCTATGGCTGTATGCTGCTGCAAATGCGCTTTACAATATTATAAAATTAAGGATAATTTTTTGCTTCAGTATTTCGTGAAAAGAGACTTTTCCCGCAGCGTCTTAGCTAAGACGCAGTACGAGAGAACTCTCGTAAGAGAACACTCCATTTACCAAAATCTAAAAAAAAATCAACAGCAAGATCCTGCCCGCAAACTGCCCAACTCACATTATACACAATGCCGTTAAACGTGCCAGCAATGCACTGCAAACAGATGTGGAGACTATTGTTATAAAATCATTCAACCATTTTAGCTGTTCTGCCAAGAGAGTTTCCACCCTCAAAGAAATGTTTGAATTTGCTGACATGGAGTACCATACACTGGTGCGCAACGTCCCGACACAATGGTTGAGCCTGCTCCCTGCAATTGACAGACTTATCAACACCTGGCCAGCTGTGCGGTGCTACTTGTCGCTGGGAGAGGAGGAGTGCCCCGTGTCCTCTGGGATGCGCTCCGGGGTAACGAGCATGGAGAGGAAGACGAATGCAGCGAGTTGGAGGTCACTCTCTTCTTCTTGCAAAATACTTTAAAGATGTTCACTGGTGCTGTGCTGAGTCTTGAGAGTGACAGTCTCACCTCAGTTGAAGTGTATGCGCTGATGAACGGCCTCCGAACCAAACTGCAGCAGCGCAAAAAAGATGCTTTTTTCGGAGCAAAAGTTGACCGTGTCCTCCTCTCCTACGTTAATCTTAGGGTTGACAGGCTCAAGAGAGAATTCACGAGTTTCTATGATACCGCGGAGCAATACCTTGAGAAATGATTCAATTTCTCCAAAACTGGGCACCTGTTCAACATCCAGTGTTTCAATCTAAAGGAAAAGCAAGAAATCAGCTACCAGAAATTAACCACAGCTGTATCTGCCCTTCAGATGGAGGATGAGCTTGACCTGGATGAGCTCTACAACAAGAGCTGTGTTCTGAAAGAGATATTGCCTCATCTGGAGATACACAGTCACCCTGTAGGTGAGCTTTGGGCCCAAGCACTCAGGAGCAGGTCTGCGTTCCCACAGTATGCCAAGCTACCGTCTTTAATTTTGAGCATCCCCGTGAGCAATGCATACTCAGAATGGGTGTTTTCAATTATTAAAGGTGCCTGGACCTTTAATAATTGAAGACCTTTAACCATAGAAACTGGTGCCTGGAAGGTGCTCATTTAACCTGGTCCGCAGCGAAATCAAAGTAAAAATGAATTTGGTGATGAGTTGTGCAGAGTTCCATAAATACATCCTGGGAAAGACAGGAGTGCTGGAAACAGTGAAAACCTCCGCGAAATATGCTGATGTCGGGCCTCCACAACCTAGGTAGGCTATAGCTGTGTGAATTTATAGTTTTATTGTTTCTATTCATTTATCTAATTAATCTATATGCACAAAGACAATACGACCTTTTTGTCCCCTTTTTGTTTTAAGCATTGATGAAGAGAGCGCAAGTTGCTGCAGCTGCAAGGACAGTGATGCACGCGTAAAGGAGTGATTGATTGTTCGCGGCACTGTGTACAAAAAAATACTTCACTACACAATTATTTAGTTATTTTCGTTTAAGCTTATTAGCGTTAGGCTATACTGAAAGGTCTGATTTACGCACTGTTACTTACAACAGTCATTGTTTTGTTCTTTTTCACAATGACATTTGAGTTCATGATTTTAATGTTGTTTTTTTGTGGCAGACTAAAGACTAATGACAGACTGTTGATCTTTGAATAAAAATATGTTTGGTTCAGGTTTGAAATTCATTATCTTTTATTATAGGCTACGCAGTCTAATATCATAGAAGCCCCCCATTCCGTCACACAGTTACACTTTTTAAGTATACTTAAATGTATACTTTTATAAACTAAAAGGTGGGCCAATTAAGTCCCAAGTATTATTGAAACAGTACACTTATGGCGCGTTTCCACCGAGTGGTACGGTACGGTACGGTACGGGTCGGTACGGGTCGGGTCTGTTAACCATGATTTGGCTAGCGTTTCCACCGCCAACAGTACCCTTACTTGATAGGCGTGGTGTATTCCAGAAAGTAGTGATAACGTCACTTGATAGGCGTGGTGTATGACGGAAAGTAGCTTGACGTCATTCGATCGCGCGGGAAGAGGAAAGTTCACCGCAAACAACAATGGAGGACATACAGCAGATCCTATTCTTGCTTCTCGGTGTGTGGCTGTTTATCTCAAGGAAGAGACAATATTTGTTTGAGCAAAGGCTACATGCTGCAAGGAAAAACACAGCGGAAAAATACAGGGGAATTCGGGAAATTTTAAGGAGCTGGGACGAGACAGACAACCGCGCGAGTAAAGACAAGGCAAATGACACCAAAGTTCCCTCTCTGGTGCAGTATATTAGATATTTTAACAAATTTATATATTCTATCGTGTCCAAGGGTAACTCTTACAATGTTTATAATACTTTATATAATACTTTATGTATTTTTTCATCCGGCGTATGATAGTTGCACTTTTAATTAAATGACCCACCATCACAGCGACATTGTATTAATCTTAACTTTTTTGTTTGTTTGTTTTCTAGATACTCAATCTGGTGCAAAATCAGCGCCGCAGACCAACCATTTGGACTTTCAGCCGCTCAAATGACTGGTGGGATGTGATCGTTCCAGGATTCACACACACACAGTGGTTGAACAACTTCAGGATGTCTGAAGAAACATTTATATTCCTTTGTGCCATGGTGCATCCAGCAATGGAAAAGCAGGACACAAACTACAGAGAGTGTGTTCCCCTTAAGAAAAGAGTTGCCATTGCACTATGGAAGCTTGCAACCAACAGCGACTACAGAAGTATTGGCCATCTTTTTGGAGTCAGCAGAACAACAGTGTGTCGGTGCGTCCAGGAATTCTGCAAGGCCGCTAGCATGTTGTTAGTTCCAGAACAGATATGTTTCCCTGACCAGCAGAAGTTCAAAGAGATGGCAGCCTACTTTGAGAACCGGTGGGGGCTTCCACAGTGTGTTGGTGCCATTGATGGGTCACACATACCCATAATAGCCCCAAAGGAGTACCACTGCGATTACTTTAATAGAAAAGGCTGGCATTCCATCATCCTGCAAGGAGTAGTTGACGGAAAAGGACTATTTTGGAGTGCATATGCAGGAATGGCTGGAAGTTTGCATGATGCTCGGGTTCTGAGACTATCTACATTGTGGGAGTTGGTCGAGCGTGGAAGCCTCTACCCAGCTTGCACCAGGAACATCAGTGGGGTGAATGCTGGCTTTTATGTGCTAGGAGACTCTGCCTACCCTTTGCAGAATTGGCTCCTAAAACCATTCCCTGACAATGGCCGGCTGACAGCAGAACAACTGACCTACAACAAAAAAGTGTGCAGGGCTCGGGTGGTGGTAGAAAATGCTTTTGGGAGACTCAAAGGAAGGTGGCGGTGCCTTATGAAGAGGAATGACAGCGACATCGAACTGGTGAAGTCCATGGTGTTGACTTGTTGTGCTCTGCACAATCTTTGTGAAAGGCATGGAGAGGATTACCAGCACGAATGGGATACACCTGTTGCTGCAGAGCCTGTGGTGCCACTGGCACAGGGTGCAGAGGAGGAGGGCAGGGATGTACGCGAGGGTCTGATGCGTTATTTGAACAGTTAAATCTGTTGTACAGATAGCAAAGGCACACCTGTGTAAACGCTAAGTTTTGATTTTATGGACATGAATAAATCCTTTTTACTTTTACCCTGCCTCTTCATATTTTGTGAAATATTTTTGCCGCTGCCTCTTATGTAGATGGTGTTTAAACATGAGGTATAATTCATTTTGGGTAACTATATCAAATGGCCAATCTGGTAACGCTTAAGATAATACTGCGCAAGTACACATAATTTACAGCATACCTTTTGGTAATTATAGAGTGTGTACATGTAATTATAGGGGAACAATTTATAATATTTGGTGAATAAAGGAGTAACAACCATGAAAAATACAAATAAAATGCAGTATTTCATAACTAAGCTACCCAACTAAGGGCTAATTATTTTAATATTACATGGTATGTAGCTTATGACCTATTATGCTAAAAAACATGGAAAATTACAAATAATTTATGCAGTAATTCATGATTACAGCCCGGAAAGTACTGCGTAAGTACACCGAATTTACAGCGTACCTTTCTGTAATTATTGTACATACTTTATAAGTACACGTGTAATTATAAGGGAACAATTTATAATATTTATAATATTAATTTATAATATTTGGGGTAAAGGACTTATTACTCTGCAATACCTTTGACTGTAAAAATAAATAAATTCAGATTTTGTTTGCAATAAATGTAAAGTAACACATTGCTAACTATTTTGTATTTAAGGCAAGCATAATCTCCCAAATGGCCATTATGGCCAAGGTAGCAAACAATAGATGTCATTGACACCAGATGACAGGAACATTAATAAAACGACCTCAATTTATAGAATGGGTAAGGGAGGAATTGTGTGAGATGGCCATTGAACACAGGACACATGAGGTAATGAAAAAGTACTTTAATTTAAAAAGTCAAACAAATGCTATTGACAAAAAAATGAGCTGTGCGACAGAAAAAAGGTTTTGTAAACAAGTGCAAACAAAAATTAAAAGTGCAAACAAAGTAAATGAGTGCAAACAAAAAACTAAATAAGTCCAAAAAAATTAAACAAGTCCAAAAAAGTAAACAAGTCTAAAGTGCTGTGTGCAAAAGAGCACAAGTGGCTGGATCATGGCACAGGGTTGGGGCGACTACTCAACGCCTGCACCAGCTGACTGAGCGTGCCGAGGAAGGCCTGATTGAAGCTTGCAGACTGCTCCATGTGTTGGCGAGTTAGTTCAGCCTCATGCCGCCTTGCCTCACGTGCATCCTCCAGCATAAGTTCGAAGCGCCGGTCACGGCGTTCCTCCATCCTCTCCAACCACTCCTGCTGCTTCTCATCAGCTGCCTGCATCTCAACCAGGGCCGCATGAACATCCTGTTGCCCCCTTTTCCTCTTGCCTGGAATGCAAAAGAGACAGGAATGTTGGTTTGTTTAGCGAAGCATTTTGATCCTTGTGATTTGAGCCAACCAATATTATGGGGAGATATCTACAGTACTACAATACAATGTCTAAATTGGACATGTATATATTAACATATGACGATAATGAACTCGTGATACAATATTGCGATACTCCACGACATATGATAAAAGGTAAAAAAAAAAAAATTATTGTCGATTAAAATGAAAACTTGGATATTACATTGTGGGTTTAAATGGATAGGCTTGGACTTGGTGCTTGTAACCCAAGGACAATGGTGACACCAGAATAAAAATATTCATGATTCTGAAGCTGAAAATACTGAATTATTTTAGACGAATATTCTTAACGTTCTGGTAATAAGACATTTGCCATTATGAGGACCACAAATATTCCCCCATTGCATTAGTATACATCATAAGCAACATTATATAGTAATTTAATGTAGTACTGACACTCTGAAAACATGAATTTTTTCTCACACAGTAATTTTTATTTTGGGAGAACTATCCATGATACATATTGTCAACATCCACAATACGTATTGTTGCGCTTTTGTATTGCGAAATATATTATGGCACGATATATTGTTACACCTCTAGTATATATTATTACAGTATTATACATTTCTTTTCACTCTGGTGTTCATGTCTTACCGATTGTAATACGCCGAGGTTCACTCGAAGTTGATGGAGCAGATTCTGGTGGTGGTGTCGGGGTTGATGTCCTGGCAGGCGAACTTGAGCTTTCAAGGGTGGAAATCTCATCAAGTGCCTCCATTTCCTCCTGACCGCTAGGATGCTCAACTGAAAATTTACAAAAGTCACGTTAATAACACAAACGGCAACAATGCGGTTGAGATAAATACAGAACATACAACGTAGTAGGACTGAGTGGGTAGCCAAACAAAGCATTTTTACTTTGTATAATGTACATAAGTATTTTTTTTTTCAAGTATCTATAATTTTATAAGAGTAACTTTTATTGCACTACATTCCAAAGCATAATATTGTACTTTTTACCCCACAACATTACTGTACTGTTTAAGCCTATTGAATGTGGACATTTTCACCTTGCTCTGATATTTCATAATAATTTTCAGACGGAGTTCTTACTCTTTCCTTAAGCTATATCATTGGACCCATCTCTCTTTAATATATATTTAGTAGAATATGTTTAGTAATAAAACAGTTGTATTTTATTAGGGTATCTGTAGGCTACAAGTAACGTTACTGGACATGTACTCCGTCCACCACAGGCTAATAAACTAACGTTAGCGTTTTGCTAGCTTGCAAATGATCGGTTGATACCACACTGGCTGGCTGACAGACAAACAACAGACTTGCACAAAAGTTGTGCATTGAACGTAAGCTTTCCCGTGATCGATGTATACTAACGTTATATTTCACAATTACAAACTTACCGGGAGGCTCCATCATCGACTCCAGCAACGAGGTAGCCGTATCGATGCCTCCTTCTCGTCCCAAACTCGCCGGTCTGTGCCCGTAGATGGCGTCCATCATTTCTAGCCACTTCCAATTTTTTCTGTGAACACCACTCCGGCTGTTGTGGTCTTTCACCTTACGATAGTCACTCCGCAGTTTCTTGCATTTAATGCGGCACTGCTCGGACGTCCGCTGGTAACCCTCGACAGCCATCCTCTCAGAAACATGCTGAAAAACCTTTTCGTTTCTCACCATGCCATCGAGTTCCCTTTGCACCCTTTCTTCACCGATGATACCCAAGAAGGTCTGCACCTCCTGGGTCGACCACGGTAAAGTTATGCTGCGCGGCGACATTGTTGCGACGGTGTTGTAATTTAAAAATGGCGCCTCGTGTGTTGTGTCTTTCCCCTTGCGGCACGCGCAAATGACGATTCTCTGTCAACCAATCAACGTTCTGCAGTGAGTCTAGCTCCACCCTTTAGTACCGTTCCACTGTGCTAGGTACCCCAACGGAAGGGTACCCAAAAAGTGGTACGGTACGGTTCGGCTTTTTGGTACCATTCTCAACTTTTGGCAGTGGAAACGCAAATAAAAGGGTACCGACCCGACCCGTACCGTACCGTACCGTACCACTCGGTGGAAACGCGCCATTACAAGTATACTTCTCGTACATTAGTATTGGTATACTTACTTCATAGAGTATTCTTCTTTTTTTTTCCTACAATGTTTTTTATTGATTTTCCAATAAAACAAACAATAACCAAATAACAAAAATGATATCACCAAAAGGAAAATAAGTTACAAAAACATTCCAAATATGTTGATCAAAGCAGCAGTAATTAAAATAAAACAAAACAGAACAAAAATATGTCACACTCAAAACATTAATACCTGCACCCTCTTATTTCTTAAGGAAATCAATTAAAGGTGCCCACATCTTTTCAAATTGCTGTGCTTTACCCCTTGTAATGTACGTTAACTTCTCTAAAGTAACACACATTGCCATCTCCTTGATCCAAGAGTGTTCAGAAGATATTTTCAGTCTCTTTCCAACTCAAAGCAACCATCCTCCTGGCCGGCAGGAGGCCAAAGTCGATAAGAGTCCTCTGATTGTTATTGATAGAAAGATGATCTGGGTATATCCCCAGAATACAAAGTTTTGCAATGCACGGTATTTGGGTTTTTGTGATGTTACTTAGGGTACAAACAACCATTTTCCAAAAAGTTACCAATTTAGGGCTGTCCCATACACAGTGAATTAAAGTTCCCTTCTCAATTAAACATTTCACACATTTGTCTGGAATGTCCGGGGACCATTTGTTAAGCATTTCAGGGATTATGTATGTCCTCATCAACCATTTTTGTTGCAATAGCTTAATTCTTGTATTAATCGTTTGTATTTGAGCTTTTAAGCATGCTTTTGACCACTCAGTTTCCTCGATATCCTCTTTAATATCCAAACTCCAAGCCCTCATTCTATCTTTACTGGATTCCTTATCATATGAGATAAGTGTAGCATATAATATAGAAATTTGCCGTTTCCCATGTTCATGCTTTATCATAATATTCTCCAGACAGGACAGCGGCGGCTCCCGAAGGGCATCACAATGCTTTGATGAAATAAAATGTTTCAATTGTAAGTACTTAAAAAAATGTTTTTGAGGAATTGAATATTTCAGACTCAGGTCATTAAATGTTAACAAAATGCCTTTGTCATATAAATCTCCAATTTTTTGCACACCTCTACCAGCCCAAACCTTAAAACCGCCGTCTGCCCTGCCCGGAGTGAACTGTGCATTACTCCAAATAGGAGAGAACTGAGAAATAGGAGGTGTATCACCAATATGTTTGTGAGCTTTGAACCATATATCAATGCAATGGTATTCTTTAGGAAAGGATTTGTTGTTTGTTTTTTTAAGGTCTTTGGATCTGATGAATATAAGTATAACCTTAATGGGAGCTTAGATACTGTTTGTTCAATAGAAACCCAGGCTGGAGGAGACTGTGTGAGGAAGTAAAACATAGCACATCGAAGTTGAGCGGCCCAGTAGTACCACTGTAAATTCGGCATCTGTAAGCCACCCCTGTCATATGGAAGATACAGTAGTCTAAGCCTAAGTCTAGATTTTCTATTGTTCCAGATAAACCTACAAAGAATCTTGTTAATTTCCTTAAAAAAATGTTTTGGCAGTGGGAGTGTCTGAAACAGGTATAAAAATTTCGGCAGAGTTACCATCTTAATCAAATTAATTCGGCCAATCATTGATATGGGCATTGTTGTCCATTTTTCAATTGATTCACGTACTTCACCCATTAGCGGATCATAATTTGCTTTAACAATTTTATTAATTTGGGGGGTAATCTTAACTCCAAGATATGTAAATCCTTCTCTTGCATTAAAAAATGGGATCTTATGACTGGGTTACTCCTTTCCTCCTTGTTCAAGAAGAGTATGGAAGATTTTGTGTCATTAATATTATATCCCGAAAACTTACCAAACCTATTAATTAATTGTAATATTGCTGGTATGCTAGTTGATAATTTGGACAAGAAAAGTATCACATCATCTGCGTATAGCGATATGCTATGTTCTTGGTCTCCAATAGTAATTCCTGACAGATTTGCTTCATTTCGAATAGATATGGCTAGCGGCTCAATGGCCAGAACAAACAATAATGGGGACAGAGGGCAGCCCTGATGGGTTGATCTTTCTAGAGTTATTTGGCTTGATAAATTGTTATTAGTCCTTACACATGCCACAGGGCCAGTGTATAGTAACTGTATCCATTTTAAAAACTTTCCCCCAATTCCATATCTCGGTAATACATTGAACAAATAGGGCCACTCCTATTCTATCAAATGCCTGTCTTGCATCTAAAGACAATAGTGCATTGTCTCTGGCATTATTATTACAGTCAATTATATTAAGGACTCGTCTAATGTTATGAAAGCCCTGACGGCTCCTTACAAATCCATTCTGATCATTATGCACTAAAAAAGGGACGTGTGGGTCTAGTCTTTTAGCAAGAACTTTACATAATATTTTTGTGTCCACTCCCATGAGACTAATTGGCCTATATGATGAGCAATCAGTTGATGCTTTACCAGGTTTTAAAGTTGGAGGTAGGTTACCAATATCAAATGATTCATTAAACATATTCAAAAGCGGAGTTAACAACTGCTTCTTGGAAAGTTTTGTAAAATTCTATAGGCAAGCCGTCAGGCCCAGGAACTTTACCTGAATTTACGCTTTTTATGGCTTGCAATAATTCTTGTTCAGTTATATCATTATCCAATTCCTTCCTGACCTCCTCAGTGAGTACTTGAAATTGAAGATGGTCAAGAAAAGCATCTCGATCAACAAAGTCGGCAGAATCTTCTGATCTATACAATGATTGATAAAAGTCTTTGAATGCATTATTAATATTGTAACGGTCACCAGCTGGAGTGCCCTTGAGTGCCACCAGAGGGCACTCCACATCAGACTATCATTATTCACTCACAACTACATTTCCCATAATTCACTGCCCGGACTCATCATCCCTGATTATCACATTCACCTGTGTCTCATTATATAGTTTAATTCACCCCATATAAGCCTGGTTCACTTCGTCATTCCCTGTGAAGTCTTGTTTGTGTCACACTGCATTTCTGAGCGTTTATCCTGTGTTTTGTTTATCTGGTTTTTGATCTTGGACTGTTTCCTCATTTGTATGATTGTTATCTGCCTGGCCTGACTTGGACTGTTCTTGGACTTTTGATTATTGCTGCCTGCCCTGAATTCTGCCTGTTATCTGGATTACCCTTGCTGTTTGATCTACATTGCTCTGTTTGACCCCGCCTGTACGACCTTCCTTATTAAAAGCTGCATTTGGATCCTCTACTCTCGTGTCTTGGAGCAGTTACGTGACAGAAGACTTCGCCAACATGGATCCAGCAGTGAGACTTATGCGTCTCTGTCAAGGAGATCGATCAATGGAGGATTATGTAATTTACTTTTTGGAGCTGGCTCACCTGACCTGCATGGAAGAGGTATGCTTAATGATATTTTTTCGGGGAGGATTATCTGAGCCGCTCGGTTCAAGCATGCCTCTGCACAATCCTCATTGGACTCTTGGACAGTATATGAACTTGGCCCTGCAATTGAGCGATTCAGCTTTTACTGTGGGTTTGGCGGACAAGGAGCCCCGCAACCCCACAGTACCTGCCAAGTCTGAGTCCGTCCACGTCAGCCCTGCCGAGCCTGCGCTCCACGTCAGTCCTGCCGAGCCAGAGCCTCACGTCAGTCCTGCCGAGTCAGAGCTTCACGACGTCACGTCTGCCGATCCAGAGACTGTTCACGTCACGTCTGCCGATCCAGAGACTGTTCACGTCACGTCTGCCGATCCAGAGACTGTTCACGTCACTTCTGCCGATCCAGAGACTGTTCACGTCACGCTCGACGAACCAGTGTCTCCGGACAATATGGTCTCCGCCGAGCCAGTGTCTCAGGACAATATGGTCTCCGCCGAGCCAGTGTCTCAGGACAAGATGGTTGCTGCCGAGCCAGTGTCTCAGGACAAGATGGTCTCCGCCGAGCCAGTGTCTTCGGACAAGATGGCAGCCGCTGAGCCAGTGTCTCCGGATGAGATGGCCGCTGCCACGTCGCCTGAGCCCTCAGCAGAGATGGCCGCCGACACGCCTGAACCTGAGCCCTCAGCAGAGATGGCCGCCGACACGCCTGAACCTGAGCCCTCAGCAGAGATGGCCGCCGACACGCCTGAACCTGAGCCCTCAGCAGAGATGGCCACCGACACGCCTGAACCTGAGCCCTCAACTGAGATAACCGCTGCCACGGTGTCTGTTCCTGTCCCTGAGCCGGTGTCTGTTCCTGTTCCTGAGCCGGTGTCTGTTCCTGTTCCGGTGTCTGTTCCTCTGCCCTGGCCGCCCGAAGGGTCTGCTCCGCCCTGGTCGCCTGCACAGCCTGCTCCGCCCTGGTCGCCTGCACAGCCTGCTCCGCCTGCTCCGCCCTGGGCTTCCGCCCTGCAGCACTCTTCAGGTCCTCTTCCGCTGCACGGCCTGGTCCGCCATCCCGCCCTCGGGTCCGCCTCCGCTCCACCTCCCTCCTGGAGAATTTTCTGAGCGTCTGGAATCCGCTCCTTAAAGGGGGGGCTATGTAACGGTCACCAGCTGGAGTGCCCTTGAGTGCCACCAGAGGGCACTCCACATCAGACTATCATTATTCACTCACAACTACATTTCCCATAATTCACTGCCCGGACTCATCCCTGATTATCACATTCACCTGTGTCTCATTATATAGTTTAGTTCACCCCATATAAGCCTGGTTCACCTCATCATTCCCTGCGAAGTCTTGTGTGTCACACTGCATTTCTGAGTGTTTAGCCTGTGTTTTGTTTATCTGGTTTTTGATCTTGGACTGTTTCCTCATTTGTATGATTGTTATCTGCCTGGCCTGACTTGGACTGTTCTTGGACTTTTGATTATTGCTGCCTGCCCCGAATTCTGCCTGTTATCTGGATTACCCTTGCTGTTTGATCTACATTGCTCTGTCTGCTCTGTTTGACCCCGCCTGTACGACCTTCCTTATTAAAAGCTGCATTTGGATCCTCTACTCTCGTGTCTTGGAGCAGTTACGTGACAAATATCATGTGGATCATTTGTGATCCCACCTGATTGTGTGGTTATGCCATTAATGGCTCTTTCAGATTCTATTTTTTTTTAATTCTCCATGCTAACAATTTACCGGCCTTTTCCCCCTGATCATAAAAAGCTTGGTTTAACCACAGTAGACTTTTTGCTGCCTTATCACTTGTAAGCTTGTTGTATTGCGCTCTTAGAACTAGTAATTGTTTTTGTTTGCCATAATCCTCATGCTTATTTATGTCTATTTCTAATGATTTTATTTGTTTCTCTAATTTAACCATTTCTGACTTTTGTTTCTTGCTTCTAGTGCTTGTGAAACTGATAATTTCCCCTCTAATGTATGCTTTAAACGCTTCCCATCTAATTGATGCATTAGTTTGATCAGTATTAATTTCAAAATAAATGTCAATCTTCTTTTCAACATATTTAACAAACTCTGGATTTTGGAGCCACCATACCTGCATACGCCAGTTAGTGGGAGATATTTTTAGCTTGTCAAAAAAAATAGATAAGGAAATGGGCGAATGGTCACTTATAACTATACAATCATACCAACAATTTTTGATTTTTTTTATACCAATTCTTGAGATACTAAAAAATAATCAATACGTGATCTAGATTTATGTATCCCTGAGTAACAGGAGTATTCCAGTTTACCTGGGTTAAGTTTCCTCCATATCTCTGTCAAATTCAAGTCAGTCATATATTGTATTATGATTTTCCTAGATTGAGATTTTTGGGGATCATATTTTGTTGATCGATCTACCAGAGGGTCCAAAGTACAATTAAAGTCCCCACCTATTATGTTTAGGCCGTGTAAAGACGATAAAGTTAAAAAGAAATTTTCAAAAAATTTGGGTTTGTCTTCATTAGGTCCGTAGATGCTAGCCAGATTTAATGCAATAGAAAGTATATTACCCTGAGCAATAACAAACCTTCCTTGAGGGTCTTCAACAATATTAGTAAGTTGAAAAGGAATTGTCTTATGGATAAGAATTAGAACGCCTCGAGCATAATTATTATACGTTGCGTGTACAACTTGACCAGGCCATCTTCGTCGTACATGTTTGATTTCAGAAATTGTAAGATGGACTTCCTGAAGAAAAAGTATTTTAGAATGCAAGTTTTTAAGCCTGTTCATAACCTGTTTCAATTTAGTTAACTTATTGAGTCCCCGGACATTCCAACTTGTAAATCTCAAATCAGACAATTTAGAATTTTCCATAATGCTTTAAGAACAAAATAACTATCCATACTGAGTGTGACATACAAATTAAAACAAGTTAAAAAATAAAAATAAAAAAATTAACCAATTAGAACAAGTCCCCTTAATCCTTGAGATCCCATTCCCTTCCCTTACTTAAACAACCTATGTAAGGGCAGTGCCAATCCACACCAACGAGGAGTGGCAAAAACTGGGTAGGTACACTTCTCAGACAGCCCACCCAGTTCGTCCCCGCAACTCCGCATTTCACCATCTCTAGTGCCAAACGACTCAACCATATACCAAAAATTAAATTGCACAAGCCTACTTGGTGCGTAACAAAAAGTGTCCACCAGATATGGTAATTAGAGTCCACGTACAGAAAAAAAAAAGAAAGAAAAAAAAAAAATATATATATATATATATATATATATATATATATATATAAAGTGCAACTATTATATAAAAAATAAAGAAATTACAAAATATATATATTGCACCTTTTTGTCCTCAAGTGAAGTCCAGTACGGTTACCTACATTCCGTGGCCGTATTTAAATTACAAATCTAGCTCTATAGGAAGTCCTCAGCTTCTTCAGGTGTGGAGAAAAGAATTATTTTCCCCTCGTGAAGAATCCTCATCTTGCAAGGATGTAATTGAAATCCCCTAAAGGATCCAGTCTCAATGAACTTTTTCTTCACTGCGTTGAATGGACTCCGTGTCTTCATGGTTTCCGCTGAGAAGTCTTGTGCAAAGAAGATCTTGTGGTTCTCGTGGGTGATCACACGCTTTTTGTCTGTTTGAAACACAAACTCCCGATCTTGAAATAGTGAAAAACGAATGATTACCGCTCTGCTCTGACCCGGCCTCGGTTTCGCCAAAATGCTGTGTGCTCGTTCCAAGACGAAGGTTCTAGAGGTATCAAGACCCAGCCAGATCGGTAGCATGTGTTGAATGAACTCCACCATGGGTCGAGTTTTTTCCGCTGACTCTGGTAGTCCCACAAGCCTCAAATTCTTGCGTCTCCCGCGATTCTCCAAGTCCTCCGTCTTTGACTCCAAATAAGCAATGCGTTTTACAGCATCAGTCAGCTGCAGTTTCACCCTTTCTATGTCATCTTCGGCGGTCCCTATCCGGTCCTCAGCCTCCGTTAGCCGCTTATCATTAGCAATGATATCCGCTTTTAGATCAGCAAAACTTCTCTGCACAGCAGCAACAGAGCCATTCATCTCAGTTATACGTTTCTCCACATTGTCAAGCTTATTCCCAAAGTCATCCACAGCACTTATCTTTGTGTTAATCGAAGAAACAGTGGTACGTAGAGACTGCAGCTCACTTAGCAGGTCGGCCTGTTGTGCATCGGCTATGTTGTTAGCAGCATCCGCGGCTAACACATTCGTGGTAGTTGTTCTGTTTCTTTGTGAGCCGCGTGGTTTTGGTCCAACCCCACAGTCTTCAATGGTCGATTGTTTAGACATCGTGCTGACCCGGTTTTAAGCATGAATAAGTCGGATTTTCAAGATTTTTAAAAATATACTTGAACTTTACTAAGGTATAGCCTACTTAATAAAATGACCTTGAATTATATTTATTTTTTTATAAGGGATATATACTGTGTATATATATGGCATAAGTGAAAACCTGTGGCTGGTTCTATTCCAACATGGGAATAGTTTACAGACTCATGGGAACACGGCATAGTGTATTTAGAGACCATGATTTCATGTCATGCTTTCATTTCACTCTTACATGTAAGAAAAAGAATTATGATAGTTAAACAATAGTTATGATAGTTATCGAGAGCACAGGTTAATGTATGAAAGGCCTAATTGAACATAACATCATATCTTGTATCTTTATGTTTATATAATGAAACATTCACTTAACATCTGACTTGTAAAGGTCAGCTTGATTTTTTTTTCTCTCTTCACAGCAACAAAGTACAACAAAGAAACCTCACAAATAAGGTAAAATTAAGTGTTTTCTAATCCTTTCATAATGATAATAGATGAAAAGCACATTCACTTGGCATTTTAATTCATATTGTGAAAGTGAAATCACTGAATAACATAATTGTGAGCAATACTGTAGAATTTTATTATTTATCACTCTCAAATGTAGCACAGCCTACTGGACATACATGGAAAAATGGTTTAGTTTTTATCTTTAGTCATTAATTCCTTTTTTTTTTTTTTTTTTTTAACAGCATGAAGAATCTTTCTGCACAAAATATTTCATTCACAGACTTCAATCTGATTGGTTTCTATAGCCTAGGAGAATGGAGGCCTTTTTTATTTATCCCTTTCTTTCTGATGTTTTTACTATCACAGCAAATTCTATTCTCATATATTTAATCATATGTCAAAAGTCTCTGCATTCTCCTATGTATGTACTAATAGGTTTAATGGCTGTTGTAGACTTGATCTTGCCTGTATTTTTTGTACCTAACATGCTTCTTAGCTTTTTATTTAATTGGAGTGGGATATCTCTAACAGGTTGTTTGATACAAATGTTTTGCATTCATTTTGTTGGCTCATTTCACTCCACTTTGCTTTTTTGGATGGCACTGGACCGTTACTTTGCAATATGCAAACCACTTTACTATCATAAATACATGGAAATCTCTAACTTTCTAAAGTTTATTGTTGTCCCATTAATCAGAAATGGACTTCTGAATATCACCATGGTCTCTCTGGCTGGAAAACGTACTCGGTTACCTAATGTAACCTCGGTTCTCTCTAGAAGAGGGAACGAGTATTGCGTAAGTTGCTTACGCATCGGGAAAGTCTTCTTTCTTCGAGATCTGAAGCCAAAAATTATCCTTAATTTTGTATTCATTGTCAACGCAGTGCGGCAGCCGGCAGACCATGGCAGGCTGTATGAGCGTGCTCATTGGCTGCTCAGCGGCAACTGCTTAAGCCTACCAGTGAGCCCTGAGTGACGTCACATCCAATGAGGGCGCTTCGCGCCCTCCACACCCCTCTAACCGTCTAGATGGGTGTGGCCAGTGTGTATATAGGCAGGGCTCACAGGCTGAAATTCTGGTTTTCGTAGTCTGAAGCGCAAAAGCTTGTGGCGCGTCACGGCAGGTTACGCAATACTCGTTCCCTCTTCTAGAGAGAACCGAGGTTACATTAGGTAACCGAGTACGTTCTCTTACGAGAGGTTCTCTCGTATTGCGTAAGTTGCTTACGCATCGGGAACCCCTTGTCAACGCCGTGCGCGCCGAGCATCCAGCACATGAATCCCAGGGAGACCGGGGAAAAAATAACGCTGAAAACAGGTGGCCGGTCGGAGAAACGGGCCAACACATGTACAAAGCACTTCACTTCGTAGATAGATAGAGCAGCACAGCCGGTCTATACATATCAATGTAAATAGTGCGGCCGGCAGTGCGGGCCCACACAGTACATAAGCACATATTAGGGAAAGAAATAGAGCGGTTTCGCAGTCTATTTGTTGGGAGAATAATCCCAGCGCGACAGAGTGTAGGGCGGGCGGCCAGCAGCGGGGGCCAGCACCAGTACACAAGCGCGTAACGGGGAATAAAGGAACAGAGCGGCACAGCCGGTCTGAGCACAAAATACTCCTTCCCTTGGTGCCATACCAGAAATATCACCAGTATGTGAACGTAGTCTGCGCATAATCGACTGGGCAGAGCATACATGCCACTTATACTGATAATAGTTTAGCCTGCAAGGCAGGAACTTCCAGGTTATAAAACCTCACGAATGTCGATGGGGAGGCCCAGCCCGCTGCCATACAAATATCGTGAATAGAAATTCCGCTGGACCAGGCCCACGAAGAGGCCATGCCTCTAGTGGAGTGGGCTCTGATACCCAAAGGGCACTGCAGGTGTTTGGAGGCGTAAGCTGCTGCAATCGCGTCCACTATCCACCTGGACAGGCTCTGTTTCGAGGCGGCGAGACCCTTGGTGCATCCGCCAAAAGAAACGAAGAGCTGCTCGGAACGCCTGAAAGCGGCGGAGCGCGTGATGTAAACTCTCAGCGCCCTAACAGAGCATAGGAGGTTGTCACTGTCCCCGTTATCGGATGCTGGCAGAGCCGAAAGGGAGATGATTTGTGCCCTAAAGGGGGTTCCAATCGCTTTGGGGATGTAACCGTGTCTCGGTCTGAGAATGACCTTTGAGTCATTTGGTCCGAACTCAAGACATGCAGGGCTAACAGATAGCGCGTGCAGATCCCCCACGCGTTTTACTGAAGACAGAGCTATCAGAAAAACGGTTTTGAGCGAAAGGTACTTTGGATCCACGGATTCAAGTGGTTCAAAGGGAAAAGCCTTCAGGGCCTCCAGGACCAAGGACAGATCCCAGATAGGAACCGAGGGGGGCCGCAGGGGGTTCATCCGTCTAGCTCCTCTGAGGAAACGGATAATAAGCTCGTTCCTTCCTATTGCCCGGCTGCGCGTCGTCTCAGCGAACGCTGCGATAGCCGCCACATACACTTTGAGCGTGGAAGGGGACCTGCCCTTATCCAACAGCTCCTGTAGGAAGGAGAGCACTCGCGGGACCCCACATGTACGTGGATCGAAGCTCTTGGTAGCGCACCATTTAGAGAACACTGACCATTTAGATGCATAGAGCCATCTCGTGGAGGGAGCTCTAGACTGTGTGATCGTGTTCACAACCCCTTCTGGCAGGTCAACGTGTATCCGTTGATTATCCCATGCATGCAGAGACCATCGCTCCGGATGGGGATGCCAGATTGATCCACCGGCTTGAGAGAGGAGATCCTTTCTCACCGGGATCGGCCATGGGGGTGAGTGCGACAGCCTCACTAGCTCTGGGTACCAGACTTGGTTCTCCCAACGCGGGGCTATGAGAAGCACTGGGTGGTGCGTTTCCCTGATCCTCGCTATGACCTGTGGTAACAGGGAGATCGGAGGGAAAGCGTACAGCGGGAGGCTGGGCCAGGTTTGGGACAGCGCGTCCTCGCTTTGAGAAAAATATCAGGCAGTGAGCGTTGTCTTTCGACGCAAAGAGGTCAACCTCCGCTCGCCGAATAGGCGCCAGAGGAACTGGACTGTCTGAGGGTGCAGGGACCATTCTCCCGGGGGAATAATGTCTCTGGACAGTCTGTCTGGGCCGACATTCAAATAGCCCGGCACGTGCACGGCTCTCAGCGAGCGCAACGAGCGGTGAGCCCACACGAGAAGGCGTTCTGTCAGGTTGCACAGGTTCCTGGACCTGACACCGCCCTGTCGGTTCACATAGGACACCACGGACATGTTGTGACATGTCGACCGCTATCATCTCCAAACAATTTATGTGGAGGCGTTTCTCTTGGTCTGACCACAGGCCAAAGACCGGTTTGCCCTCGAAAAGAGCGCCCCAACCTGAGGTGGAAGCGTCCGTCGAGATAACTTTGCGGTGTGAGACGGCTCCCATTGTCACTCCCCGCTGGTACCAGTCGGCCGCTAACCAGGGCTTCAGTGCCCCAGGTTTTCCAGGTGGCTGAGAAGCACTGTTCTGTGGGCGATGAGTTCGGCCTCTGACTGTGCTAGAATCAGCCAATCGTCCGGATAGTTCAAAATTCGCATCCCCTGACCTCTCAGGGGAGCGAGAGCCGTGTCCATGTACTTCGTGAATGTACGGGGTGCCAAAGACAGGCCGAACGGCAGGACGGTGTATTGATATACCTGACTGTCGAAGGCGAATCTCAAGAATGGCCTGTGACGGGGTATTATCTGGATCTGAAAGTATGCGTCCTTTAGATCGAGAGAGATAAACCAGTCCCTCGGGCGAATTTGCGCGAGGATCTGCCTGGTTGTGAGCATTTTGAACGATCTTCTCATAAGAGCTTTGTTCAAATATCTCAGATCCAAAATCGGTCTGAGAGCTCCGTCCTTCTTGGGAACGAGGAAATATCGGCTGTAAAAGCCCGACTCGCTCATAGAAGGGGGAAACCGGTTCTATAGCCCCTTTGCACAGAAGTGTGGCTATTTCTGCTCGAAGTAGATGTGCTACTTCCCCATTCATTCTCGTCTCGGTACGCGCCCGAAAGCGCGGGGGGCGGCGAGCGAACTGCAGAGTATAGCCTAGTTTACTGTGCTTAGCACCCATTCTGATGCGCCTGGAAGAGCTTCCCACACTCTAGCGTGTGCAGCCAGGGGCAGAATGGCCTCCGGGCTCTGATCGCCGCGCATCGCGGGCTCGAGAGCTCGAAACGGAGGGGCGGGCGCAGCGCGCGCGCTCTCGGTGCTTAGATACGGCGGATCGCACACAGCGATAGCTGGCCGTTTTACACACAGTGTCCCGGTGGCTTTGGACGGGGAACATATAGTGTGAGGCGCGACGCGCGAGGGCGGCGTCGGGGGCGAAATGTTCGTTAGTATGTGTGAGCGCTCGAGGGCGGGCACAGAATTTACATTTAAAACATGACCGGTCGTGAGAGGCCGTGTGACAGAGCGGGCAGTGAGTAGGTGTGGGCACGGTGAGGTGGACACGTGACCTACTTTTAACACTCGAGCGGCTTCTGCCTACTTTATGAGAGTGGGCTCTGTGAGAGACACGGGATTTATAGTGCTTGTGTGCAGGGGTGAACACGGAAACGTGGGCACATTCACTGCATTTGAAACACATACGGCGTGAGCTGTGCAACCGGACATTATGCTCACTTGAGATTTCTCTGGGTCGCCGTGAGAACGGTGGTTGCGCGCAGGCGAGCGGGTAGATATACCGGTTCGTTGGCTGCGAGGTAAACATCTGCAGTAGCCGTGGCAACGGGGACTGACAGAGCGTGAAGCTTTGACGGTGGTCCAGCCGCAGCGGGACTTAACCGTCTTTTCTTCCCTCGTGTATAGACGCTCATAAATAAACGAGCACCATGTGGTGCGAGAGGCGGGTTCGCTTTCTGTATGTAAGAAAGGCTGGCCGCGAGCTCGGAGAAGCGAACAGTAAAAAATTGTATCTGCCGCGAGAGCTGGGCTCGAACACGGGTCTCTGGCGTTACAGCCTAAGATTCTGCCACTGGGCTACAGGGGAGAACACATTAGCTTTCGGTTAGCGCGAGCATATAAGAGTACGACCTCATGTTTGTTTGCAGTCGTGCGTGTATTAAAAACAGGCTCGTTTACTGCAATAGTAATCTTTCCAGCCGCCTGAACTTAAGAGGGGACTGAGAAATGTTTGAGAATTTGGCGGTTTGTCCGGCCACAGCGGGACGAAAGCACTCTCTCTCTCCTCTTTTCGCCGGTGAGTGAGGCGCGCGCGCTGAACGTTGCTCGTGACCGTCCGCTCTGTCATCCCTTGTGAACGGCGCAATCTGCGCGGTCCAACAAGAGGAAGTGCGGGTTTGCTTTCTGTATGTAAGAAAAACTGGCCGCGAGCTTGGAGAAGCGAACAGCATAAATTTTTATCTGCCGCGAGAGCCGGGATAGAACCCGGGACTCTGGCGCAAAAGCCTAAGATTCTGCCACTGAGCCACAGGGGAGAATACAATAGCTTTTGGTTATAACAGTGTCAGTCTTGTGACGGCGTTTGCTTGCAGGCGTGCGTGTATTTATAACAGGCTCGTATACTGCAATATGAACAATTCCAGTCGCCTGAACTTAAGAGGGGACTGAGAAATGTGTGAGAAATTGAGGTAGGTCCGTGCGAGGACGGAGTAGCTTTCTTGTAACGTAAAGAGAGCTCCAGGACCGTCCGTTTCTGCCATCCCTTGTGAGCGGCGCAGTTTGCGCGTCTCGAACAGAGGGAGAGGAAGCTCGCTCCGAGACAGCATAAATTTTTATCTGCCGCGAGAGCCGGGATCGAACCCGGGTCTCTGGCACAAAAGCCTAAGATTCTGCCACTGAGCCACAGGGGAGAATACAATAGCTTTTGGTCAGAGCGAGCATATAACAGCGTCAGTCTTGTGACGGCGTTTGCTTGCAGGCGTGCGTGTATTTATAACAGGCTCGTATACTGCAATATGAACAATTCCAGTCGCCTGAACTTAAGAGGGGACTGAGAAATGTGTGAGAAATTGAGGTAGGTCCGAGCGAGAACGGAGTAGCTTTCTTGTAACGTAAAGAGAGCTCCAGGACCGTCCGTTCCTGCCATCCCTTGTGAGCGGCGCAGTTTGCGCGGCTCGAACAGAGGGAGAGGAAGATCGCTCCGAGACCGTCCACTTCTGCCATCCCTTGTGAGCGGCGCAGTAGCGCGGCTCGAACAGAGGGAGGGTGTTTATCTCATTCGCCTCATCCCCTGACGCGGCGGTGGCGCGGGCGAGAGCCGGCGGTTGAGCGGCCGGGAGGGGGGGCGGAGAGAGCGAGAGAGAAGCTCGAGGGAGAGGTTCCGGCGAGCTCCTCAGTCATATCAGTCTGATCAGCGAGCACACACAGCAGTAATAAAAGGATATGTCGCCGGATAGCGTAGCAGGCACGGATGGCTGAAGGCGGCAAAGGCGGCCGGCTTCCTCAGGCGCTGTCCTAGGCTTGCTGGTCGCTGGTTTCAACGGCGGCGGCTCTCAAGATCCAGCGATGCGAAGAGCTTCGCTGAAGACAAGAAAATCAGAATTTCAGCCTGTGAGCCCTGCCTATATACACACTGGCCACACCCATCTAGACGGTTAGAGGGGTGTGGAGGGCGCGAAGCGCCCTCATTGGATGTGACGTCACTCAGGGCTCACTGGTAGGCTTAAGCAGTTGCCGCTGAGCAGCCAATGAGCACGCTCATACAGCCTGCCATGGTCTGCCGGCTGCCGCACTGCGTTGACAATGAATACAAAATTAAGGATAATTTTTAGCTTCAGATCTCGAAGAAAGAAGACTTTCCCGATGCGTAAGCAACTTACGCAATACGAGAGAACCTCTCGTAAGAGAACTGTCATTTTGTTTAACAAATGTGATTGATCACTGTTTTTGTGAACACATGGCATTGGTTCAGTTAGCATGTGGAGATATATCAATTAATAACTTAGTAGGACTTCTGTCTGCTTTCCTTATACCAACTGCAGATGTTATTCTCATTACTGCTTCCTATGCTGTGATTTTTACCTCTGTGTTTAAATCTGGGAAGGCCCACATGAAGGCCATAAACACCTGCATTACTCACATCATTGTTATGACATGTACTTTGATTTTTGCCCTGACTGCGTTTATGTCATACAGAATAAGAAATAATTTTTCTACCAGTAGTCGTGTATTTGTGAGCACAATGTACTTACTTTTTCCAAGTTGTTTTAACCCAATTGTTTATGGAGTGAGAACAAAAGAAATAAGACAAAGGTTTATTCAGTTTATTAGAGAAGTAAAAGTCTTTCCTTTGCAAAGAAATCCAATTTAAAAAAACATCAACAATATAATATGCTGATACTGTAACATTTTAAAAAGGATGTGCTTTGTTAAAGCTGTAGTTTAAAATGGCCATATAGGCCCTATTTGAAAATATGGGACTGAAAATATGTAGTTAATAAACATAAACATACTGTAAACACTGATGGTAATTTACAAGAATGATATCCTTGTTCACAATTTTTGAATCCAGAACTGAAAGAGTTACTGACGAATTCAATTAGCAAAAAAAAAAAAAACAGCATTCTCCATCAGCTTTTTTATTCCATTTATACTCTTTTCCTTGTAAGAGAAATACAACTAGTTACCTGTATTGTTTTTCTATTAGTGCCTACTTACTTGCAGTATACACACCTCTAAGAAGCCAATCTCTATGGAGTAAACAAATCTCACTACTACAATATCATAAAAATCAGGTATTCAACCATATAATCATTTTCAGTAATATAGCTTGTACCAAAGCTTAGAATCTGTAGTTATCTGTAATCATAATATGACATGTAAATTAAGCTTCATATGCAGATGAGAGTAAAAAAAAAAAAAAATAAATAAATAAATAAATATATATATATATATATATATATATACAGAAAAGTTATTTTGCTCCAGCAATACAGACTACTATCAGGAGAGGGAGACAATAATGTATGAGCTAATTGGAGAAGGAATAGCATGAACCTGCATATCTTTTTCTCATTACTGCTTTATTATTTCACTTAAAGCTAATTTTTATTATTATCATTATTATTATTATTATTATTATTATTATTATTATAAACCAGAAGGTGCTTTCTAGCAAAGCCTTGGTCATGGCATTTGACCCATTACCCAATTTGTTTTGTTATTTTATAAAATAACCTGTGTTATTTTGTTGACGCCATCAGTCATTTGTTTTAAAAAAATATAAATTTTCTTTTGACACTACATTTTTAGATTTCTAATCATGTCTTTCTGATAACATTTTTTTTTAAAGAATTCTATTTTATGCCTATGCTTAGATGCTTAAATGCTATTTTACTCGGTAATTTATTGCTAAAATGCAGTGTTGAAGTGCTCATTGACGCCCACTCCAGCTGGTGGTGGCCTAGGAAACCTCCTAGGTTGCCAATGCCTAGAAAAGGCCCTGCAATAATCTCATGTATGTAGTGACTGAGACAAATCAGACACAATTATTTGTTATATGTAACAAATAATCTTTAAAACTCACTCTGGGATCTATGGTCCCATTCCCCCAAAAAGGGCAAGAAGGGTCTTGGTAACCATGACTACGATCAGATAATTTGGTTTTATTGCTGTTAAAAATGTGGTCATGTGGTCAAGGCAGAGACCATAGGGAAGACAGAAACAGACCTCAAAACCGACTTTGCTGCATTCATTTATAGACAAACTGATCTATAAATGAACATTTGTGTGAATGATTTACTGTCTTGTGTAGTGTCTTTTAATTCTATTATTTTTTTGATACTGTGTATTTTATGATAGAGCCAAAAGTATACCCTCATTGATAAATATGCAGGTTCTGACAACTCTTGGTTTCCAATATTACAATAACAATAAACAAAAAAGAAAAAAATGCAACACAAAGAAACAGCAATTTACAGAGACTAAAATTTATACAACTCACAAAAACAAAACAGAAAGTATGCCAAATCGCAGGGCTGAAAAAATTCCCACACTGATGGATGTGCAGCAGCTGGCAACTCAGCCCCTCGTGCCTGTGACAGCATTCAAATGAAGTTTGAATAATTTGTTATTATTAATAGGCTATATATAAAGTCCAAATATTTTTATTTAACCACCAAGTTAGAATTACATTTTATGGAAAAACAGAATCCCCTCCTTGAACTGCCACCTTACCGTGGTGGACGGGTTTGAGTACCCGAATGACCCTAAGAGCTATGTTGTCCGGGGCTATATGCCCCTGGTAGGGTCTCCCAAGGCAAACAGGTCCTAGGTGACAGGTCAAACTGAGAGCGGTTCAAAAACCCTTTATGATGGACTTAAAATCAAGGACTGTGACGTCACCCGGCACGGCGCAGCCGGGGCCCCACCCTGGAGCCAGGCCCGGGGTTGGGGCTCGTATGTGAGCGCCTGGTGGCCGGGCCTCCCCCCATGGGGTTCAGCCGGGCTCAGCCCAAAGGAGCGACATGGGGCCACCTTCCCGTGGGCTCACCACCTGCAGGAGGAACCGTAAGGGGTCGGTGCTTACTGGATCGGGCGGCAGTCAAAGGTGGGGGCCTCGACAACCTGATCCCTGGACACGGAAACTAGCTCTAGGGACGTGGAACGTCACCTCGCTGGCGGGGAAGGAGCCTGAGATTGTGCATGAGGTTGAGAGGTACTGACTAGAGATAGTCGGGATCACCTCCACGCACGGCTTGGGCTCTGGAACCACACTCCTTGAGAGAGCATGGACTTTTTACCACTCTGGAGTTGCCCATGGTGAGTGGCGGCGGGCTGGTGTGGGTTTGCTCATAGCCCCCCAGCTCAGCCGCCATGTGTTGGGAGTTTACCCCGATGAATGAGAGGGTCGCTTCCCTGTGCATTCGGGTCGGGGATAGGTCTCTCACTGTCGTGTGCGCCTACGGGCCAAATGGCAGTGCAGAGTACCCAGCCTTCTTGGGGTCTCTGGAAGGGGTGCTGGAAATTGCTCCGACTGGGGACTCCATCGTTCTACTGGGGGACTTCAACGCCCATGTGGGCAGCGACAGTGACACCTGGAGGGGCGTGATTGGGAGGAATGGCCCCCCTTGATCTGAACCCGAGCGGTATTCTGTTATTGGACTTCTGTGCTAGTTACAGCTTGTCCATAACGAACACCATGTTCAAGCATAAGGGTGTCCATCAGTGCACGTGGCATCAGGACGCCCTAGGCCGGAGGTCGATGATCGACTTTGTGGTCGTTTCATCTGACCTCTGGCCGTATGTCTTGGACACTTGGTTGAAGAGAGGGGCGGAGCTGTCAACTGATCACCACCTGGTGGTGAGCTGGATCCGATAGTGGGGGAGGAAGCTGGACAGACTCGGCAGACCCAAACGTACTGTAAGGTCTCCTGTCAGAGAGATCTTCTACTCCCACCTCCGGCGGAGCTTCGACCGGATCCCGAGGGAGGCTGGAGATATTGGGTCCGAGTGGACCATGTTCTCCACCTCAATTGTCGACACGGCCGCTCGGTGCTGTGGTCATAAGGTCTCCGGTGTCCCCGAATCCCCGAACCCGGTAGTGGACACCAGAAGTAAGGGATGCCGTCAAGCTGAAGAAGGAGTCTTATCGGGCCTGGCTGGCTTGTGGGACTCCTGAGGCAGCTGACGGGTACCGGCAGGCCAAGCGGACTGCAGCCCTTTCAAACAAACTCTTTTAAGAGGTTCAGTCCTGTGTCTGCTGGGAAACTTCCCACTAAAACTTTAGAATGTTAGGGGATAATGTTCTATCAATGTTATCACTAAACATGTTTAAAATGTTTTAGAGAGTGTTATCCTACCTTTTAGGAGAACATTCTGGTAAAAAAAAAAAAATAATAATAATAATAATAATTTAGCTACAGAAAACATTATAAGAACATAACATAATAGTCTCAAAACATTCATAGAACAATAACATTTCTAGCTGGGATGAGCTGATATTGTGGCCATAGTATGAGCACACAACCTTTTAGTTTTAGTTTGCGGATCAGACAGAAGTTGTCTGCGATTATTTCTTTTGTAAAGTCAATGTGAAACCTCCTGTCGCGCATCCAGCAGATGGGAGTTTTACTTACTCAAAAATGCTCTGAGGGCAGAAAGGAAAATGATTGGTTTACAGCTTCAACCAAAGAAACTGAAGCAAGGGCGGGGTCAAGACGTTTGAACGTGCGGTGCGAAGGGATTGAGGAATAGTTGGAATACAAGACAGATGTTAGTGGGAGAACGCATTTATTGCAAGGTAAGTGAATTTACTATTAAATTTTTTTTAAATTCAACATTGTCTAATGTTTACTAAGATAATTAGCGAACATTAAAATTGATTGTATGCATTTTGATTCGACTGTTTCAAAAGTCGACAACAAAGCTGACAAGCTGTTCTGACACTGACAGTACTCAACCTGTCTTAGTTTGAAACTGGTGGACAAGAAGATACAGCATTCATTCATTCATCACATTTGTCATTATTCTAATATTCTAACAACAGATTTCTTCAGTTTTAGAAATCTGAAATACCTGCCAAAACAGCAGTCGACACATTAGACCTACAGTCAGATGGATTACCTAACATAATTGAAGGTTGACCAGCATAAACACACAGGACATCGTAGTAACTATACTGTTGGTACTATAACCCCATCGCTAAAATGCATTCTTCATTTGATTGTTTTAATCGTCTGCGAGCAAAAATAAAAGGCTAAACTACTGACAGTATACAAGTCTAAACTAACTACTGATAGTTAGCTAACGCTATATTGGGTGCCATTAGCAAAAGCTACATATACTACATACCTTCATAATTATGAATAAATGAGGAGGCATAAAACTTAAAGGGGATCTATTATGCCCCTTTTCACAAGATGTAAAATAAGTCTCTGATGTCCCCAGAGTGTGTATGTGAAGTTTTAGTTCAAAATAATTTAGATAATTTTTTGCAGCATGTTTAAATTGTCACTTTTTGGTGCTCAGAAAAACGCACTGTTTTAGTGTGTTGCCCTTTAAATGCAAATAAGCTGCTGCTGCACGGCACAGGGGGCGGGGCTTCATGAGCTTGCACTCAGTCTCAGGACAATTTCATCTCACGGAATGATGATAATATCAGAAACTCTCAACAGTGTTCATTTCGACCCAGAGTCGGACAATAATGCCTACAGAGTCAGAGTGCTGTATGGAGATGGAACAGATATAGTTTAGTTTAATTACGGTTATAACGTATTTGTCATCTGCTTGTATGTATCCACTATTAATAGCCTACAAGCCTGCTGTTTCGGACCAGGTCCGAATGATGATCAAAAATATACTAATGAGTTTAATAAAGTTTATTGTACATCACACAAAAGATGAAGCGTCAGTTTTACTCCAGAAAATCACCGTAAGAGCTGAGTAAACACAGTATAAGAAGTGTGTAAGTACATAAACAAATTTCGGTAGAATTGAGGGAGCATTTTCTTTAAAAACAAAATAATTCCACCTCGTCTTCAGCGGCTGCCTCAGATTTCGGGAGTAAATAGAGAGAGAGCTATGTGGATTAATACATCCAGCCACACAACACCTACAACGCTTGGGAGACATTCTCGTCAGTGCAACAATGGCGGACGTGTACAACTCACTGTGAACTCGATCAGGGCGGGTCTATGTTAAAACTGCAGTGTCTGTCAACACTCGTGGGCGGGGCCTGTGGCTTTAGTGACGTCACTAAAGCCGCATTCTGAAAACAGGTCGTTGCGAGACACTGCTGATGATTTATGGGGATTAATAAAAAAGGAGTGAGTGGATTTTTATCACTATTGGGTGGTTGTGTACACACACTGCCAACACACATTTATGTCCAAACAGCATGCAAAAGTGAATTTTGCATAATAGGTCCCCTTTAAATCCCTTGTCTAGCAGAGTACGACTGTTTGGCAATACGGTGTACACTGGAAATTGATATTAGGGGTAGCTCCTGCAAACACCAGCTAGAAGGTCACCATTACTACGCTGTGTTTACCTCAGTAGCTGACAGCCGGAAGTAGTTAAACCCGCTTTGTAGAACCCGGAAGAATGTTGCGCATAACCCCTATATGAGCTTCAGTGAGTGCACAGTGCGGTTACACTTTTAGCTCACTGTGAACTCACATTGTGATCATATGGAGAGATCACTGTGAGATCAACGCGTTGACTGGGTAATAAGCAGATTGTACGCGCGTTGTGGACCCGCCTATAGGTGCACATTACTAACACGATCTTTAAATAAGAAAAATAAGAAAAATACGAGGACGTAGAAATGATAACTGCGTCGCACTGAAACTAGCAAAAGACATTTGCGTTGCGCCTGGAGCTGCATTGCACCGGGTGTATGATAGGGCCCTTAGTTGTAAACTAGTTGTGCACTCAAAGTTTACTACAGTTACACTTTTTAAGTATACTTAAATTTATACTTTTATAAACTAAAAAGTGGGCCAATTAAGTCCCAAGTATTATTGAAACAGTACACTTACAAGTATACTTCTAGTACATTGATATTGGTATACTTACTTCATAGAGTATTCTTAAAAATATACTTGAACTTTACTAAGGTATAGCCTACTTAATAAAATGAACTTGAAGTATACTTATTTTTTTATAAGGGATATATACTGTGTATGTGTATAATGCATAAGTGAAAACCTGTGGCTGGTTCTATTCCAACATGGGAATAGTTTACAGACTCATGGGAACACGGCATAGTGTATTTAGAGACCATGATTTCATGTCACGCTTTCATTTCACTCTTACATGAAAGAAAAAGAATTATGATAGTTAAACAATAGTTATGATAGTTATAGAGAGCACAAGTTAATGCATCAAAGGCCTATGTAATTAAACACAACATCATATCTTTGTCTTTATATAATGAAACATTCACTGAACATCTAACTTGTAAAGGTCAGCTTGATTTTTTTCTCTCTTCACAGCAACAAAGTACAACAAAGAAGCCTCACAAAGAAGGTAAAATTAAGTGTATTCTAATCCTTTATGAATCCTTTATCTAATCCTAGATGAAAAGCACATTCACTCTGCATTTTAATTCATGTTGTGAAAGTGAAATTACTGAATAACATAATTTTGAGCAATACTGTAGAAGTTTTTTATTTATCACTCTCAAATGTAGCACAGCCTACTGGACATACATGGAAAAATGGTTTAGTTTTTATCTTTAGTCATTAATTCCTTTTTCTTTTTTTATGAACAGCATGAAGAATCTTTCTGCACAAAATATTTCATTCACAGACTTCAATCTGATTGGTTTCTACAGCCTAGGAGAATGGAGGCCTTTTTTATTTATCCCTTTCTTTCTGATGTTTTTATTGTCTATCACAGCAAATTCTATTCTCATATATTTAATCATATGTCAAAAGTCTCTGCATTCTCCTATGTATGTACTAATAGGTTTAATGGCTGTAGTAGACTTGATCTCGCCTGTATTTTTTGTACCTAACATGCTTCTTAGCTTTTTATTTAATTGGAGTGGGATATCTCTAACAGGTTGTTTGATACAAATGTTTTGCATTCATTATTTTGGAGCATTTCAGTCCACTTTGCTTTTTTGGATGGCACTGGACCGTTACTTTGCAATATGCAAACCGCTTTACTATCATAAATACATGGAAATCCCTAACTTTCTAAAGTTTATTGTTGTCCCATTATTCAGAAATGGACTTCTGAATATCACCATGGTCTCTCTGGCTGGAAAACTGTCATTTTGTTTAACAAATGTGATTGATCACTGTTTTTGTGAACACATGGCGTTGGTTCAGTTAGCATGTGGAGATATATCTATTAATAACTTAGTAGGACTTCTGTCTGCTTTCCTTATACCAACTGCAGATTTCATTCTCATTGCTGCTTCCTATGCTGTGATTTTTGCCTCTGTGTTTAAATCTGGGAAGGCCCACATGAAGGCCATAAACACCTGCATTACTCACATCATTGTTATGACATGTAGTTTGATTTTTGCCCTGATTGCGTATATGTCATACAGAATAAGAAATAATTTTTCTACCAGTAGTCGTGTATTTGTGAGCACAATGTACTTACTTTTTCCAAGTTGTTTTAACCCAATTGTTTATGGCGTGAGAACAAAAGAAATAAGACAAAGGTTTATTCAGTTTATTAGAGAAGTAAAAGTCTTTCCTTTGCAAAGAAATCCAATTTAAAAAAAACATCAACAATATAATATGCTGATACTGTAACATTTTAAAAAGGATGTGGTTTCTTAAAGCTATAGTTTAAAATGGCCATCTAGGCCCTATTTGAAAATATGGGACTGAAAAGATGTAGTTAATAAACATACTGTAAACACTGATGGTAATTTACAAGAATGATGTTCACAATTAAAAAAAAAACTAAAAAAAACAGCATTCTCCATCAGCTGCAATTTTTCTCAAGCCTGTCTGATAAAGCCTACTAAATAGAATAATATATTTTTATTCCATGTATACTCTTTTCCTTGTAAGAGAAATACAACTAGTTACCTGTATCTTTTCTATTAGTGCCTACTTGCAGTATACACACCTCTAAGAACCCAATCTCTATGGAGTAAACAAAACTCACTACTATAATATCGTAAAAATCAGGTATTCAACCATATAATCATTTTCAGTAATATAGGGTGTACCAAAGCTTAGAATCTGTAGTTATCTGTAATCATAATATGACATGTAAATTAAGCTTCATATACAGATTTGAGTAAAAAAAAAAAAAAAATAAATAAAAAAAAAAATATATATATATATATATATATATATATATGGAAAAGTTATTTTGCTCCAGCAATACAAACTACTACCAGGAGAGGGAGACAATAATGTATGAGATAATTGGAGAAGGAATAGCATGAACCTACATTTTACATTTACATTTATTCATTTAGCTGACGCTTTTATCCAAAGCGACTTACAATTGCTATATATGTCAGAGGTCGCACGCCTCTGGAGCAACTAGGGGTTAAGTGTCTTGCTCAGGGACACATTGGTGTCTCACAGTGGATTCGAACCCGGGTCTCTCACACCAAAGGCATGTGTCTTATCCATTCCGCCACCACCTCCATTATTATTATTATTATTATTATTATTATTATTATTATTATTATTATTATTATTATTATTATTATTATTATTATTATTATTATTATTATTATTATTATTATTATTATTATTATTATTATTATTATAAACCAGAAGGTGCTTTCTAACAAAGCTTTGGTCATGGCATTTGACCCATTACCCAAAACAATTTTTGATATTTTATAAAATAACCTGTGTTATTTTGTTGATGCCATCAGTCATTCATTTTAAAATATATACATTTTCTTTAGACACTACATTTTTAGATTTCTAATCATGTCTTTCTGATAACAGCTGGTGGTGGCCTAGGAAACCTCCTAGGTTGCCAATGCCTAGAAAAGGCCCTGCAATAATCTCATGTATGTAGTGACTGAGACAAATCAGACACAATTATTTGTTAATGTAACAAATAATCTTTAAAACTCACTCTGGGATCTATGGTCCCATTCCCCCAACAAGGGCAAGAAGGGTCTTGGTAACCATGACTACGATCAGATAAGTTGGTTTTATTGCTGTTAAAAATGTGGTCATGTGGTCAAGGCAGAGAACAAAACAGACTTTGCTGCATTCATTTATAGACAAACTGATCTATAAATGAACATTTGTGTGAATGATTTACTGTCTTGTGTAGTGTCTTTTTTTGATACTGTGTATTTTATGATAGATCCAACTGTCAATGTAACCTCACATATACCATGTTTGGTCTCTAAAAATTGATACTTTGAAGATCGAAATAATTGTGTACATGATATGCCGATAGCCGCGCAACATATTAGTATTACAAGAATCTTTCTTAGGGGCTGTTTACACCTGGCCACTTCATGCGTTTTCTCAGATCAGATAGCTATCCGATCGTTTAAAGACCAGGTGTAAATGCCCTCCGAAACGCATTCGAGACGGATTTGAATCCGAATGCTCAAACCACTTCAGGAGGAGGTCTGGGCCGCATTCCAGGCGAAACTGGACAAGTGTAAATGCATATTGTTGTTGAAACCACATATGTAAATTGTACTCCTCCCAAAAATGCAAAAAAAAAATAAACGTGTGAGAGCGTGTTATAGGCTATATGTAATGTTATAGCCAGATATGACGACGCTACTGGAACACGCATCGCCGTAGATGAGAAGCTGAGCATCTATTCATTAAGCCAACGTGCAAACTATCGCAAATCAAAGTGAAAGTTGGACGCTTAACACACAATCATCATCATTAAAAGTAAAGAAACGAAATGATCTTACCAGGGCTGTTGCCGCTCTCTCTTATTGCGGTCTTTGATTTTTTAATTTTAGCTGATGATCAATAAAATGCAGCTCATATCTGTTGCTTTCGGTGACGTGCACTCCATGACATCTGCATATAGCGCGGGAATTGAAGATCGGATTTAAATCCGTTTCGCAAAAACACATTTATGTGACCAGGTGTAAATGGAATCGTTTTGATAAATCAGATAGCTATCCGATCTGAGAAAACGCATGAAGTGGCCAGGTGTAAACAGCCCCATAGTTCCCTTTCGTGGTCACTCCGAGTTACGTCGGATGACGACGATTGGGGTTTCGCCTAGAAGCCTATCACCTTCGAGTATATAAAACGAGCCAATGGCAATGAAATGCCATGGGTCTGCGGAATTTGCATAGCGTATCTCCGCCCACCGCAGGGGGTATATAAGGAAGTACGCTGCAATATTGCAGATATGTTTTCGCTTCGGAGCCGAGAACTTCTCCACTCCTGCAAGCCATTCTGAGTTAGTCTTCTCAATCCCTTCGAGACGAGCGAACTCTCCGGTGTTGGTGTGACGGCGATTTCAGCGAGTGCTCACTACCCTGCTGATCTGTTCAGTGATCTGACAGATAGTGTGATTTCTCCCTGTTCGCTTCAGCATCCGCAGAGTTTTCCTCTCACAAAAAGAGCATTGCACGTGGCACGTCTTTTTAAAGATGCCTCGCCCGTGCACTTCTGGTTGCGGTCGCGACATATTTTTCTCTGATGGGCACGATCTCTGCTTAGCGTGTTTGGGTGTTGATCACGCTAGAGCAGCGTTTGTGGATGACTCATGTTCTCACTGCGGGAACATGACCATCTCCATGCTGCGGTCGAGACTCAATGAGCTCGTTAGAGTGAGAGTCCCCTCATCCACACCCCGATCTACGGTCTCCCCGCGAGGCTGTACTTCGGCTGGTGGCCAGGGTGACCTGAGGGTAACTGTGTGGGACATACCGCCGACACGTCCACGGTCCACACACCCCTCTTCAGCAGCAGGACCCGCGAGTGTCCAAACTGAGGCCGCTGGTCCCTCTACGGAGGCCCCGCGGGTTTCGTTTGGCGCTCCAGAGGAAGATACGATGTCGATCGCTGCATCACAAGGTGGGCGTGAGTCCTCGGGAAGTGTGTTGCCGCCCTCGGGCGCGCCAGCATTGTCCGAGTCTGATCCCGAGCTGACTGCCATGCTTTCCCGGGCAGCCGCGGCCATTGGGCTCGAGTGGTCCCCGCCACCCGATCCAGTGCGCTCGCGGCTGGATGATTGGTTTTTGGGAGCGGCCGCTGACACTCGTCGCCGCCCAACCCCAATACCATTCTTCCCGGAAGTGCATGAGGAAGTCACGCGGTCCTGGAAGGCTCCCATGTCTTCCCGTGATCGTTCGTCGGCTTTCTCCGCCTTTCCTCCCCTCGATAAGGCTGATGCTTGTGGGTACACTGGGATTCCCACGGTTGAACGTTCTGTCGCGATGCAGCTGTGTCCGACAAGCGCTTCATCACGCGGTGATCCTAAGCACCCGTCCAAAGCCTGTAGATTCTCGTCCACCATGGTGGCGAAGTCTTACAGAGCGGCGGGACAGGCAGCTGCCTCTTTGCATGCCATGGCCATCTTACAGGTCTATCAGGCCAAGGTGCTCCGTGACATGCACGAGGGTAGGACAGACCCAGGGCTCTTCGATGAGCTGCGCGCCGCCACCGACCTCGCTCTCCGGGCGACGAAGGTGACCGCGCGCTCCCTGGGTCTGGTGATGTCCACAGCTGTGGTCCAGGAGCGACATCTATGGCTGAACCTGGCTGATATGCGTGAGCCCGAGCGGACTCGTCTGCTCGACGCTCCCATATCCCAGGCCGGCCTTTTCGGCGGTGCGGTCGAGGATTTTGCCCAACAGTTCTCGACCGCCCAGAAGCAGACTGAGGCGATTAAGCACATTCTGCCCCGACGCTCTGCTGCTCAGCCGTCGGTACAGAATCCTCAGCCTGCTCGCCGCCGAGGGCGCCCTCCCGCGGCTCCCGCCCCTCCCGCACGGCCCCAGCAGCAGCCTTCATCTGGGCCGCGTCGTGGAGGAAGCCGTAGGAAGGCGCCACAGCCCTCTCCAGCCCCGCAGCCCGCTAAACGCCAGGCTAAGCGGCGCTCCTGAGACGGGCCGCTCAGGATTGGCATTCCCTTCTGTTCAGGAGCTGGTAGCAGGGCCACTCCTTCCCCCGGTGGAGGGCCGGGGGAGAATCTTTTGTTCTCCACTCCCCGCTTGGAGGTCGACACCCTACTGGCGAAGGGTGCGATCGAGATTGTCCCTCCAGCCGAGATGAAGTCCGGCTTCTACAGCCCTTACTTCATTGTACCCAAGAAGTCCGGTGGGTTACGGCCAATCCTCGACCTGCGCGTCTTGAACCGCTCCCTTCACAGGCTGCCGTTCAAGATGCTAACGGCCAAACACATCCTCCAGTGTGTGCGGCCGCAGGATTGGTTTGCAGCGATCGACCTGAAGGACGCCTACTTCCATGTCTCCATTTTACCCCGACACAGACCGTTTCTACGGTTTGCTTTCGAGGGGCAGGCATACCAGTACGCGGTTCTCCCTTTCGGGCTAGCCCTGTCTCCTCGCGTCTTTACGAAGGTCGTCGAGGCAGCCCTTGTTCCCCTCCGGGAACACGGGGTTCGCATCCTGAACTATCTCGACGACTGGCTGATCCTAGCTCACTCTCGAGATCAGGTTTGCGAACACAGGGACCTAGTGCTCCGGCACCTAGTTCGTCTGGGCCTTCGGGTCAACTGGGAGAAGAGCAAACTCTGCCCCGTGCAGAGGATCTCTTTTCTCGGTATGGAGATCGACTCGGTCGCCATGTGCGCGCAGCTTACGAGCGAGCGCGCGCAGTCACTGCTGACTTGTCTTCGCCAATTCGAGGGCAAGAGTGCGGTTCCACTGAAATTATTTCAGAGGCTCCTGGGGCATATGGCATCCGCAGCCGCAGTAACGCCGCTGGGATTGCTTCATATGAGACCGCTTCAGCTTTGGCTTCGCGATCGAGTCCCGAGGTGGGCATGGCAACACGGCACGCTCCAAGTCCCAGTGACTTCAGCCTGCCGTCAGACCTTCACCCCGTGGACGAACCTCAAGTTTCTACGGGCCGGAGTGCCCCTAGAACGAGTTTCCCGGCATGTTGTTGTATCAACAGATGCCTCCACCACGGGCTGGGGCGCCATGTGCAATGGTCATGCTGCCGCGGGCTCCTGGACAGGACCCCAGCGCCTCTGGCATGTCAATTGCCTCGAGTTGCTGGCTGTACGTCTCGCCCTGCACCGCTTCCATGCGCTGCTCAGGGGTCAGCACGTACTAGTCCGATCAGACAATACCGCAACAGTAGCGTACATCAACCATCAGGGTGGTCTACGCTCCCGCCGTATGTCGCAACTCGCTCGCCACCTCCTCATATGGAGTCAGAAGCATCTGAGGTCGCTTCGAGCCATTTATATCCCGGGACACCTGAACCAGGCGGTCGACGAGCTGTCTCGAGTTCGGCCTCTCGCTGGAGAATGGCGACTCCATCCCCAGACGGTCCAGCTGATTTGGGATCAGTTTGGCGACGCACAGGTAGACCTGTTTGCCTCCCACGACTCGTCCCACTGCGACCTGTATTATTCCCTGACCGAGGGCACGCTCGGCACGGATGCACTGGCGCACAGCTGGCCGCGGGGCCTACGCAAGTACGCGTTTCCCCCAGTGAGCCTTCTTGCGCAGACCTTGCGCAAGATCAGGGAGGACGAGGAGCAGGTCATTTTGGTTGCCCCGTATTGGCACAACCGGACCTGGTTCTCCGAACTGGTACTCCTCGCGACAGCACCTCCCTGGCCAATTCCTCTGAGGAAGGACCTTCTTTCTCAGGGACGGGGCACCCTTTGGCACCCTCGTCCCGATCTTTGGAACCTCCACGTGTGGCTCCTGGACGGGACGAGGCAGGTTTGAGTACCCTACCACCAGCGGTGGTGGCTACCATCACTTCCGCTAGAGCATCGTCCACGAGACATGCCTATGCGTTGAAGTGGAACCTCTTCGTCAACTGGTGTTCTTCTAAACATCAAGAACCCACGAAATGCCCCATCAGTGTCGTGCTTTCCTTCCTGCAAGAAGGGTTGGAGCGAAGGCTGTCTCCCTCCACCCTGAAAGTGTATGTTGCCGCCATTGCCGCACATCACGACGCAGTCGATGGTAAGTCTCTGGGAAAGCACGACCTGATCGTCAGGTTCCTGAGGGGAGCGAGAAGACTGAATCCTCCTCGTCCTCCACTCGTACCCTCTTGGGGACCTCTCAGTGGTTCTAACTGCCCTGCAGAGTGCTCCATTTGAGCCTTTGCAATCAGTAGAGCTTAAGTTCCTGTCCATGAAGACAGCGCTCCTGGTTGCATTGGCCTCCATCAAGAGGGTAGGGGACCTGCAGGCATTTTCGGTTGACGAAGCGTGCCTGGAATTCGGGCCGGCTAACTCTCACGTGATCCTGAGACCCCGGCTTGGATACGTGCCCAAGGTTCCTACCACACCCTTTCGAGACCAGGTAGTGAACCTGCAAGCGCTGCCCTTGGAGGAGGCAGACCCAGCCTTGGCACTGCTCTGTCCAGTACGCGCCCTTCGTGCTTACGTAGACAGGACGCAGTGTTTCAGGACCTCAGACCAGCTCTTTGTCTGTTATGGTGGGAAGCTGAAGGGAAAGGCTCTCTCAAAGCAAAGGTTATCTCACTGGATAGTGGATACCATTGCTTTGGCATACCAGCAGCAAGGTCGTCAATGCCCCCTTGGTGTGAGAGCCCACTCCACTCATAGTGTGGCTTCCTCTTGGGCTCTAGCGCATGGCGCCTCGCTAACAGACAGCTGTAGAGCTGCAGGCTGGGCGACACCAAACACATTCGCGAGATTCTATAATCTCCGAGTAGAGCCAGTTTCTTCTCATATACTCGCTTCAACCAGCCGGTACTAGATTCTGCTCAGGTGTCTTCGCTTGCTCGCCATTCCTCTCCACGGACGGGATACGTGCGATTATCTTCTCAGGTGAGTCTGATAAGCTCTGAGTTTCCTCCAGCACTGGTTACGTCAACGCCTGAGTTATGCCTATCTGCCATAACGCAGCTTTTGCGCTTGACTAGGTGCCTCCATGTGCATGGTCCCTCCTCTAGCGACCCCCACATGTGTATTCCACTGTAAGTCTCTTTGAGCGTGTGTCTTTCCCTTGGCAAGCCACCTTGCCACCCCTGGGGTTGAAATGTGTGTCTCCCAAGTCCCCCCCTTACGGTTGGGCATAATTGCATATTTCCTCCGGGATATGCTTCCCAGTGTACCTTGGTATTCCTGTGCTAAGTAAGACTCCTTCGTTCGTGCTAGTCTCACAACAGGGAGCTCAGACTTACGCAGGGCACTGGATGACAGCCGAGGTGGCGTGATTAGACTGGAACCCCAATCGTCGTCATCCGACGTAACTCGGAGTGACCACGAAAGGGAACGTCTCGGTTACGGATGTAACCCTCGTTCCCTGAGTAGGGAACGGAGACGTTACGTCTTCCTGCCACTTCCGCTGTATCGCTGAAAAACACCTGGGGCCAGTCTCGACTCCTCAGCGAAGACATATCTGCAATATTGCAGCGTACTTCCTTATATACCCCCTGCGGTGGGCGGAGATACGCTATGCAAATTCCGCAGACCCATGGCATTTCATTGCCATTGGCTCGTTTTATATACTCGAAGGTGATAGGCTTCTAGGCGAAACCCCAATCGTCGTCATCCGACGTAACGTCTCCGTTCCCTACTCAGGGAACGAGGGTTACATCCGTAACCGAGACGTTTCTTCATCAGAAACCAATCCAGCTGCACATGCAAATGAGCACGCTTAGAACAAAGATTCATAAATCAACCGCAGAGGAATTTTCCCGCTTGGAAATTCCACCTTTCTCATTGGTCAAGCAAACCCGGAGAGGTGGGGCCTTTCTCAGGCTTTATTAGAAACAAATTCACAGTGACTCCCCCTCTTCTTCTGGCCTTCACTGCTGCTTCTTCGTGTTGATGTCTGTGGGGACCCCCACTGGGGCCCGTGACCACAGCCTGCTATGCCTTCACTGTCCCAACAGAGTCAGACTGTATTTTCTTCAATCCAACTCAGAAGAAAACTGCAACTTAACCATCACTGAATGGGCAACCATCTTCGACTTCCTCACTCCTTGGTTGCCTGCGTGGCCTTTCTGGCCCAGGGCCGGCAGGTCACAATCTGCATGTGGTCAGCCATGTGCTCATGGAGAGAGAGAAAACCTTCAACCAGAACAGAGTCAAACAAACCACTAAAGTTCATAATTTCTTCTTCATCCAATGGAGAAGAAAACGTTTGCGACTTCCACGTTTGGCACTCACTGAACCATCAACATCCTTTTCCAAGAACTTCAAGAATTGTTTCCACTGCAAACACTATGCAAGTATACATTTAATGAGGTGCTCTGAAAATGATAAACAGATGGTTCTTTTCATAGTTAAATGGGATCTTTTCCATAGTCCCATTTCCTGCTTCCATTTCCATTCTGTCACTCACCATTTTACCTATGCTTGTTTGTATGTGTGTTTAGATTAGTTATGTTTATGATTTAGTTAATAAAACTTGTGCACAATACATATTTGGTTCTGATTCTCTGCTTGCAACAAAGTTTACTTTACGATTTAGATGTCCCTCCCCCGGAAATGAATATTTCTTAGAATTAATAAACAGTTAACGCTGTGTTCACGGGACGAACAGGTGGGTTGACTGTAATATTAATTTTACTACATTAAGTTAATTCTATAAACTGATCCAAATATTCATAATCAATTATAACAAGTTATGATTGATTATTAATATTTCTTTGAGCTAACTCGTTACATGTATTATGTGGCTCAAGCTGGTATCCTTTGCTTGTAATCTGCAGCCAATATGCTTGCCCGCTCTCTCTACCGCTAACATTTAAATGGTCTGTTTCAGTATTTGCTGTAAGCTGGTGCAGTTTTCTCTCTGACACCTTCCTCTTCCCCAGCACCACGTGTCTAGATCTGCTCATAGGGCATATTATGTAGCCTATGTATATTTGTACAGCTGCAGAAGAGGTCTGAAATGCTCACTGAAGCATATGTGTGTATGACTTAGCAGTCTCTGTATTTGTTTTGAAGCAGCAAAAGCAAATTTATAGTGTACCAGGACCAAATAACTACACTACTTTGAGCAGATATACTGAGGTCTTTATACAAGGTCAGAGAGAGAGATTATTTTATTCAGATGGGAGCAGTGTCACAATTATCCACTGAAGGAGAGGTGAGATGAACCCATGTATAGTTATATAGTTTTATTTAACCGAAAGTAAAAGAGCAGTAAAGATTTTAAACACAAGACCAAGTTATTTTACTTGTTGAAATTTCGATTACGCCACCCTTGGGAATTTCACCCAGGTAAATGTTAACAATACCCTAAAATTGGTACTAGGTAACACAGGTTCGACTCTCTTATAAAAGATTGTAGGCAATTTTCACTTAATTTATTATAGTAATGATTCTACAGCATGACTTCGACCAGTGTTTAAATAAGAACATCTGTATAATAATAAACAAACCTAAACATTTTGTACTGGTTCACTTAGACACACTCAAACCTCATGAAATTTAATAACGGTGACATGCTTCATGCCACAATGCATTCTGGGAGCCACTGGTGAGTTTTATATGATGCACCCAGAATGCATTGTGCCATGAAGCATGTCACCATTATTGAGATGGTTTTAAAACTTACTGTACACAGATTTTGTTTTTTATATTAAATGCTCCAGATTTTCTGATTAAAACGCTGCAGGATCTCATGCTGTAGAATCCCTGGATTATTATAATCATGTAAAATTGATACCAGAGACTAGTCCCTGAATGAAATCAGGCCACTACATTATGATAATAACTTTATTATCAACATGTAGCTAACATGATCATATTTTCTCAGGCTATAACAAACACTTACAGCGGACAGAGAAAAACTAACATTAAATAGTCAAGACCAAAGAACCCAACTAAAGCAAACACTGACCTCCACAATGGTGACCAAACCAAACTATTACTTTCAAACAAACTCTTTTAAGATGTTCAGTCCTGTGTCTGCTGGGAAACTTCCCGCTAAAACTTTAGAATGTTAGGGGATAATGTTCTATCAATGTTATCACTAAACATGTTTAAAATGTTTTTAGAGAGTGTTATCCTACCTTTTAGGAGAACATTCGGGTAAAAAAAATAAATAAAAATTAGCTACAGAAAACATTACAAGTACATAACATAATAGTCTCAAAACATTCATAGACCAATACAATTTCTAGCTGGGATGAGCTCATATTGTGGCCATAGTATGAGCACACAACCTTTTAGCCTTTTAGTTTGTAGTTTGCAGATCAGACAGAAGTAGTCGGCGATTCTTTCTTTTGTAAAGTCAATGTGAAACCTCCTGTCGCCGATCCATCGTACAGTGTGAACACAGCAGCAACTGAATGTTTCCCCAGATAGTTGAGCAATGTGAAAAGAACAGTGACCAAAATTATCTAAAAATCACTACTTGAAAATTGTGCAGTGTTTGCTAACGCCTGTTCGCCTGTTGCTGAGTGTATTTGCAATTAAACTTCATTGGAACTTTATTCATCTGTCTTCGTCTCTCTGTCTACCTGCAAACACACTGTGACTTCTGATGGGAAACCGATGCGAAAGTTTGAATGAGTGAGTTCAGCATGCTTCCATTCATATTCGCTTCGCAGGGTGTGGTTCTCAGTGAAAATCTCACTCGTCAAAATCCATTGGCTTGTTTTGTTTACACTTGAAGGTGATTGGGCTCTCAGACGAGATCCCAATTCGTCAGTCACTGATGTAACGTCGAGCGTGACTGACTGATAGGGAAACTTGGGAAACAGATTGGAGTTTTACTTTCTCAAAAATGTTTTGGGGGGGAGTCACGTGACCTTTCCCAGCGATGCAGACCTAGACTCTCGAGCTCTTCCTCAAAACCCTCTTAAAACTATACATTTCAACTAAGACCGCGACGATTTCGCTACAATTTGAGTATCAAATGTCGTCTGATAGAGTTGTATGCAAACGGGAGTTGGTAAACTCGCCAGAAAAGAAAAAATCGAAGGAGACTGTGATGGCTTCGACAGACCTTGATTGTGCTATACTGAAAGCTGTTCGGTTAGCATTAGCAGAACAACAAGAAAAGTTTGATGCTTCCATCTTGGCAGCTGTAAAAGTAGCAATGGATAGTGTGGTAGTACCTCAACTGGCTGATCTACAAGTTCAAATTAAACAAGCAAATGAAGCTGTGCATAACGTGATTGTGGACATAGAACATCTGGGCAAAATCGTACATACAGACCAGTCTCGACTCGACTCTCTCCAAGCAACAGTGCGGGCTAACAAACGAGACATACATGGTCATGATGAGCAAATCATATCTCTCACCAATAAACTCACCGAAATGGAGGATAGGAGTCGGAGAAACAACCTGAGGCTGGTGGGCTTAGCAGAATCCCTGGAGGGCCCAGATGCCATAGGCTTTATAAAAACGCACTTGCCTCGATGGATCCCCTCCCTGGCTGGACGTGAAATAAAAATCGAGAGAGCACATCGGCTGTACAACAACAATGAGAAAGAGAGGAATCGTTCGCGCACACTTATCTTCAAACTGCTGGACTATGCCGACCATCAAGCCATCTTGAAGGGGGCCAGAGAGGCCTTTCCTATCACTCACGACCAGCAAACTTTATCCTTTTTCCCTGATTACAGCGCTGCCACGGTCAAGAAACGCATGGGGTTCAACGATGTGAAAAAGAAAATGACCTCCATAGGCCTGAATCCATTTCTTATATACCCAGCGGAACTCAAAGTGACCTTCCGACGCAACAACTACAACTTCAAGTCTCCAGAAGCAGCAGAACGCTTCCTCAGCACCATCCAAACATCCATGGCATCTCCATCGGCGTCTTCACTCCCGGCTTCCCCGACTAATGCAGCGACCACTGACCCTGGCACCCATCGGAACCCTGGATCAGAGATGGATACATCCCAACCCCAGGACTGAGAATTCATCATGCCAACGTCGGACAACGGACTTTTTGAACTTCTATTACAAGGATGTTGACAGGTTACATAACGGTTCTGACACAGTGGTAAGAATACTGTAGAATAGGTCTGATAATTTAAATCACAGAGTTGGGTTTGGGGGCGGGTTTGCATGCTGTTTCAAGAGTCACGACTCATAGAAAGTTTACTTTTCTTCTAGCCTTGGGGCTTAGGCAGTGCCTTACGTCCTGGCGGCTTGACTCTTTTTTGTACATAGTTGTTATGGTTTTTGCCGTCATCTCGTTTTTCAACAGTTTTTTTTCGGACCTGTTTTGCTGAGGGAACCTTGTTTATACTGCTTTAAACCCAATCAATAGAAATGCTGGCTGTAGCGTCACAAATTATTTTGATTTATACTTATTTACTTTATGGGCGACATTAACATCATTAGCTGGAATGTGAGAGGCCTCAATTCTCCGATTAAATGTACCAGGGTTTTAGAATTTTTACAACGCCACCGAGCGTCGATCGCCTTAATCCAAGAGACGCACCTCAGACTTGGAGATGTGCATCGCTTCCAGAATAGGCGATATAAAGTGATTGCACACTCATGCGCAAATACTAAAACAAAGGGTGTTTTGATTTTGGCCGATAGACACTTACAAATGACAGTAGACTATGCAGAAGACGACGGTGGTAGATATGTTCTTGTGGTTGGCACTGTTAATAACACGCGGTTACTGCTGGCTTCCATCTATGCCCCTAATGATTTTGACCCGAGGTTTCTGTCATCAATTCAAAGTAGCTTACTAAAATTTCCTGACACTGAACTTATAGTAGGTGGTGATTTCAACTCAGTAATAAATCCTGCTTTAGATCGTTCAACAGGGAATATCTCTGGTCTAGCTTCTTCGAACGCATTAAATACTTTCATCAAAGACTTAAACCTAGCAGACATCTGGCGAATTAATAATGACGGGGCCAAAGAATTCTCTTTCTACTCAGCACGCCATCAGACTTACTCCAGGATTGACTACATATTTGTTTCTCCGACATTGATCAGTAATATTCCATTTATTAAAATGCTTCCCATCCTTTTATCTGACCACTCTCCTATAATTTGCAATTTTCTTCCGTCCTGCCCAATGCCAAAACTAACAAATTCAGATTTTCTGGAAAAATTAAAACAACACCTTAATGATTTTCTGGAGCATAATAATGTATGTGACAATCCACAAGTATTATGGGAGGCATGTAAATGTGTCATAAGAGGGTTCTGTATACAGTGAGGAAAATAAGTATTTGAACACCCTGCTATTTTGCAAGTTCTCCCACTTGGAAATCATGGAGGGGTCTGAAATTGTCATCGTAGGTGCATGTCCACTGTGAGAGACATAATCTAAAAAAAAAAAATCCAGAAATCACAATATATGATTTTTTAACTATTTATTTTGTATGATACAGCTGCAAATAAGTATTTGAACACCTGTCTATCAGCTAGAATTCTGACCCTCAAAGACCTGTTAGTCTGCCTTTAAAATGTCCACCTCCACTCCATTTATTATCCTAAATTAGATGCACCTGTTTGAGGTCGTTAGCTGCATAAAGACACCTGTCCACCCCATACAATCAGTAAGAATCCAACTACTAACATGGCCAAGACCAAAGAGCTGTCCAAAGACACTAGAGACAAAATTGTACACCTCCACAAGGCTGGAAAGGGCTACGGGGAAATTGCCAAGCAGCTTGGTGAAAAAAGGTCCACTGTTGGAGCAATCATTAGAAAATGGAAGAAGCTAAACATGACTGTCAATCTCCCTCGGACTGGGGCTCCATGCAAGATCTCACCTCGTGGGGTCTCAATGATCCTAAGAAAGGTGAGAAATCAGCCCAGAACTACACGGGAGGAGCTGGTCAATGACCTGAAAAGAGCTGGGACCACCGTTTCCAAGGTTACTGTTGGTAATACACTAAGACGTCATGGTTTGAAATCATGCATGGCACGGAAGGTTCCCCTGCTTAAACCAGAACATGTCAAGGCCCATCTTAAGTTTGCCAATGACCATTTGGATGATCCAGAGGAGTCATGGGAGAAAGTCATGTGGTCAGATGAGACCAAAATAGAACTTTTTGATCATAATTCCACTAAACGTGTTTGGAGGAAGAAGAATGATGAGTACCATCCCAAGAACACCATCCCTACTGTGAAGCATGGGGGTGGTAGCATCATGCTTTGGGGGTGTTTTTCTGCACATGGGACAGGGCGACTGCACTGTATTAAGGAGAGGATGACCGGGGCCATGTATTGCGAGATTTTGGGGAACAACCTCCTTCCCTCAGTTAGAGCATTGAAGATGGGTCAAGGCTGGGTCTTCCAACATGACAATGACCCGAAGCACACAGCCAGGATAACCAAGGAGTGGCTCTGTAAGAAGCATATCAAGGTTCTGGCGTGGCCTAGCCAGTCTCCAGACCTAAACCCAATAGAGAATCTTTGGAGGGAGCTCAAACTCCATGTTTCTCAGCGACAGCCCAGAAACCTGACTGACCTAGAGAAGATCTGTGTGGAGGAGTGGGCCAAAATCCCTCCTGCAGTGTGTGCAAACCTGGTGAAAAACTACAGGAAACGTTTGACCTCTGTAATTGCAAACAAAGGCTACTGTACCAAATATTAACATTGATTTTCTCAGGTGTTCAAATACTTATTTGCAGCTGTATCATACAAATAAATAGTTAAAAAATCATACATTGTGATTTCTGGATTTTTTTTTTTAGATTATGTCTCTCACAGTGGACATGCACCTACGATGACAATTTCAGACCCCTCCATGATTTCTAAGTGGGAGAACTTGCAAAATAGCAGGGTGTTCAAATACTTATTTTCCTCACTGTATCTTTTTCATCATTTCAGAAGAGAATAAAGAGTAAAAGATTTCATGAACTTGAACATGAGATAGAATTATTGGAGAGACAACAGAAAGATTTGTTCACAGAAGATAGGGCAAATGCGCTCTCTGCACTTAAGGGAGAATATAGTGCTTTATCTCTCCAAAAATCTGAATTTATTCTGCATAGGACTAAACAGAAATATTATTTCCATGGAAATAGGCCTAGCCGGCTTCTTGCCTGGAAGCTGAAGCAGAATGAAGCTAGATCGTCAATAAATGTCATTCGAGATAAACATGGTAGAGTGATAACAGATCCTGAGGGGGTGAATGAGGTATTCAGTTCTTTTTATAAAGACCTTTACTCATCAAATATAACTTTTAATCAACAGAAGTGCGTAAAGTTCCTCAACGCTATTTCTTTACCCAAGCTGGAGCCTCATGACTCGGATTTTCTAGAGAGGCCTGTCACTTTGGACGAGCTGAAAAGAGCTGCAGAATCTCTCCAAAAAGACAAATCTCCTGGATTTGACGGATTACCACCAGAATTATACCTAGCTTTATGGGATACAGTAGGACAGTTGGCTCTAGAGTCAATACAATTTGCAATAAAAAATAACACATTTCATAGAGATCAGAAGACTGCTATAATTACGCTTTTGTTAAAAAGTGGGAAAGATCCACTTGAATGTTCAAGTTATAGACCCATTTTATTAATTTGTGGTGATGTTAAAATGTATGCCAAAGTGTTAGCTAGACGGGTTGATGAAGTAATTAATAAGCTAATTAATTTCGACCAAACTGGCTTCATGAGGGGAAGGATTGCTGCTGACAACATTCGCAGGCTCTTGCACATTGTTGATATAGCACAAACCCTTCCAGTTGATTGTGCAGCTCTGTCATTAGACGCTGAGAAGGCCTTCGACAGGGTGCAATGGCCATTCTTGTGGGCGGTTCTTAGTTTGGATTTGGGCCTAAATTTATTTCCATGATTCAAACACTCTATAACACTCCTCTAGCATCTGTAATCACGGGTAGTCTTCAATCCGCACCTTTTACCTTGCATAGAGGGACAAGACAAGGTTGCCCTCTTTCCCCACTTTTATTTGCACTCTCAGTGGAACCTCTTGCTCAAGCAGTTAGAGAACATAAACACATTTCCCCCATCACCGTACTTGGCTCAAAACACTTCATCTCTCTCTATGCAGACGACATTTTGCTCTTTCTCTCAGATATTGGAACCTCACTCCCCTCTGTGCTATCCTTGTTTGAGGAATTTAAGAACTTAGCTGGCTATAAAATAAATTGGTCAAAATCTACGTTGCTTCCAGCTCAAAATATTACACTTCCCTCAGGTATTCCCATTAACAACAGCATGCGATACCTTGGTGTGGACATATACACAACTCTGTCCCAAACTGTGAATAATAACTATACAAACATGCTCCAGAAGGTTAAAGGGGATATGCAGCGATGGAGTATTCTACCTGTTTCGTTACAAGGGAGGATCTCCATTGTTAAAATGAATATATTGCCCCGGTTCAACTTTTTATTCTTCATGATCCCAGCCTCTCCCCCTTCAAAATTTTTGGATCAAGCCCAATCCATGATTTCAAAGTTTCTGTGGAATGGCAAAAGGGCCAGAATTAAATCGACCACATTACAACGCCCTAAGTTAGAAGGTGGACTGGCACTCCCAAACTTAAAATTTTATCATTGGGCTTTTCAAGTTCGAGCATTACGTAACTGGGCGGATGAGAACTCCATGGTGCCCTGGAGGGTAATAGAGGAAGCACTAGCAGTACCCCACAGATTGCAGGATCTTTTATATATTAAACATAAGCATCGGAAATTAAATGAAAGATTTGGAAACATAATATCATATTCCCTTTTCGTTTGGAGTAAAGTAGAGAAACTTCTTGGTGATGTGCCACAATATCATACATTATTTGGAACAACCCACTCATTTTAACTGCAGGAAAACCTTTTATATTTATTCCTTGGGCGTCAAGGGGGATTAACACTTTAGGGAATATATATGATGATAATGGCCTTCTCTCCTTCCAGCAATTACAGCAGAGGTTTGACATCCCAGGTTCTTCATTTTTCCTTTATTTAAGATTACGTTCATCATTGATGGCTTGTGGTGTTAAGTGTGATGCTCAAATAGACTCTCATTTTCTATCAGATTGGTTTAACAACAGCCAGTGTGCTCGGGGATGGGTTACCAAGATATACAATGCACTCATAAATTCACATAGTAAAATATTACCCATTGAGGGGATTTGGGACAGGGAGCTCAATAAAACAGGTACTCAACCAGACTGGCACAGGATTTGGTCATATATAAATAACACATCTCGAAATTTAAGTCATCAATTGATCAACTTTAAAGTAATTCATAGATCGTATGCCACTCCTTACAAACGTTATAGAATGGGTTTACTATCAACTCCCAATTGTACTTTATGTCCGAGTTCTTCTGTTGGGACAGTTTTGCATATGTTTTGGGAATGTGCGAAAGTGAACACGTTATGGACTCATGTGTGTGACATTATGGGTAAAATACTCTGGACTACCATAGTTCCAGATCCTTGTTTATGTTTGTTAAATGATGACACCATTTTGAATTTTAAAGTAACATACTGTATAGGAGAATGCTATTTTGTGGCTTTACAGCAGCGAAAAAAACAATTCTAGAATATTGGTTTAATTCAGAGATAAATTTACTGAAACACTGGTTGTTGAATGTGCAATCAATGGCTAATACTCAACATAATAGAATACTCAACAGCCAGATTTAACCGGGCAAAGCCCCAAACTGTGTCGGACTGGGGATATTTGGTTGTTGAACTGAATATGCTACTTAGAGGACTATAACGTGTTTATTTGTTTTCTTTTTTAATTTTATGGGCCCATCTTCTCTTTTGTCTTTTATGTTACTGGTACTAAGTGTGTACATATGTTTCCCTTGGTTTTGACTTTTTTTATTATTATTTTTATTGTGGTGACGGTCAGTGTTTGAGTGCTGTTTTGTCTATGTTTATGTTTATGTTAACTTTCAATAAAAAGTTAATCACAAAAAAAAAAAAAAAAAATGTTTTGGGGGCAGAAAGGAAAATTATTGGTTTACAGCTTCAACCAATGAAACTGAAGCAAGGTCAAGACGTTTGAACGTGCGGTGCGAAGGGATTGAGGAATTGTTCTGTACCCGTTTCTCAGTATGTGTCTAAGTTAATTTTTGTTCCAGAACTGCCATCTAGTGGACCTTAAAGAAACTACAGGTTTTTTATAGCAGGAAGTGCAGCTAGGCACATGGCTGATGCATGTTGCTCCATCTGAGTGTTTTTTCCGTGGATAATCCTCATCAATCCTTGCTTTTGGAACTTTGAAGAGCAATAGCTCTAAGTTTTCTTTATGTACCTGCTTTGGGTAACTCAAAAGTATATTTTGACATTAATGTAAATTTATTAGAAAGTGTAATTTAAGCATGTGACATGCTATCTTAAGTTTTCAATGCAAATAGTAAATATTCTAGGAAATACACAAGTAATCTATTTTAATATGCAAATTGTTTGATATCAACAGTATTACTGTAATCTGTATATTTATATACATTTTTAAATATATAATAAATCCTCCAAAAACTGCACAAATGTGGAGTAAAAACATTAATAAACTGAGTAAAATTAGGCTATATTTTGTTGCCTGGGGTCTCTGGAGACCCCAAACAACCCGAGTGTAAACCACAAACGAACAGCGCCCAAGGGTTAACGTTTGTGGAGCACAATTTGATGGAAGAGCAAAAACTAACAGTTCATTTTCATTCGTTTCTTTTTTTGGCTACGGGTCATTAGATCTTGCATTCTGCACACTCAGCATTCAGGCAACAGAGATAAATTAGTGTGGTTGGATTACATTTATTTGAATGAATAAACGAGGGAGAGAGAGAAAGATTGTGCATATGTGAATTACCTATGTCTGTGCAGCATCACTCTAGTGAAGCTGTCAGTTTAATTACTCCAAAAACAGCAACGTTAAGACCATGTTGCTTAGAAATATGTTTCTGTGTGAGAGGGACTGTATGTGTGTGTGTTACAGTAAAGCAGCACATTAATTCAGATTCATGATGATTAATCTGACTGTAACTATCTGTGCATTCATTATTTGATTGCACACCTTCCAGTCAATCAGAATCGAGTATTCAAACAGACTATGCTATAATATAAAAGAAGAGAGTCCACAAGCAAACTGTTGAGAAATGATGTTTAGTACTGAGAATAATTGCTGTGGTAGAACTAGATTTCATTACCTTCCCACTCCTTCAGCTCTCTCTCGGTTTTTATCCTGAATCTGCGCTAATATTGTTAATCTTCTTTTAGCTCTTTGATTTCATTTTTTAAATCCTCAATCTCTTCACGTCTGAATTCTTTAATGGCTGAGGAAACGGAGGACTTCGTACACTTGATTCCTCCAGCATTCCCTTGGTTCCTGAAGTACAATATCAGTCATTATGCATTCTAAACTATAAAGATAATAGTTTATAAAAGGTATAATAAAGAATGTAGCTTACCGTTATTTGAGTGCATCTTTGTTTAACCGCAGACATTATTTTCTGTTGGATTACATTTTTGGTCTTCTGTTTTTAGTTGTTACCAGAGCATTTTCCTGAAAATAGCAATCACACAATAAAAAGTATTTTAAAAAAAAAAAATCCTTTTCTGCACATTAATGTCAAACTATTTAACATAATTGCTTATATTTTTTATGTATATGCAGTAGTGTCCAATATTCCAAAGAAATTTAACGGTAACACTTTACAATAAGGTTCGTTAGGTAACTACATTAGTTAACATGAACTAATAATGAACTGCACGTATACAGCATTTATTAATCTTTGTTAATGTTAATTTCAACATTTACTAATGTTTTATTAAAACCTTGTTAACATTAGTTAATGCACTGTGAACTAACATGAACTAACAATGAACAGCTGTATTTTTATTAACCTTAACAAAGATTAACAAATACAGTAACAAATGTATTGCTCATGGTTAGTTCTTATTGTAAAGTGTTACCAATTTAACATAAAACAAAGATAAGTACAATTATCATTATCATTAATAAACTGAATTTTGTGTACAGTGATAAAAAATGAAATAATGCTGCAAACAGAGCACAATCTGTTGTGACGCAACTCTAAAAAGTAAACACTGTAAAACTACATTAAGCGCGTTTCCTCTTGCTCACACCGGTTTGAATAACATAACGTTACTTAAAGTCTTTTTACATATCTCTAAAATTAAAATAAACAGATTTGAGGGCATTATACGTTATACTCACCGCTAAACTGAATGACTTGACAAGGCCAACCTCGCTTATTGAACTTCTTTTTTTTTCTTCCAGAAAACGCTTCTCTTCCGTCCCACTTGTGAATGACCACGGGTTGTATTTCTGTCATGTCTTTGAGCCCGCAGTGACGGATTAATTGACAGCTGCTGTCAGACTCTAAAATGGAGAGTGACTCACAGGGTCGCAAGACGACGTAAAGTACGTGCATCTGATGAGTTTTATATTGCGTTGATGTCAATAGTGCACGCTCTCTGTAGGAATATTCATATTTTGCCGCTATGTGAAAAAATCCAGCAAAATGCGCCGTTTGTCGACCCCAGAGAATTAACTTTAGCCTAACCATAAATTGTGATTAAAATATATGATCACTCACATCAAGACGCCGCTGCGGTGGTGGAGTCCATGCAGGAGGAGCAGCGTTTGGCACTGCGTCGCTTTTCAGCGCGAGCTGTGTGGAGAAGCCCATTTCCACCTCTATTGCGTTGGAGAAGCAATCCCGTGTAAAATGCAGGTTGCACACTTGAGCTCTAGAAGGGAACTCACAGTCTTCCAGGCCAAGTGCATGCAACCACTGGCGCTCTAATTTCCAAGTCTGCTAGAAAGCTATGCAGTCCAGCAGTGCTGTTGCAACCAACAACACTACACCTACGTACCCTCCTGACCACTGTACTAAATACAGATAAATCTACGCTAACTTAAAGCTATCCTAACTGATGCAATGCTATGCGTGGTAGCTTGTACCAAGGGCGTGGTGAGCTGGAACCTGCTAACGTCACGCAGTAACACTTACGTCACGCAGTACCGCAAACATCCAATAGGAAAATTCAACTGCAGTAGCCACCGTTCAACCTGAAGAGGACAGCACTGTCAAAAAAGTTACTCGAATCAATGAACAGCACTAATAAAGCCCCAGTCTTACAGATCATTAACTAAAAAAAGTTGGTTTAGGGTTTAGTTCAGTTCAATTCAATTCAAATTTATTTGTATAGGGCTTTTCACAATACATATTGTCTCAAAGCAGCTTTACAGAAAGTGCATTTCAGAAAAATACAGTTAGTTAATCATGTATTAATTTAGGGCATAATATATCGCCAGCGTTGAGTCGTCTCTTCACAGGCGTCGAGTCGTCTCTTCACAGGCGTTGAGTCGTCTCTTCACAGGCGTCGAGTCGTCTCTTCACGGGTGTTGGGGCATCTGAAGGTTCCATGTGAGGCTGGATACAAACTGGAACTGACGAACTCTATAACGACAGAAAAGCAGATGGGAAATAATTAGCATAGCTGCTGTTCATAATATTAATGCATTCGATATGATTCAACTGTAGTATAAAAGGTAATATTATGCGAACACTTGGCTAAAGAGATGCGTCTTTAATCTAGTTTTAAACTGGGACAGCGAGTCTGAGCCTCGAACAATATCAGGAAGGCCATTCCACAGTTTAGGAGCTAAATGTGAAAACGCCCTCCCTCCTTTAGTGGACTTAGATATCCTAGGAATGACCAGAAGCCTCGAATTTAGTGATCTTAAAGAGCGCAATGGATTATAGGGCGATAGAAGTTCCGTTAAATACCCAGGAGCTAAACCATTTAGGGCTTTATAGGTCAGTAGTAATACTTTGTAATTGATACGGAACTTAATAGGTAACCAGTGTAGAGATGATAGAATTGGTGTTATATGATGCTATTAGTTACCCTTTAAAATGATCTCATAGCTTTATTTATGCAATTGTAAATGCAGTGTAAATATTAATGCCAGATCTGATGCCACTTCTGTGTCACTTCTGCACTGCAAGATGGATTTTGATTTAATGATTTAATTTGACTGGTAACAGTGGTATTGTGTAATTATTCTAATAGAATTTAATTTGAATGTTAGAATTTGACATAAAAGCATACATCTACAAATGTCCATATATAGGTGAAAATGCCCCTGGAAATCAATTTAAGGTGGCAAATATTACCCCTTAATAAAAAATGTTAATTTCTGTCACTGCTGTCAACTGACCACTACACAGAATATGAAAAATATGAATATCTTCATCAGTCAGCTGTCAACAACAGGCCTAAACCAGCCATGGCACCAAGCACAAATACACAATCAGTAAAATATTATCTAATTATTATCAACAAATCTTTGAAAATATCGAAACATATTTTGTCAATATTGCACACCCCTAATGCATGGTATTAATTTTGATTTCTTCGGGTCTTAAAAGGGTCTTAAAAAGCCTTAAATTTTACTTTAAAAAGTGTGCAGAAACCCTGTGTTCTGACACTGACAGTACCTGTCAACCTGTCTTTGTTTGAAACTGGTGGATGAGAAGATACAGCATTCATTCATCACATTTGTCATTATTCTAACAATGTTTTAGAAATCTGAAACACCTGCCAGAACAGCAGTCGACACATTAGACCTACAGTCAGATGGATTACCTAACATAACTGAAGGTTGACCAGCATAAACACACAGGACATCGTAGTAACTATACTGTTGGTACGGGATCATGTCTATGTTCCCACAGCCCTATGTTCCCACAAATGGCCTACCCCTGACCCCACCCCTAAACCTACCCGTAACTGGGGTTTAGACAAATCGTAAAAAAAAAAATTCTTAGAAATGTGGGAACATAGGGCCGTGGGAACATAGGGCTATGGGAACATAGGGCTGACCCCGTTGGTACTATAACTCCATAGCTAAAATGCAGTCTTCATTTGATTGTTTTAATCGTCTGCGAGCAAAAATAAAAGGCTAAACTATTGATAGCATACAAGTCTAAACTAACTACTGATTGTTAGCTAACGCTATATCCAGTGCCATTAGCAAAAGCTACATATACTACATACCTTCCTAATTATGAATAAATGAGGAGGCGTAAAACTTAAATCCCTTGTCTAGCAGAGTACTCGGGGCTCTGGACGTCTGTTTGGCAATACGGTGTACATTGGAAATTGATATTGGGGTAGCTCCTGCAAACACCAGCTAGAAGGTCGCCATTACTACGCTGTGTTTACCTCAGTAGCTGACGGCCGGAAGGCTACATATACTACATACCTTCCTAATTATGAATAAATGAGGAGGCGTAAAACTTAAATCCCTTGTCTAGCAGAGTATGTCTGTTTGGCAATACGGTGTACATTGGAAATTGATATTAGGGGTAGGGTTGCCAACCGTTCCGTATAATACGGAATCGTCCCGTATTTGACACATAAAAGTCTTGTTCTGTATTGAACTTATACGGAACGCACTTTGTTCCGTATTTTTGAGAATCAATTTAGTGCAAATCCATGACAGACACATAGCTTCTAATATATGTCAGACTATGAACGAAGACAAGAAAAAGAAAACCCGACGGTGCAGTAGATACTAATTTCTCCCTCTGTTTGTCTATGATCAGCGTAGCGTTTTGAACATCTTGGAACATCATCAGAGAATGCCCTTTTAATTGGTCGTTTCAGTTATTGTGAGTCACGTATTGTCGCAACGATGACGACAAGTGACAACAGCGGGAAATGTAAAAATGACAACTTCCGAACAGCCGGCGAAAAAGAAAAAAGAGCACAAAAATATAGATTTGAATGGGAAAATGACTACCCGTGGCTAAAATGCAGTCTAAGCCGATGAGTTTTGAATGTTATATGTTGTATTTGTTTAAGTTAAAAATAAAACGTATTATAAAGTAAACAAATGATCGAAATGATCATGATAGCCTTTATATTTCACATCTATGTGGTTCAGTCTTGTATATTGATTAGGCCTACTGCGCTATTCTATAAATATATAGGCCTAATAAGTTGTATAAGTTGTATTATAATATGCTATAATTTATTAAATATATTTATCTAAATGTATCAATTACTTTCCACAATATTCACCAGAAGTCATAATTTCATGATAATTTCATAATCTTATATGTATATATAAGTTGTATTATAATATGCTATAATGTATTAAATATATTTATCTAAATGTATCAATTACTTTCCACAATATTCACCAGAAGTCATAATTTTATCTAAATGTATCAATTACTTTCCACAATATTCACCAGAAGTCATAATTTTATCTAAATGTATCAATTACTTTCCACAATATTCACCAGAAGTCATAATTTTATCTAAATGTATCAATTACTTTCCACAATATTCACCAGAAGTCATATATTTATCTAAATGTATCAATTACTTTCCACAATATTCACCAGAAGTCATAAGTTGGGATTTACATAATTTCTTATATATATATATATATACATATATAATGCATAAGTGAAAACCTGTGGCTGGTTCTATTCCAACATGGGAATAGTTTACAGACTCATGGGAACACGGCATAGTGTATTTAGAGACCATGATTTCATGTCATGCTTTCATTTCACTCTTACATGTAAGAAAAAGAAGTATGATAGTTAAACAGTAGTTATGATAGTTATAGAGAGCACACGTTAATGCATGAAAGGCCTATGTAATTAAACACAACATCATATCTTGTATCTTTGTCTTTATATAATGAAACATTCACTGAACATCTAACTTGTAAAGGTCAGTTTGATTTTTTTCTCTCTTCACAGCAACAAAGTACAACAAAGAAGCCTCACAAAGAAGGTAAAATTAAGTGTATTCTAATCCTTTATGAATCCTTTATCTAATCCTAGATGAAAAGCACATTCACTCTGCATTTTAATTCATGTTGTGAAAGTGAAATCACTGAATAACATAATTTTGAGCAATACTGTAGAATTTTTTTATTTATCACTCTCAAATGTAGCACAGCCTACTGGACATACATGGAAAAATGGTTTAGTTTTTATCTTTAGTCATTAATTCCCTTTTTTTTTTTTATATGAACAGCATGAAGAATCTTTCTGCACAAAATATTTCATTCACAGACTTCAATCTGATTGGTTTCTACAGCCTAGGAGAATGGAGGCCTTTTTTATTTATCCCTTTCTTTCTGATGTTTTTATTGTCTATCACAGCAAATTCTATTCTCATATATTTAATCATATGTCAAAAGTCTCTGCATTCTCCTATGTATGTACTAATAGGTTTAATGGCTGTTGTAGACTTGATCTCGCCTGTATTTTTTGTACCTAACATGCTTCTTAGCTTTTTATTTAATTGGAGTGGGATATCTCTAACAGGTTGTTTGATACAAATGTTTTGCATTAATTTTGTTGGAACATTTCAGTCCACTTTGCTTTTTTGGATGGCACTGGACCGTTACTTTGCAATATGCAAACCACTTTACTATCATAAATACATGGAAATCTCTAACTTTCTAAAGTTTATTGTTGTTCCATTAATCAGAAATGGACTCCTGAAGATTACCATGGTCTCTCTGGCTGGAAAACTGTCATTTTGTTTAACAAATGTGATCGATCACTGTTTTTGTGAACACATGGCGTTGGTTCAGTTAGCATGTGGAGATATATCTATTAATAACTTAGTAGGACTTTTGTCTGCTTTCCTTATACCAACTGCAGATTTCATTCTCATTGCTGCTTCCTATGCTGTGATTTTTACCTCTGTGTTTAAATCTGGGAAGGCCCACATGAAGGCCATAAACACCTGCATTACTCACATCATTGTTATGACATGTACTTTGATTTTTGCCCTGACTGCGTTTATGTCATACAGAATAAGAAATAATTTTTCTACCAGTAGTCGTGTATTTGTGAGCACAATGTACTTACTTTTTCCAAGTTGTTTTAACCCAATTGTTTATGGCGTGAGAACAAAAGAAATAAGACAAAGGTTTATTCAGTTTATTAGAGAAGTAAAAGTCTTTCCTTTGCAAAGAAATCCAATTTAAAAACATCAACAATATAATATGCTGATACTGTAACATTTTAAAAAGGATGTGGTTTGTTAAAGCTATAGTTTAAAATGGCCATATAGGCCCTATTTGAAAATATGGGACTGAAAATATGTACAGTAGTTAATAATAAACATACTGTAAACACTGATGGTCATTTACAAGAATGATATTGTTCACAATTTTTGAATCCAGAACTGAAGTAGTTTAATAGTAGAAATAGTTACTGACGAATTCAATTAGCAAAAAACAACAACAACAAAAACACAGCATTCTCCATCAGCTGCAATTTTTCTCTAGCCTGTCTGATAAAGCCTACTAAATAGAATAATATATTTTTACTCCATTTATACTCTTCTCCTTGTAAGAGAAATACAACTAGTTACCTGTATTTTTTCTATTAGTGCCTACTTACTTGCAGTATACACACCTCTAAGAAGCCAATCTCTATGGAGTAAACAAAACTCACTACTAGAATATCGTAAAAATCAGGTATTCAACCATATAATCATTTTCAGTAATATAGGGTGTACCAAAGCTTAGAATCTGTAGTTATCTGTAATCATAATATGAAATGTAAATTAAGCTTCATATACAGATTTGAGTAAAAAAAAAAAATAAAAAAAAATATATAAAAATATAATAAAATATAATATAAATATAATAATATAAATATAAAATATAATATCACCTAAAGGATTATTAGGAACACCTGTTCAATTTCTCATTAATGCAATTATCTAATCAACCAATCGCATGGCAGTTGCTTCAATGCATTTAGGGGTGTGGTCCTGGTCAAGACAATCTCCTGAACTCCAAACTGAATGTCAGAATGGGAAAGAAAGGTGATTTAAGCAATTTTGAGCGTGGCATGGTTGTTGGTGCCAGACGGGTCGGTCTGAGTATTTCACAATCTGCTCAGTTACTGGGATTTTCACGCACAACCATTTCTATGGTTTACAAAGAATGGTGTGAAAAGGGAAAAACATCCAGTATGCGGCAGTCCTGTGGGCGAAAATGCCTTGTTGATGCTAGAGGTCAGAGGAGAATAGGCCGACTGATTCAAGCTGATAGAAGAGCAACTTTGACTGAAATAACCACTCGTTACAACCGAGGTATGCAGCAAAGCATTTGTGAAGCCACAACACGCACAACCTTGAGGCGGATGGGCTACAACAGCAGAAGACCCCACTGGGTACCACTCATCTCCACTACAAATAGGAAAAAGAGGCTACAATTTGCACGAGCTCACCAAAATTGGTTTCAATTGATTTCTGTTGAGACATTCAGATGGTAGAGTCAGAATTTGGCGTAAACAGAATGAGAACATGGATCCATCATGCCTTGTTACCACTGTGCAGGCTGGTGGTGGTGGTGTAATGGTGTGGGGGATGTTTTCTTGGCACACTTTAAGCCCCTTAGTGCCAATTGGGCATCGTTTAAATGCCACGGCCTACCTGAGCATTGTTTCTGACCATGTCCATCCCTTTATGACCACCATGTACCCATCCTCTGATGGCTACTTCCAGCAGGATAATGCATCATGTCACAAAGCTCGAAACATTTCAAATTGGTTTCTTGAACATGACAATGAGTTCACTGTACTAAAATGGCCCCCACAGTCACCAGATCTCAACCCAATAGAGCATCTTTGGGATGTGGTGGAACAGGAGCTTCGTGCCTTGGATGTGCATCCCACAAATCTCCATCAACTGCAAGATGCTATCCTATCAATATGGGCCAACATTTCTAAAGAATGCTTTCAGCACCTTGTTGAATCAATGCCACGTAGAATTAAGGCAGTTCTGAAGGCGAAAGGGGGTCAAACACAGTATTAGTATGGTGTTCCTAATAATCCTTTAGGTGAGTGTATATATATATATATACAGGTGCTGGTCATAAAATTAGAATATCATCAAAAAGTTGATTTATTTCAAGAATTCAACTTAACAGGTGAAACTAATATATAGACTTATTACATGCAAAGTGAGATATTTCAAGCCTTTATTTGTTATAATTTTGATGATTATGGCTTACAGCTTATGAAACCCATGAAATCAAAATCCCAGAAAATTAGAATATTACATGAAATCACACAGTAATTACACAGTGATACCATGGTCATTGAACCAGGTTTTGGTTATTTTGGCAGTGTGGGCAGGTGCAAATCCTGCTGGAAAATGAAGGAAGCATGAAGTGCTCTGAAAATGTCCTGGTAGACAGCTGCGTTGACTCTGGATTTAATAAAGCACAGTGGACCAAAGTCCTTTTTTCTGATGAGAGCAAATTTTGCATCTCATTTGGAAACCAAGGTCCCAGAGTCTGGAGGAAGAATGGAGAGGCACACAATCCAAGATGCTTGAAGTCCAGTGTGAAGTTTCCACAGTCTGTGTTGGTTTGGGGAGCCATGTCATCGGCTGGTGTTGGTCCACTGTGCTGTCCACTCAACACAGCCGTCTACCAGGACATTTCCAGAGCACTTCATGCTTCCTTCAGCAGACAAGCTTTATGGAGATGCTTCCTTCATTTCCAGCAGGATTTGCACCTGCCCACACTGCCAAAATAACCAAAACCTGGTTCAATGACTATGGTATCACTGTGTAATTACTGTGTGATTTCATGTAATATTCTAATTTTCTGGAATTTTGATTTCGTGGGTTTCATAAGCTGTAAGCCATAATCATCAAAATTATAACAAATAAAGGCTTGAAATATCTCACTTTGCATGTAATGAGTCTATATAATATATTAGTTTCACCTGTTAAGTTGAATTCTTGAAATAAATTAACTTTTTGATGATATTCTAATTTTATGACCAGCACCTGTATATACGGAAAAGTTATTTTGCTCCAGCAATACAGACTACTTACCAGGAGAGGGAGACAATAATGTATGAGATAATTGGAGAAGGAATAGCATGAACCTACATATCTTTTTCTCATTACTGCTTTATTATTTCACTTAAAGCTTATTAGGGGTTCAAGCACGAAGTGCTGAAACCCTATTGTAATTGTGCTGATTTTTATTATTAGGGGTTCAAGCACGAAGTGCTGAAACCCTATTGTAATTGTGCTGATTTTTAGGGGTTCAAGCACGAAGTGCTGAAACCCTATTGTAATTGCTCTGATTTTTATTATTATTATTTTCCCCTAAAACGCATCGTGCAGCCCAAACCGTAAATGCTGGAGACTTGAAACTCAGCCAAATGGTAGTCCTCAATTTGGGGAGAACCTATCAAAGTATGACCCCGATTGGTCAATAGGTGGCGCTATAGCAAGCAAAAGTATGAAATCAGCCATAACTCCTAGACGGTTTGTCATAGAATCAAGTGTCTTATATCACTGTAATCCTTGGCTCAAGACGGTCAAAACGTATATCTCCGATTTCATTTCCGCCTGGGAAAATTTTCCGCCATTTTGAATTTTCTCAAAAACCTACTTTTGCGAACTAGTCCTAGGTTTTTCGTCCGATTGGAACCAAACCAGTGCAGAAATGTTCTCTGGAGTCTGACTATCAATAATTATCGAAAAAAAGTTGAAATTTCGATTCACGGTCGCTAGGGGGCGCCAAAACGTACGTTGTGGGAGGAGCCTATTTTACTAAAACGGCTATAACTCGAGAAATAAATGAGGTATCTTCACCAAACTCGGTACACATGTGTAATAGTTCAATTTGAGGTCACAGTAAAAAAATCGCGACAATTGAACAGAAGGTGGCGCTATAACTTGAAAAAAACATGAAAAGGGCTATAACCACCTGACCGTTTGTCCGATTGACTTGAAAATTGGTATGCAGTGTCTTGGTCCAAGGTGCCATGTATGCCTATGAGGACATTGGCGTATCTCAAAAAACATGGCCGCCATCGGCCAATGAAGTTTGAGCACCTATTAGACAAGGTTAACGGAGGCTGATCGGAACGAAACTCGATGGGCATGTTCGACTCATGGCCCAAGAGGTCTGTAAGAATTTTGAAAGAAATCGGCCACTAGTTGGCGCTAACGAGTTTTTTCGGCTCTGTAATCACGTGGTGTTGCATACATCCACACAATATGCATATCAGTTGATAGATCTCCTCATACTGAACAACTTTGCCTCAAGAACCATTGCTGTCAATTAAACCGTTCATTTAATATTCGCAAACATGTTAAAAACCTACTTTTGCGAACTAGTCCTAGGTTTTTTGCCCAATCGGAACCAAACCAGTCTAGGACAATTCTCTGGACTCTCTAGATCAATAATTATCAAAAAAAAGTTGAACTTTTGCATTTGGATGGCTGTAATAGGGTCATTTATAAAATGGGCGTGGCAAAATACACTAAAAAGCCTATAAATCCTAAATGAAAACTCAGAACTTCACAAAAATTGGTGAGCATATGTAAAATAACATCATTAACAAGCATGCAAAATTTCATGGAGATCGGACAACAGGTGGCGCTATAACTGTTAAAAAGCTTTAAAACCATGTATTTCCTATGGTACATTGCCTGTATTGGCTGTAAATGGTGTTTTCCATCTATTATGTCATTGGTTAAATGCTTGCTAAATAAAACTTGATAACTTTTGATGCTATTGTGCTTAAATGCCCTCAAAGGCCTTAATAGCTTGAACCCCGATAAATGCTGCTTGCAGCTTTAATTAGGGGTTCAAGCACGAAGTGCTGAAACCCTATTGTAATTGCTCTGATTTTTATTATTATTATTTTCCCCTAAAACGCATCGTGCAGCCCAAACCGTAAATGCTGGAGACTTGAAACTCAGCCAAATGGTAGTCCTCAATTTGGGGAGAACCTATCAAAGTATGACCCCGATTGGTCAATAGGTGGCGCTATAGCAAGCAAAAGTATGAAATCAGCCATAACTCCTAGACGGTTTGTCATAGAATCAAGTGTCTTATATCACTGTAATCCTTGGCTTAAGACGGTCAAAACGTATATCTCCGATTTCATTTCCGCCTGGGAAAATTTTCCGCCATTTTGAATTTTCTCAAAAACCTACTTTTGCGAACTAGTCCTAGGTTTTTCGTCCGATTGGAACCAAACCAGTGCAGAAATGTTCTCTGGAGTCTGACTATCAATAATTATCGAAAAAAAGTTGAAATTTCGATTCACGGTCGCTAGGGGGCGCCAAAACGTACGTTGTGGGAGGAGCCTATTTTACTAAAACGGCTATAACTCGAGAAATAAATGAGGTATCTTCACCAAACTCGGTACACATGTGTAATAGTTCAATTTGAGGTCACAGTAAAAAAATCGCGACGATTGAACACTAGGTGGCGCTATAACTTGAAAAAAACATGAAAAGGGCTATAACCACCTGACCGTTTGTCCGATTGACTTGAAAATTGGTATGCAGTGTCTTGGTCCAAGGTGCCATGTATGCCTATGAGGACATTGACGTATCTCAAAAAACATGGCCGCCATCGGCCAATGAAATTTGAGCACCTATTAGACAAGGTTAACGGAGGCTGATCGGAACGAAACTCGATGGGCATGTTCGACTCATGGCCCAAGAGGTCTGTAAGAATTTTGAAAGAAATCGGCCACTAGTTGGCGCTAACGAGTTTTTTCGGCTCTGTAATCACGTGGTGTTGCATACATCCACACAATATGCATATCAGTTGATAGATCTCCTCATACTGAACAACTTTGCCTCAAGAACCATTGCTGTCAATCAAACCGTTCATTTAATATTCGCAAACATGTTAAAAACCTACTTTTGCGAACTAGTCCTAGGTTTTTTGCCCAATCGGAACCAAACCAGTCTAGAACAATTCTCTGGACTCTCTAGATCAATAATTATCAAAAAAAAAGTTGAACTTTTGCATTTGGATGGCTGTAATAGGGTAATTTATAAAATGGGCGTGGCAAAATACACTAAAAAGCCTATAAATCCTAAATGAAAACTCAAAACTTCACAAAAATTGGTGAGCATATGTCACATAACATCATTAACAAGCATGCCAAATTTTATGGACATCGGACCAAAGGTGGCACTATAACTGTTAAAAAGCTTTAAAACCACATATTTCCTATGGTAAATTGCCTGTATTGACTGTAAATGGTGTTTTCCATCTATTATGTCAGTGGTTAGATGCTTGCTAAATAAAACTAACAACTTTTGATGCTTTTGTGCTTAAAGACCTAAAAGGCCTTAACTGCTTGAACCCCGATAAATGCTGCTTGCAGCTTTAATTATTATTAGGGGTTCAAGCATGAAATGCTGAAACCCTATTGTAATTGTGCTGATTTTTATTAGGGGTTCAAGCACGAAGTGCTGAAACCCTATTGTAATCGTCCTGATTTTTATTATTATTATTTTTCCGCCATAAAACGCATCGTGCAGCCCAAACCGTAAGACCTAGAGACTTGAAACTTTGCCAGATGGTAGTACTATTGCTCGCTACTCAGATACACGGACTCAGCCCAATCGGCCCATAGGTGGCGCTATAGCAATCAAAAGCGCAAAACTGCTCAGAACTCCCAGACCGTAAGGCGTAGCTTCAAGTGTCTTATATCATTGAAATCCAGAGCTTCTGAAGAAAAAAACGTATATCTCCGATTTCATTTCCGCCATGATAGATTTTTCGCCATTTTGAATTTTGTCAAAAACCTACTTTTGCGAACTAGTCCCTGGTTTTTCGCCCGATCGGAACCAAACCAGTGCGGAATTGTTCTCTGGAGTCTGAAGATCAATAATTATCGAAAAAAAGTTGAAATTTCGATTAATGGTCGCTAGGGGGTGCAAAATTAACGTTGTGGGAGGAGCCTATTTTACTAAAATGGCTATAACTCAAGAAGTAATTAAGTAAACTTCACCAAACTTGGTACACATGTGTAAGAGGTCAATCTGAGGTCACAGTAAAAAAATTGCGTCGATTGGCCACATGGTGGCGCTATAAAACAAATAAAAACATATAGACAACTGACCGTTTTTCCGAATGACTTGAAATTTGGTATGCAGTGTCTTGGCCCAAGGGGCCATGTATGTCTAAAAGGATATTGGCGTATCTCAAAAAACATGGCCGCCATTGGCCAATGAGGTTTGAGCACCGTTAACGACGTCCGATCGGAGCGAAACTCGATGGGCATGTTCGGCTCAAGCCCCTAGAGGTCTGTAAGAATTTTGAAAGAAATCGGCCACTAGTTGGCGCTAACGAGTTTTAAGGCTCTGTAATCACGTGGTGTTACACTTATCATCACAAAATGCATATCATCTGATAGATCTGCTCATGCTGAACAACTTTGCCTCAAGAACCATCACTGTCAATCAAACTGTTCATTAAATATTCATGAATATGTTAAAAACCTACTTTTGCGAACTAGTCCCTGGTTTTTCGCCCGATCAGAACCAGACCAGTCTAGGACAATTATCTGGACTCTCTAGATCAATAATTATCGAAAAAAAGTTGAACTTTTGCATTTTTCGCATGGGTATAATTGGGTCATAAAGAAAATGGGCGTGGCAAAATGCACTCAGAAGCCTATAAATCCTAAACGAAAACTCAGAACTTCACGAAAATGGGTGAGCATATGTGCCATAACATTCTAAACAAGCATGCAAAATTTCATGTAGATCGGACCATAGGTGGCGCTATAACTGGCAAAAAGTTTTAAAACTACATATTTCCTATGGTAAATTGCCTATATTGGCTGTAAATGGATTTTTCCATCTATAATTTCAGTGGTTAAAAGCTTGTTAAATAAAACGTAATGTCTTAAATGCTTATGTGCTTAAAGGCCTTAAATGCTTGAACCCCGATAAATGCTGCTTGCAGCTTTAATTATTATTATTATTATTCCGCCGTAAAACGCATCGTGCAGCCTAAACCGTAAGTGCTAGAGACTTGAAACTTGGCCAGAAGGTAGTACAAAAATCGAGGAGAGGTTCAGAGAATATGAGCTAGATTGGCCAATAGGTGGCGCTACAGTGCAAAAAACAAAAAAATTGCATATTTTTGCTTAAATCTCATCAACCCTTTGTCACAGACTCAAGTGTCTTATATCTTTGGAATCCTTGGGTCAAGCCGAACAAAAAAGGCCTCAAGGATTTCATTTCCGGTATGCAAATTTTTCCGCCATTTTGGATTTTGTCCAAAACCTACTTTTGCGAACTAGTCCCTGGTTTTTCGCCCGATCGGAACCAAACCAGTGCAGAAATATTCACAGGAGTCTGAATATCAATAATTATCGAAAAAAAGTTAAAATTTCGTTCCACGGTTGCTAAGGGGCATCAAAACGTTCGCAGGAGGCGGAGCTAATTATACAAAAATGGCTATAACTCGTGAACGAAATGAGATATTTTCACCAAACTCGGTACACATATGTATGAGCTCAAGTTGAGGTCACAGTAAAAAAATCGCGGTGATTGGCCTCATGGTGGCGCTATAATATGAAAAAAACATAAAACAGGCTATAACCACCTGACCGTTAGTCCGATTGACTTGAAAATTGGTATGCAGTGTCTTGGTCCAAGGTGCCATGTATGTCTATGAGGACATTGGTGTATCTCAAAAAACATGGCCGCTATCGGCCAATGAAGTTTGAGCACCTATTAGACAAGGTTAACGGAGGCCGATCGGAACAAAACTCAGTGGGCATGTTCGGCTCAAGCCCCTAGAGGTCTGTAAGAATTTTGAAAGAAATCGGCCACTAGTTGGCGCTAACGAGTTTTATGGCTCTGTAATCACGTGGTGTTACACTTATCGTCACAAAATGCATATCATATGATAGATCTGCTCATGCTGAACAACTTTGCCTCTAGAACCATTGCTGTCAATCAAACAGTTCATTAAATATTCATGAATATGTTAAAAACCTACTTTTGCGAACTAGTCCTAGGTTTTTTGCCCGATCGGAACCAGACCAGTCTAGGACAATTCTCTGGACTCTCTAGATCAATAATTATCAAAAAAAAGTTGAACTTTTGCATTTGGATGGCTGTAATAGGGTAATTTATAAAATGGGCGTGTCAAAATACATTAAAAAGCCTATAAATCCTAAATAAAAACTCAGAACTTCACAAAAATTGGTCAGCATATGTGACATAACATCATTAACAAGCATGAAAAATTCTATGGAGATCGGACGATAGGTGGCGCTATAACTGTTAAAAAGCTTTAAAATCATATATTTCCTATGGTAAACTGCCTGTATTGGCTGTAAATGGTCTTTTCCATCTCTGATCATATAATTTTCATATCATAATGTTAAAAAACTAGTGCAATACAATTCTCTGGACTCACTAGATCAATAATTGTCAGAAAGTTGAACTACTTCATTTGGATAGCTATAATAGGTTCACTTCAAAATCTGGCCTTTACCAAGTGTCCCCGAAAGCCTATATCTCTTTAATCAATGCTCAGACCTTCTTAAAAACAAGTCAGAACGTGTGAAATATCACCCTGAACAAGCATGAACATTTTCAGACAGATCGGACAAAATTTGCCTCTATAACAGTTAAAAAGGTGAAAATGATATGAATTAATGGCATGTTAAGCCAATAAGTGGTATTTTACTGCCCCCTGCTGTTTAAAATAGTCATTTTCTCATATTGGTATTGGTATCAGCCATGGTAAATCATGATAAATGATGGTGTGTGTGTGTGTGTGTGTGTGTGTGTGTGTGTGGTACAAATATAACAAAGGTTTTATTTTCCAACATGAAAACAAACATAACAGAGTGCTAGTGCACAAACAATAACCGACAATGATAATGGATGAGAGGGGAACTTAAATACACAGATCAAGACAAGGACAACAGGTGACGGTTATGATGATGAGGAGCAGGTGATGATGAGGAGGGTGATGAGGAGCAGGTGCAGGTGATGACGACAGATGGTGAATGTGATGAAGACAGAAGGTGAATGTGATGAAGGTGAATGTGACACCAATATCACTGAAACATTTGTGTGTGTGTGTGTGTGTGTGTGTGTGTGTGTGTGTGTGTGTGTGTGTGTGTGTGTGTAGCATTATTGTGTGTAGCATATGTAGCAAGTATGCATTATTGAGTTAACATGGAAACACTGGTTTGCTTTAGTGCAGAAAACTGGTCAAAATCATGAGGTTTAAAGTGAAAGTGAGCCAATAAGTGGTCTTCTACTGCCCTCTGCTGGCCATTCTACTTATTAATTAAATTTTTCCACATGTGCTTGCATTTATACTTGAATACACACTAAAAATCACTTATATAGCAATAACTATTATAACACAATCATATTTTGTCAGTGTTAATCACTTTATTTGCACTGACACTTCAAATAATTGCTAGTAATGTGGTAAATCATGGTTAACTATGCTGTGTGTGTGTGTGTGTGTGTGTGAGTGTGTGTAAGCATGCATTGAGTTAACATGGATAAACTGGTTTGCTTTAGTGCAGAAAACTGGTTTAAAGTGAAAGTGAGCCAATAAGTGGTCTTCTACTGCCCTCTGCAGGCCATTCTACTTATTAATGAAATATTTCAACATGTGCTTGCATTCATACTTGAATACACACTAAAAAAATCACTTATATAGCAATAACCATTATAACACAATCATATTTTGTCAGTGTTAATCACTTTATTTGCACTGACACTTCAAATAATTGCTAGTAATGTGATAAATCAGGCTAGAAACATGGTAAATCAAAGTAAATAATACTAGATTGTCGTTTATCTCCTGGTAAATAATACTAGAACGTGGTATATCATGGTAAATCATGGTTAACTATGCTGTGTGTGTGTGTGTGTGTGTGTGTGTGTGTGTGTGTGTGTGTGTAAGCATGCATTGAGTTAACATGGAAAAACTGGTTTGCTTTAGTGCAGAAAACTGGTTTAAAGTGAAAGTGAGCCAATAAGTGGTCTTCTAGTGCCCTCTGCTGGCCATTCTACTTAATAATGAAATATTTTACATGTGCTTTTGCATTCATACTTGGACACACACACAAAAATCATGTATATAACTAACTATTATAACACAATAATATTTTGTCAGTGTTCATCACCTCATTTGCACTGACACTTCACATAATTGCTAGTAATGTGGTTAATCATGCTAGAAACATTGTAAATCATAGTAAATAATACTGAAATGAGGTGTATCAAGGTAAATCATGCTAGAATCCTAATAAATCATTCTGGAACATGGTATATGATAGTAAATCATGCTAGAATCATATTAAATAATTCTAGAATGTGGCAAATCGTTGTGGGAGGAGCCTATTTTACTCAAATGGCTATAACTCAAGAAGTAAATGAGATATCTTCACCAAACTCAGTACACATGTGTATGGGTTCAATTTGAGGTCACAGTAAACAATTTTATGGAGATCGGACCATAGGTGGCGCTATAACTGTTAAAAAGCTTTAAAACCATATATATCCCATGGCAAATTGCCTGTATTGGCTGTAAATGGTCTTTTCCATCTATTATGTCAGTGGTTACATGCTTCCTAAATAAATCTTAATAACTTTTGATGCTTTTGTGCTTAAATGCCTTAAAGGCCTTAACTGCTTGAACCCCGATAAATGCTGCTTGCAGCTTTAATTATTAGGGGTTCAAGCACGAAGTGCTGAAACCCTATTGTAATTGTGCTGATTTTTATTATTATTATTATTATTATTATTCCGCCGTAAAACGCATCGTGCAGCCCAAACCGTAAGAGCTGGAACTTTGAAACTTTGACAGATGGTAGTACAAAAATCGAGGAAAGGTTCAGAGATTATGACCCCGATTGGCCCATAGGTGGCGCTATAACAACCAAAAGCGCGAAACTGCTCATAACTCCTAGACCGTATGTCGTAGACTCAAGTGTCTTATATCATTGGACAGCTGGACGCCTGACGAACAAAACGTATATCTCCGATTTCATTTCCGCCATGATAGATTTTCCGCCATTTTGAATTTTGTCAAAAATCTACTTTTGCGAACTAGTCCCTGGTTTTTTGCCCGATTGGAACCAAACTAGTGCAGAAATGTTCTCTGGAGACTGAATATCAATAATTATCGAAAAAAAGTGGAAATTTCGATTCACGGTCGCTAAGGGGCGCCAAAACGTACGTTGTGGGAGGGGCCTATTTTACTAAAATGGCTATAACTCCCGATGTAAATGAGGTATCTTCACCAAACTTGGTACACATGTGTATGAGCTTACTCTGGGGTCACAGTAAAAAAATCGCGACGATTGGCCTTATGGTGGCGCTATAAAATGAAAAAAACATAAAACAGGCTATAACCACCTGACCGTTAGTCCGATTGACTTGAAAATTGGTATGCAGTGTCTTGGTCCAAGGTGCCATGTATGTGTATGAGGACATTGGCGTATCTCAAAAAACATGGCCGCCATCGGCCAACGAAGTTTGAGCACCTATTAGACAAGGTTAACGGAGGCCGATCGGAACGAAACTCAATGGGCATGTTCGGCTCATGGCCCTAAAGGTCTGTAAGAATTTTGAAAGAAATCGGCCACTAGTTGGCGCTAACGAGTTTTCCGGCTCTGTAATCACGTGGTGTTACAAATATCCACACAATATGCATATCATTTGATAGATCTCCTCATCCTGAACAACTTTGCCTCAAGAACCATTGCTGTCAATCAAACTGTTCATTAATTATTCATTAATATGTTAAAAACCTACTTTTGCGAACTAGTCCTAGGTTTTTTGCCCGATCGGAACCAGACCAGTCTAGGACAATTCTCTGGACTCTCTAGATCAATAATTATCAAAAAAAAGTTGAACTTTTGCATTTGGATGGCTGTAATAGGGTAATTTATAAAATGGGTGTGTCAAAATACATTAAAAAGCCTATAAATCCTAAATAAAAACTCAGAACTTCACAAAAATTGGTCAGCATATGTGACATAACATCATTAACAAGCATGAAAAATTCTATGGAGATCGGACGATAGGTGGCGCTATAACTGTTAAAAAGCTTTAAAATCATATATTTCCTATGGTAAACTGCCTGTATTGGCTGTAAATGGTCTTTTCTATCTCTGATCATATAATTTTCATATCATAATGTTCAAAACTAGTGCAATACAATTCTCTGGACTCACTAGATCAATAATTGTCAGAAAAAGTTGAACTACTTCATTTGGATAGCTATAATAGGTTCACTTCAAAATCTGGCCTTTACCAAGTGTCCCCGAAAGCCTATATCTCTTTAATCAATGCTCAGACCTTCTTAAAAACAAGTCAGAACGTGTGAAATATGACCCTGAACAAGCATGAAAATTTTCAGACAGATCGGACAAAATTTGCCTCTATAACAGTTAAAAAGGTGAAAATGATATGAATTAATGGCATGTTAAGCCAATAAGTGGTATTTTACTGCCCCCTGCTGTTTAAAATAGTCATTTTCTCATATTGGTATTGGTATCAGCCATGGTAAATCATGATAAATGATGGTGTGTGTGTGTGTGTGTGTGTGTGTGTGTGTAAGCATGCATTGAGTTAACATGGAAAAACTGGTTTGCTTTAGTGCAGAAAACTGGTTTAAAGTGAAAGTGAGCCAATAAGTGGTCTTCTAGTGCCCTCTGCTGGCCATTCTACTTAATAATGAAATATTTTACATGTGCTTTTGCATTCATACTTGGACACACACTAAAAATCACGTTTATAACTAACTATTATAACACAATAATATTTTGTCAGTGTTCATCACCTCATTTGCACTGACACTTCACATAATTGCTAGTAATGTGGTTAATCATGCTAGAAACATTGTAAATCATAGTAAATAATACTGAAATGAGGTGTATCAATGCTGTGTAATCATGCTAGAATCCTAATAAATCATTCTGGAACATGGTATATGATAGTAAATCATGCTAGAATCATATTAAATAATTCTAGAATGTGGCAAATCGTTGTGGGAGGAGCCTATTTTACTCAAATGGCTAAAACTCAAGAAGTAAATGAGATATCTTCACCAAACTCAGTACACATGTGTATGGGTTCAATTTGAGGTCACAGTAAACAATTTTATGGAGATCGGACCATAGGTGGCGCTATAACTGTTAAAAAGCTTTAAAACCATATATATCCCATGGCAAATTGCCTGTATTGGCTGTAAATGGTCTTTTCCATCTATTATGTCAGTGGTTACATGCTTGCTAAATAAATCTTAATAACTTTTGATGCTTTTGTGCTTAAATGCCTTAAAGGCCTTAACTGCTTGAACCCCGATAAATGCTGCTTGCAGCTTTAATTATTATTATTATTATTCCGCCGTAAAACGCATCGTGCAGCCCAAACCGTAAGAGCTGGAACTTTGAAACTTTGACAGATGGTAGTACAAAAATCGAGGAAAGGTTCAGAGATTATGACCCCGATTGGCCCATAGGTGGCGCTATAACAACCAAAAGCGCGAAACTGCTCATAACTCCTAGACCGTATGTCGTAGACTCAAGTGTCTTATATCATTGGAAAGCTGGACGCCTGACGAACAAAACGTATATCTCCGATTTCATTTCCGCCATGATAGATTTTCCGCCATTTTGAATTTTGTCAAAAATCTACTTTTGCGAACTAGTCCCTGGTTTTTTGCCTGATTGGAACCAAACTAGTGCAGAAATGTTCTCTGGAGACTGAATATCAATAATTATCGAAAAAAAGTGGAAATTTCGATTCACGGTCGCTAAGGGGCGCCAAAACGTACGTTGTGGGAGGGGCCTATTTTACTAAAATGGCTATAACTCCCGATGTAAATGAGGTATCTTCACCAAACTTGGTACACATGTGTATGAGCTTACTCTGGGGTCACAGTAAAAAAATCGCGACGATTGGCCTCATGGTGGCGCTATAAAATGAAAAAAACATAAAACAGGCTATAACCACCTGACCGTTAGTCCGATTGACTTGAAAATTGGTATGCAGTGTCTTGGTCCAAGGTGCCATGTATGTTTATGAGGACATTGGCGTATCTCAAAAAACATGGCCGCCATCGGCCAACGAAGTTTGAGCACCTATTAGACAAGGTTAACGGAGGCCGATCGGAACGAAACTCAATGCGCATGTTCGGCTCATGGCCTTTAAGGTCTGTAAGAATTTTGAAAGAAATCGGCCACTAGTTGGCGCTAACGAGTTTTACGGCTCTGTAATCACGTGGTGTTACAAATATCCACACAATATGCATATCATTTGATAGATCTCCTCATCCTGAACAACTTTGCCTCAAGAACCATTGCTGTCAATCAAACTGTTCATTAATTATTCATTAATATGTTAAAAACCTACTTTTGCGAACTAGTCCTAGGTTTTTTGCCCGATCGGAACCAGACCAGTCTAGGACAATTCTCTGGACTCTCTAGATCAATAATTATCAAAAAAAAGTTGAACTTTTGCATTTGGATGGCTGTAATAGGGTAATTTATAAAATGGGCGTGTCAGAATACATTAAAAATCTATAAATCCTAAATAAAAACTCAGAACTTCACAAAAATTGGTCAGCATATGTGACATAACATCATTAACAAGCATGACAAATTCTATGGAGATCGGACGATAGGTGGCGCTATAACTGTTAAAAAGCTTTAAAATCATATATTTCCTATGGTAAACTGCCTGTATTGGCTGTAAATGGTCTTTTCCATCTCTGATCATATAATTTTTATATCATAATGTTCAAAACTAGTGCAATACAATTCTCTGGACTCACTAGATCAATAATTGTCAGAAAAAGTTGAACTACTTCATTTGGATAGCTATAATAGGTTCACTTCAAAATCTGGCCTTTACCAAGTGTCGCCGAAAGCCTATATCTCTTTAATCAATGCTCAGACCTTCTTAAAAACAAGTCAGAACGTGTGAAATATCACCCTGAACAAGCATGAAAATTTTCAGACAGATCGGACAAAATTTGCCTCTATAACAGTTAAAAAGGTGAAAATGATATGAATTAATGGCATGTTAAGCCAATAAGTGGTATTTTACTGCCCCCTGCTGTTTAAAATAGTCATTTTCTCATATTGGTATTGGTATCAGCCATGGTAAATCATGATAAATGATGGTGTGTGTGTGTGTGTGTGTGTGTGTGTGTGTGTGTGTGTGTGTGTGTGTGTGTGTGTGTGTGTGTGTGTGTGTGTGTGTGGTACAAATATAACAAAGGTTTTATTTTCCAACATGAAAACAAACATAACAGAGTGCTAGTGCACAAACAATAACCGACAATGATAATGGATGAGAGGGGAACTTAAATACACAGATCAAGACAAGGACAACAGGTGACGGTTATGATGATGAGGAGCAGGTGATGATGAGGAGGGTGATGAGGAGCAGGTGCAGGTGATGACGACAGATGGTGAATGTGATGAAGACAGAAGGTGAATGTGATGAAGGTGAATGTGACACCAATATCACTGAAACATTTGTGTGTGTGTGTGTGTGTGTGTGTGTGTGTGTGTGGCATTATTGTGTGTAGCATATGTAGCAAGTATGCATTATTGAGTTAACATGGAAACACTGGTTTGCTTTAGTGCAGAAAACTGGTCAAAATCATGAGGTTTAAAGTGAAAGTGAGCCAATAAGTGGTCTTCTAGTGCCCTCTGCTGGCCATTCTACTTATTAATTAAATATTTCCACATGTGCTTGCATTTATACTTGAATACACACTAAAAATATATAGCAATAACTATTATAACACAATCATATTTTGTCAGTGTTAATCACTTTATTTGCACTGACACTTCAAATAATTGCTAGTAATGTGATAAATCAGGCTAGAAACATGGTAAATCAAAGTAAATAATACTAGATTGTCGTTTATCTCCTGGTAAATAATACTAGAACGTGGTATATCATGGTAAATCATGGTTAACTATGCTGTGTGTGTGTGTGTGTGTGTGTGTGTGTGTGTGTGTGTGTGTGTGTGTGTGTGTGTGTGTGTGTGTGTGTGTGTGTGTGTGTGTAAGCATGCATTGAGTTAACATGGAAAAACTGGTTTGCTTTAGTGCAGAAAACTGGTTTAAAGTGAAAGTGAGCCAATAAGTGGTCTTCTAGTGCCCTCTGCTGGCCATTCTACTTAATAATGAAATATTTTACATGTGCTTTTGCATTCATACTTGGACACACACTAAAAATCACGTATATAACTAACTATTATAACACAATAATATTTTGTCAGTGTTCATCACCTCATTTGCACTGACACTTCACATAATTGCTAGTAATGTGGTTAATCATGCTAGAAACATTGTAAATCATAGTAAATAATACTGAAATGAGGTGTATCAAGGTAAATCATGCTAGAATCCTAATAAATCATTCTGGAACATGGTATATGATAGTAAATCATGCTAGAATCATATTAAATAATTCTTGAATGTGGCAAATCGTTGTGGGAGGAGCCTATTTTACTCAAATGGCTATAACTCAAGAAGTAAATGAGATATCTTCACCAAAATCAGTACACATGTGTATGGGTTCAATTTGAGGTCACAATAAACAATTTTATGGAGATCGGACCATAGGTGGCGCTATAACTGTTAAAAAGCTTTAAAACCATATATATCCCATGGCAATTTGCCTGTATTGGCTGTAAATGGTCTTTTCCATCTATTATGTCAGTGGTTACATGCTTGCTAAATAAATCTTAATGACTTTTGATGCTTTTGTGCTTAAATGCCTTAAAGGCCTTAACTGCTTGAACCCCGATAAATGCTGCTTGCAGCTTTAATTAGGGGTTCAAGCACGAAGTGCTGAAACCCTATTGTAATCGTCCTGATTTTTATTATTATTATTTTTCCGCCATAAAACGCATCGTGCAGCCCAAACCGTAAGACCTAGAGACTTGAAACTTTGCCAGATGGTAGTACTATTGCTCGCTACTCAGATACACGGACTCAGCCCAATCGGCCCATAGGTGGCGCTATAGCAATCAAAAGCGCAAAACTGCTCAGAACTCCCAGACCGTAAGGCGTAGCTTCAAGTGTCTTATATCATTGAAATCCAGAGCTTCTGAAGAAAAAAACGTATATCTCCGATTTCATTTCCGCCATGATAGATTTTTCGCCATTTTGAATTTTGTCAAAAACCTACTTTTGCGAACTAGTCCCTGGTTTTTCGCCCGATCGGAACCAAACCAGTGCGGAATTGTTCTCTGGAGTCTGAAGATCAATAATTATCGAAAAAAAGTTGAAATTTCGATTAATGGTCGCTAGGGGGTGCAAAATTAACGTTGTGGGAGGAGCCTATTTTACTAAAATGGCTATAACTCAAGAAGTAATTAAGTAAACTTCACCAAACTTGGTACACATGTGTAAGAGGTCAATCTGAGGTCACAGTAAAAAAATTGCGTCGATTGGCCACATGGTGGCGCTATAAAACAAATAAAAACATATAGACAACTGACCGTTTTTCCGAATGACTTGAAATTTGGTATGCAGTGTCTTGGCCCAAGGGGCCATGTATGTCTAAAAGGATATTGGCGTATCTCAAAAAACATGGCCGCCATTGGCCAATGAGGTTTGAGCACCGTTAACGACGTCCGATCGGAGCGAAACTCGATGGGCATGTTCGGCTCAAGCCCCTAGAGGTCTGTAAGAATTTTGAAAGAAATCGGCCACTAGTTGGCGCTAACGAGTTTTAAGGCTCTGTAATCACGTGGTGTTACACTTATCATCACAAAATGCATATCATCTGATAGATCTGCTCATGCTGAACAACTTTGCCTCAAGAACCATCACTGTCAATCAAACTGTTCATTAAATATTCATGAATATGTTAAAAACCTACTTTTGCGAACTAGTCCCTGGTTTTTCGCCCGATCAGAACCAGACCAGTCTAGGACAATTCTCTGGACTCTCTAGATCAATAATTATCGAAAAAAAGTTGAACTTTTGCATTTTTCGCATGGGTATAATTGGGTCATAAAGAAAATGGGCGTGGCAAAATGCACTCAGAAGCCTATAAATCCTAAACGAAAACTCAGAACTTCACGAAAATGGGTGAGCATATGTGCCATAACATTCTAAACAAGCATGCAAAATTTCATGTAGATCGGACCATAGGTGGCGCTATAACTGGCAAAAAGTTTTAAAACTACATATTTCCTATGGTAAATTGCCTATATTGGCTGTAAATGGATTTTTCCATCTATAATTTCAGTGGTTAAAAGCTTGTTAAATAAAACGTAATGTCTTAAATGCTTATGTGCTTAAAGGCCTTAAATGCTTGAACCCCGATAAATGCTGCTTGCAGCTTTAATTATTATTATTATTATTATTATTCCGCCGTAAAACGCATCGTGCAGCCCAAACCGTAAGAGCTGGAACTTTGAAACTTTGACAGATGGTAGTACAAAAATCGAGGAAAGGTTCAGAGATTATGACCCCGATTGGCCCATAGGTGGCGCTATAACAACCAAAAGCGCAAAACTGCTCATAACTCCTAGACCGTATGTCGTAGACTCAAGTGTCTTATATCATTGGAAAGCTGGACGCCTGACGAACAAAACGTATATCTCCGATTTCATTTCCGCCATGATAGATTTTCCGCCATTTTGAATTTTGTCGAAAATCTACTTTTGCGAACTAGTCCCTGGTTTTTTGCCCGATTGGAACCAAACTAGTGCAGAAATGTTCTCTGGAGACTGCATATCAATAATTATCGAAAAAAAGTGGAAATTTCGATTCACGGTCGCTAAGGGGCGCCAAAACGTACGTTGTGGGAGGGGCCTATTTTACTAAAATGGCTATAACTCCCGATGTAAATGAGGTATCTTCACCAAACTTGGTACACATGTGTATGAGCTTACTCTGGGGTCACAGTAAAAAAATCGCGACGATTGGCCTCATGGTGGCGCTATAAAATGAAAAAAACATAAAACAGGCTATAACCACCTGACCGTTAGTCCGATTGACTTGAAAATTGGTATGCAGTGTCTTGGTCCAAGGTGCCATGTATGTGTATGAGGACATTGGCGTATCTCAAAAAACATGGCCGCCATCGGCCAACGAAGTTTGAGCACCTATTAGACAAGGTTAACAGAGGCCGATCGGAACGAAACTCAATGGGCATGTTCGGCTCATGGCCCTAAAGGTCTGTAAGAATTTTGAAAGAAATCGGCCACTAGTTGGCGCTAACAAGTTTTACGGCTCTGTAATCACGTGGTGTTACAAATATCCACACAATATGCATATCATTTGATAGATCTCCTCATCCTGAACAACTTTGCCTCAAGAACCATTGCTGTCAATCAAACTGTTCATTAAGTATTCATTAATATGTTAAAAACCTACTTTTGCGAACTAGTCCTAGGTTTTTTGCCCGATCGGAACCAGACCAGTCTAGGACAATTCTCTGGACTCTCTAGATCAATAATTATCAAAAAAAAGTTGAACTTTTGCATTTGGATGGCTGTAATAGGGTAATTTATAAAATGGGCGTGTCAAAATACATTAAAAAGCCTATAAATCCTAAATAAAAACTCAGAATTTCACAAAAATTGGTCAGCATGTGTGACATAACATCATTAACAAGCATGAAAAATTCTATGGAGATCAGACGATAGGTGGCGCTATAACTGTTAAAAAGCTTTAAAATCATATATTTCCTATGGTAAACTGCCTGTATTGGCTGTAAATGGTCTTTTCCATCTCTGATCATATCATTTTCATATCATAATGTTCAAAACTAGTGCAATACAATTCTCTGGACTCACTAGATCAATAATTGTCAGAAAAAGTTGAACTACTTCATTTGGATAGCTATAATAGGTTCACTTCAAAATCTGGCCTTTACCAAGTGTCCCCGAAAGCCTATATCTCTTTAATCAATGCTCAGACCTTCTTAAAAACAAGTCAGAACGTGTGAAATATCACCCTGAACAAGCATGAAAAATTTCAGACAGATCGGACAAAATTTGCCTCTATAACAGTTAAAAAGGTGAAAATGATATGAATTAATGGCATGTTAAGCCAATAAGTGGTATTTTACTGCCCCCTGCTGTTTAAAATAGTCATTTTCTCATATTGGTATTGGTATCAGCCATGGTAAATCATGATAAATGATGGTGTGTGTGTGTGTGTGTGTGTGTGTGTGTGTGTGTGTGTGTGTGTGTGTGTGTACCTGTTTTTCTATCCCGGTGGGGACTTCAACCTGAATGCACACAGACTCATGGGGACTCGTGTCACAGTGGGGACCTAAATAGAGGTCCCCATGGGTAAACAAGCTTATAAATCATACAGAATGAGTTTTTTTGGAAATGTAAAAATGCAGAAAGTTTCCTGTGATGGGTAGGTTTAGGGGTAGGGTTAGTGTAAGGAGATAGAATATACCGTTTGTACAGTATAAAAACCATTAAGTCTATGGAGAGTCCCCACAAAGATAGTAAACCAGACTGTGTGTGTGTGTGTGTGTGTGTGTGTGTGTGGTACAAATATAACAAAGGTTTTATTTTCCAACATGAAAACAAACATAACAGAGTGCTAGTGCACAAACAATAACCGACAATGATAATGGATGAGAGGGGAACTTAAATACACAGATCAAGACAAGGACAACAGGTGATGGTTATGATGATGAGGAGCAGGTGATGATGAGGAGGGTGATGAGGAGCAGGTGCAGGTGATGACGACAGATGGTGAATGTGATGAAGACAGAAGGTGAATGTGATGAAGGTGAATGTGACACCAATATCACTGAAACATTTGTGTGTGTGTGTGTGTGTGTGTGTGTGTGTGTGTGGCATTATTGTGTGTAGCATATGTAGCAAGTATGCATTATTGAGTTAACATGGAAACACTGGTTTGCTTTAGTGCAGAAAACTGGTCAAAATCATGAGGTTTAAAGTGAAAGTGAGCCAATAAGTGGTCTTCTAGTGCCCTCTGCTGGCCATTCTACTTATTAATTAAATATTTCCACATGTGCTTGCATTTATACTTGAATACACACTAAAAATATATAGCAATAACTATTATAACACAATCATATTTTGTCAGTGTTAATCACTTTATTTGCACTGACACTTCAAATAATTGCTAGTAATGTGATAAATCAGGCTAGAAACATGGTAAATCAAAGTAAATAATACTAGATTGTCGTTTATCTCCTGGTAAATAATACTAGAACGTGGTATATCATGGTAAATCATGGTTAACTATGCTGTGTGTGTGTGTGTGTGTGTGTGTGTGTGTGTGTGTGTGTGTGTGTGTGTGTGTAAGCATGCATTGAGTTAACATGGAAAAACTGGTTTGCTTTAGTGCAGAAAACTGGTTTAAAGTGAAAGTGAGCCAATAAGTGGTCTTCTAGTGCCCTCTGCTGGCCATTCTACTTAATAATGAAATATTTTACATGTGCTTTTGCATTCATACTTGGACACACACTAAAAATCACGTATATAACTAACTATTATAACAAAATAATATTTTGTCAGTGTTCATCACCTCATTTGCACTGACACTTCACATAATTGCTAGTAATGTGGTTAATCATGCTAGAAACATTGTAAATCATAGTGAATAATACTGAAATGAGGTGTATCAAGGTAAATCATGCTAGAATCCTAATAAATCATTCTGGAACATGGTATATGATAGTAAATCATGCTAAAATCATATTAAATAATTCTTGAATGTGGCAAATCGTTGTGGGAGGAGCCTATTTTACTCAAATGGCTATAACTCAAGAAGTAAATGAGATATCTTCACCAAAATCAGTACACATGTGTATGGGTTCAATTTGAGGTCACAATAAACAATTTTATGGAGATCGGACCATAGGTGGCGCTATAACTGTTAAAAAGCTTTAAAACCATATATATCCCATGGCAATTTGCCTGTATTGGCTGTAAATGGTCTTTTCCATCTATTATGTCAGTGGTTACATGCTTGCTAAATAAATCTTAATGACTTTTGATGCTTTTGTGCTTAAATGCCTTAAAGGCCTTAACTGCTTGAACCCCGATAAATGCTGCTTGCAGCTTTAATTTTTATTATTATTAGGGGCCAAGCACAGAATGTGCGTAGGCACCTATTGTATCTGTTGGCGTACCAAAAATAATTCTTCTTCTTCTTCCGCTCTGGGAGTCTATGGCAGCCCATAGAACCGATCGCGGGAAAGTTGTAATGGTTTGACATTATGATAGAGGACAGTCCCAACATTAAATACACCAATTTTAGTGTGTCTAAGTCATTCCCTCTAGCGCCACCAACTGTCCAAAGTTTCACTTATGTTTATTCTAATAACTTTTGAACCACAAGGGCTAGAAACAATTCTTTTTTTCCTCTGATTCCTGACCCCATGACGATTCGATGGCACCCTATGACGTCATTTTCCGTCATGAAAAGTTTTCCGCTATTTTGAATTTTCCGGAAAAGCTACTTTTTCGAACTCCTCCTAGGCCGTTGCTCCAATTTCCATGAAAATTGAATCAGATCATCTACAGACCATGCCGACAAAAAGTTATGGAATTCAAGTTGATTCGCTTAGCAATTTTCGAAAAAACCCACAAACAAATTTTACGTAGCGCTTGCGAAAACAGACGTAAGGCTGTATCTCCGCAACGCTTTATTGGATTCAGACCAAACTTGGCACATGTCATCACAAGCATGACCTGAGGCTACATGTTGCGTTTCGGCGCAGCGCCACCTACTGGTCCGGAGATATGAAAAATGGCTATTTTTGCTTATAACTTCTGAACAGTTTGCCCAAA